>NW_026057577.1:131185330-131233802 GCF_023721935.1 Panthera uncia | reverse complement strand
GGGCACCTGGGTGGCTCAGTCAGTTAAGTGCCCTAGTCTTGATTTTCACTTCGGTCCTGATCTCACGGTTCCTGGGGTTGAACCCCATGTTGGGCTCTGTGCTGACTCCATGGATCCTCCTTGGGAGTCTCACGCTCTCTCTCTCTCTCTTTCTCTCTCTCTGCCCCTCCCACACTCATGTGCTGTCTTGCACACATGTGCATGTTCTCTCTCTCTCCCTCTCAAAATAAATAACTTTAAAAGAAAAGAAACATTTTGCTATAACGGCTTCTAGAAGTTTTTATGATTTTGGCAAAATAAAGAAAACCTCTTTTTTTAATATGTTGGTTGTGTATATAATTAGTTTTTTTCTATACCTGAAAAATTATTATTATAAAATTTAGTTTTACCTCAATATATATTACAGTATTTGGTTATGGACTGTATAACTAAATTTTACTTGTTAGAATACAGTTTATTTTTCCCTACGTGTACTTGCTTGTGTTGGATAGAAAGCAGCATTTCAGGGCACATTTACATCTTACTTGAACTTTTGCAGAAATCTTTTAAATGTTCTCTTTGTTTATCACAAGCTCTCGTTTCTCAACTCTTATATATTACTGACACAGCTACTTCCCTAAACCAGATACCTTAGGAACCATGTTGTTATTCTGCTCACAAATCTCCAATGATTCACTGAGGCCAACATGAGTCCACACTCCTTCCTATGCCTGTGTTATGGCCCCAGCACATCCGTTGAAGTCTCTTGCTCTGTCCTCCTTCTACTTCTCCCATGGCTCTCTACTTTATCAAAAAATAACATCAAAAATTAATATAACGATATTTAAAGCCCTGCTTCCCCAACACACACACATTCATGAACATGCATGCACACACACGTACACACACACACACTCCAGTGGCATGACCACAATTAATTATACCTTCTTTATTTCTCAGGATACTATTCTTTTTATCCTTTGTTCACACCACAGTGATTTCCTGTCAATATGTCAATTTCCAAATATGTCATACACGTGTTCTTCTCTGTCTCTATTTGTTTGACACTCTTACAGTCATGCCTTTATTCATCCATCTCTGTGTTTCAAAATTCCACATATACTTTAAAACAGAGCTTATGTGCAAGCCTTTCAGTGGCATTTGCTCTAATTATGCCTGCCAGAATTGTGCTTCCATGAGACTTTTTGTTTTTTATAAACCCTTACAATATCTACCACTGATTTTTTATATCATGCTGATGAATTCAACTGTCTCCATAATAGATTGTAAACATTGTGAAAGCAGAAATTATTCCACTTATTTTCTCTCCTCTACAGTATAATAACTCAAATTTTCAATGAATAAAAAGGAAATACACATATTAGTCATCTCAATTATTATTAAAATAATATATGACTCCAGAATCCATATGATTTTAATACAACCTATTTTAGGTATCTTTTGGAAATAAGTAAAGTTGAAAACAATTATGGAAACTATGTATTTCAGAAGAACTTGTCATATTTAATTTAGAAGTGTTGCCATCACTTTGACATCAAGAATGAATTAAATTTACTAGAAGACTAAAGAGTATACACAAATGCTAGCCGTGGTCGTAATTAATTCACATAAAAATAATCAGCATTGGCTTTTAACTATCTCTCCAGATCTAAAGGCACCCTGAAGGCCAACCATCGAGCATCTCACAGCCAGACCAAATGTTCTGAGACAATGCTTTCTGCTTCCATCTCTGAATCGACTGTCGTAACTCTTCTCTACCTAAATCATACAGCCCCACTAAAGCTCTGGTCTTCAGATCTCTCATAGCCAGTCTGTGTGTCTCCAGATTCATCACTCACTACCTCCCTAAGTGAATTCTTTACTTTAGAAAATTGATTTAATATTTTCCCCATAAAATATGCCGCAAATCCCTGGCTCTGTTCCATTGCTTACTTCATTCCTACCACCTGGAATGTCTTTGCCTTTTCTCTCCTCTCATTAAAGTTGAATTCTCCATGGAAATTTCACTTAACTGGAGTAATCCACAGTGATGTTTCTCTACCCTGAACTCTTAAGGAATTTATTACCTGAACTACTAATTAGCCAAAAAAAAAAAAAAAAAACAAAAAAAAACAAAAAAAAAAACCATGAGCACTATGTTTCAATTCAACTTTTTTTTTTCACGGATGTGTGTTTTCTGCTCAAATTACCTTTTAGCAATAATTCCTATACTTTTGTATCTCCAATCTTTTTACCACTATGCTTGACCTATAGCTTTAAAGATATAATTGCGGAAATGTAAACACCTAGGTTAAAACATCTGAGAATAAAACTTTTATTCATTGTATGCTATTTACCATGGATAGCTACTTAAATAATAAGATACGAGTTCTGCTGTACAAAACGTTTTTGTCTGACAGTAAGAACAAATAATAAACTGAAATCAAGTAACAAATACCATAATGGATGTGCATACAAGCTCCACTAAACTTCACAAGGTTGGGAGGGGAGAAATGCATTTGAAATTTTGCAGTGTCTGCAAATGTCGTTTATCAGACAAGTAAGATCAGAAAAATATATGGATCAGAAGTGTCAAAAGCAAAAAGAGAAAGGGACAAAGGAAATCAATGGTAATATGGTTGTTTTGTTCATAGAAATATGCACACCTCTCATTCCAGAGTATTGTCTGGCATATAGTAACTACTCAATAATTGATTTTTGAACGGATAAAATGGTGGATTACAAAAGGTCTGTACAGGGTTCCATACTCTTGAGCTATATTAAATTGTCTACAACTCATCACTACTTTGTCAGGTATGTATTTCCATTTTACAAATCAGGACACTGAAGCCCAGGGAAATGATATTTCTCAAGTCATAGGTACGGTGAAGAGCCTGGATTCATCCTCAGATTTATCTAAATCCTAGCCACATCTCCTTATATACACCATTCTACCTCCCAACTTGACACAGAATTGTCAAAGATGACATACAGAGGCAAATGTAAACAGTCGAGTCACTGCTTACATTACGAACAAAGCCCAGGGTTAAGAACAGGTAGTAGGAGCCACGTTGTGAAGGCTGACTGCAAAGTTAAGGCACGGATGTTGTTTTATAGGCTGTGTCACAACATTGAAGAATTTGAAAGAGGTTTATTTATGTTAAATCTCACTATACACATTGTATGAAAGGTTCCAGTGAGGGAAGAGATTGAGAATGTAAAAATGTTAGCAACATACAAAATGTAATAGTTTTGGGGAGAAAAAGTAAAGGTTTAACCAACACATTGGAAATAGAAATAAAGAGAAAAAGGGTCATTCTATTTAGGTGGGAGAAAGTATAGGACTATGGGACAGGTTGCCTGTGATGACCAAGTCAGAATGCAAATTTTAGAACAATGTACAAGATTTAACCTATCTGTGTGGCAATAATGTTTAATTAAATATACTAGATACAGTTAGGTATACTAGATACAATGTGGCAGTAATGTTTAATTTAGGAAAGGACTAGAGGTGGAGGAATAGATTTTAGTCTTATAAGATGTGTTAATTTGGAGAGGATCATGAGATATAAGAGGACATTTCTAGATACACTGGGGAAATTTGGGTCTACATTAAAGAAAAATGGAAATACAGAGATTAGATGGGAGACTTAAGAGTATATAAGTGATGCTTAAAGCAGTAGTCTTGGGTGAGTTCATCCAGGGGAGAGTCTATAAGGAAGCCTCATGACCCTCTAGGTTTTACGGGTTCTTAAATAAATTGCTAAGAAACAGTCAAAGAAATAGGCAGAAACAGAGAAGTGATTTCATGGAACAGAAGTAGAGTGTTGCAAGGTGGGAGTCCTCAACAGTGTATGTAATTACAATTTTATTACAATTTTTTTTAATGTTTATTTATTTTGGAGAGACAGAGATAGACAAAGTGTGAGCAGGAGAGGGGCTGAGACGGACAGAGACACAGAATCCAAAGTAGGCTCCAGGCCCTGAGCTGTCAGCACAGAGCCTGACGTGGGGCTCAAACTCACAAACTGAGATCATGACCTGAACCGAAGTCGGACGCTTAACAGACTGAGCCACCCAGGCACCCCTATAATTTTATTTTAAATGAAATTTAAAATAGAAAAATTTTTAGAAGGCATTGGTAACTTCATAAGAGCAATTGCAGTGAAGTTATAGGAAGAGAAAACTGAATGCAGTGGATGGAGTCTAGCATAGGTAAAATGTTCTTTGAAGTAACTTGTAAACAGAGTAAAACAAGAAATTACCCAGATTGGTATTAGAGAAATAAAAAAGAGAATGGAAGCATTGCTTCAAAAGCATCAGTTAGACCTTAGGTTGTCATCTAAAAAAAAAAAATTAAATGTATATCAAATCCTGATTTGATGTCTGAGTTTTCAATAGCATAACTTTATTGCTAGTTCATTAAGTAAATTTTTACAGTGAATAAACGTGCTGTGTTGACAATATCTTTACATTACCTCTTCTATTAATGCATTGTGTTACTACAGTGAACAGTTAATATTCCTTATGGCTTCTCAGAATCTGAGCCTTCTTCCTATGCATGGAGAATTCTTAACTTGAACATCTTAGATGAAGGCAGAGTTCCCTTAACGACTAGGATAGAAACACTAGACCAAGACTCAGTGCATTGCCTAAATGGCGACAGACTTTCCGTCAGGAGATAGTGACACAAAAAGAAGTCACAGCAGAAAAACCAATGTGTGGGGAGTATCTATGGCAACACATTCAAGTTTGCTGGGATTGCACTAAGGCTGATGTTTGTTATAGCAGTCAATGTCCAATGGCGGCTACGGTGGCGGCAGAATGAATAGTATTTTTACTTGCAGATGCTGCAATAATTCTATATTATAATTTCCAGTATTTTTAAGGTGCCTCAATGCCTATTTGTCCTGAACTCGCAATTCTCTTAAATCCCCATTTTATTTCTGCTAAATTAGCTAAACTGGGCTTATCTCACTTGAATCTAAGAGACTTAACATCCATTTTTTTCTATTTCAAATGAATAGACTACTGTTTGGGCAATTGTAAGTTTAAAGAAAATTTGAGCAGAAAGTATAGAGTTCTCATATCCTCCTGATCCCCACCATCCTCACCAGAGTCAGCCTGGTCATTAACATGTTAAATTAGCATGGTTCATTTGTTACAATTGAGAGACCAATATTGATACATTGTCACTAACTCAAGTTCATAGGTTACATCAAGGTTTAAGTCTTTGTATTGTACATTCAATGAGTTTTGACAAATGTATGACATGTATCCAACATTATAGTGTCATGCAGAGTAGTTTCCCTTCTCTAAAAAGTCCTCTCCGCTCTGCTTATTCATTCCTCTCTCCCTTCTTTTGAACCAATTGACCGCTGAATTTCTTACTGTCTTCATAGTCTTATCTTTTCCAGATATAGTTGGAATCATATAATATGTAGCACTTTCAGATTGAGATTTTTCATTTAGCATTATGTATTTAAGGTCACTCTGTGTCTTTTCATGGCTTGATAGCTCCTTTCTTTATTTCGTTGAATAATATTCCATTGTCTGGATGTACCGTTTGTTTATTCATTTAGTATTAAGGGACATCTCAGTTGCTTTCAAGCTTTGACAATTACAGCTAAAGCTTCCATGTGCAGGTTTTCGTGCAGATGTAAATTTCCAACTCATTTAAATAAATACCAAGTATGATTGATAGAACTGAAAAATTTTTATACCAGGCAATAAATTAATATATTTCTATAAATAAAAAATGTCAAGGTAGGGAAATATGGCGAGTGTAATTATTCATAGCAGTTGTTTTCTATAAAGTTTAAGAGAACACAGAATTAGTGAATACTGAATCAATGGTCTTAGGGGAAATATAGGGTTAGGTCTTCTGGTCATAACACTTGTGCCAACCAATCAATATATAACCTTTTATTATGTGTGTTTCTGTGTATAGATACTACACACACACACACACCCGGTTGATTCATCAACATTGAACTCACATTCAACAGTATTATAACTCATGTCTAAATGAGGCCTTACCTGATGCACATATTTTCTCCATAAGGCAAATTGCAGTCTACTTGAGCTTAGGCTCTAGATAGTAGCTCAGGACTAGCTTGGGACCATTGTAAACAGTGAAATCACCATTAAAAAAACCACAAAAATGCTAAACTGTGGTACTAGACAGACCAAAAAGGACACTCGTGTACAGTATGAGGGCTGAAACAAGAAGGCAGAGAGACATCTTGTTCAGTCTCAGCTGGAAAGGTGAGCATTCAATGACTCAAGTTTTTCACTGCCTATGGATGTTTGCAAATGGGCACAAAAGTGCTATGGTATTGATTTTGGGTTACAAATTCATTTTAGTAAGTTAGTAAATTCACAAATACAGAACCTATGAATATGAGGACCAATGTCCCTACTGGGAAAGTCCCAGGATTTATGACACATATTGTTCATGATATACCTCCAATGTGGACCTATCTACAGTAAAGTTTTTCCTCTCCATTATGGTAACTGTGGAGAGAATGTTACATTATTTCTTATTAATATGAGCAGAATGAGAGATTGAGTTGCTTCATCAATATTAGGAGTATTCATTTATTTTGCTTTGAATATGTGCATCCAACAGTTATGCAAGGGTATATCACTAATGACTTTGTAATGGTGCAATCCATAAATATAACTTCACTTGCATAAAGTAGTGTGATTTTGTAACTGGAATTTTGAAAACTTGGTTGGTCAAGAGGTGCTATAGGAAAGCTCCATCATAACCTGTTCATATAGATTTAGGCAACAAGTTACCAAATAATTTCTTCCGTATATTTCCCAGTGCAACCACATTATTGATTTTTTTTCCAAAGAACCTTCAGATTTCCCATGAGTACATCAAATATGGAAATATTTAAGAACTCGAATGATATAAGCCTTGTATAGGATTCCTACATGTTATTTTAGATCATATAAATACATCGCATCCCTAATACAGTTACAACATTAAATTCTCATAACAAATTAAATGAGGAAATTACAACTCAAATATAGTAATTAACTTCCTAAAAGTCATATGGCTAAATAATTGAAAACCAAGCTTTTTAGTTTGTTCTTCTACTCTGTATGTTGTATCATTTCGCTAGCACTATGCTCATTTATTTAGGCTTTTCAAATTGTACTGATTGGGATTCTTTAGTTCCACATAAAGTCTATGGCTATTAAAACCTTTTTTGGAAGTCTGTTAGAAAATTGGAAGATCCAGCCTTCATAAATGGTTCATTGTTGGGACAGTGTTTACACAGTAAACTTGAATTATGTATCCTTAACATGAACTATATATATTCCGAATTTTAGAAATAAAGTATGTCAGATTCAACAAAAAGTATCATAAAGTTAAATAAATTTGGATATCAAAAATTTCTAAAAAAATATACTGTACTGGGCATTATTTATTTACAGTATTCAAACATGCAAATTTTGTGAAATAAGGTTTGTTTTTAAATGAGATATTAATATTTAACCTATTTGATTAAAAATATGTAAGTGTGTTTTGAAAGAATTTGATGGAGGACTAAATTGAAAACCCTAACTTTTTTGAGTATCTAATATTTAAAGATGCTCTGGTTATCCGTAAAATGACAATGTCTTCAGTCACATTAGCACTTAAAATGTGATTGCTTCTTTCATACTTTGCTTCAGATCTCGTGCTTCCAGAGAGATTAATCCTATAAAGAGTAGAAATATTCTAAACCTTTGACAGTTCTGCTGAACTTGTTGTTTCTCCCCCTAGAGTTTTATAATAATACACTCAATTAGCTTCTTTGTCCCAGATTTCAGAGAATAATTGCTAGAACTTTATCGGGTGCTTATGAGTCAGAAGCGTTTATTCTTTAAAGCATGTTTTCTGGGCATTTTAATACTTTCTATGCAAAGTAAAAAAAAAAAATAAATTTAAATTGAAGTTAACTGATAATTCCAAATTATGAATTACTGTTTTATGTTTAAATTAAACACATAAATGCCTGAGATTTTTTACAATAATATCTCTATTTATATCCCCTTAAAACAATCTAACTACCAATTTTCTCCATTATCTATGACCAATATACGTTCCTAATACACTTGTGATTTTTTAGACTGATTTTATTCTTTTCAGAGACACTGTTTTATTAATAAATATTATTCACATTCATTCGCAATACCAGGTTACGTGAATTGAATCTCAATGGAAAAAACAGGTTTAGATGAAACACCTCAATGGATATATACATACATTAACATCAAATTCTATTTGCATTTGTCATTCTTGAGAAAAAAACAAACAAACATCAGCTAGTTGATGTTTAGAAACCCTCTATAAATAAAGATTGATTTTCAAAGCCTCAATAAACATCCTACTCTTTTTGTAAGCAGGATGCCAATTTTATAAGCCATAAAGTTTAATAGAAGGTTTACTTATTAATAAATGAAAAGAACTTAGGGACTAAAATAGCACCTAAAGGAAGGTGAAAACTATGACTCTGTATAAAGGAACATTTATCATTTACAAAATGCTTTTTTTTTCACTCATTTTGAAGCATCAGACAAAAGTGCTACAAGAATGTAAAAACTTCTCTCTTTCATTGGTGGAAAAGGTTATACTAACTTGTAAAGGAAGGATATTTTAAACTTTTATAATTAACATCCATTTTTAATTAGTATCACTGTTGCTGTTAGGAAAAATGAAGACCTAGGGAGAGTTCAGAAAGAGATGAACTATCCCAGTGTAATTACCACATCTCCCAGCAGGGTCTTTTCTCATCTGATTAACACCACAGCAGGATAGTCATTCTAGCGCACAGCTAACTGCCATAATCAGGAGGAAAATAACAGGGGTGAGGAGACTCAAAAAAGAATTTCCCTGGCATTTAAAATTAAGAATCCAAACTTCTTTATATTGTTATGAGTAAACTCATAATTCCAAACATTTCTAGGAAACCCAAGCCAATAGTAGCCTCAAACAATTTTCAAGTAATTTTAAAGACCTAAAGATGACCATTTCAATAAAATAAAAGAGACCACGTTAAAAGAATTTATTCCTCAGATATCAAGGAAGTACTTTAACTACCAGTTGACTATTCTGTTGTGGTCCATTTGCACCTTTCAGCAAGACATGGTGGAAAATCATTTCCTCTAGATTTGGTAGTCATGGGTGTTACAACCTGTTTTGTAGTGAATAGAAGTTTTGTTTTGTTTTGTTTTGTTTTGTTTTTTTGCTGATGCACATTTATAAGATTTCACATATATTTAAGTGTATGTCAATAAAAACTCAAATGGCATTTCCTTTTTTAAAAAAATATTTTTTTAATGTTTATTTTTTGAGAGAGAGACACAGACTGCGAGCGGGGGAGGACAGAGAGAGAGGGAGACACAGAATTCAAAGCAGGCTCCAGACTCCAAGCTGTCAACACAGAGCCCGATGTGGGGCTTGAAATCACAAACTGCGAGATCATGACCTAAGCCAAAGTTGGACACTTAACCTACTGAGCTACCCAGCTGCTTCCCAGATGGCATTTCCAATATTAATAGTCACATTGCAGTTAATGTTATGCTTCAGGTTAGTCTGGTATCAGTTGACACTCCACTCCAGGAGGTCGTTTTATAATTTATTGTTTTTTGTTTTTATTTTTGGTTTTGTGAAGCCCATTTTTTTCTTAAGTATTTTACAATCAATTAACTATCTAGCATTATTCTTAATTTTCAAAAATGAAGATTTGAATGATTTGTTCCAAGAGTACTAGTCAAAATATTTAAACACAGGTGTGAAATAAGTGTTGGCCAATTAGAATAATTGTTCTGCATAACATACTAGGCATTGCCTAGTTAATTATATTGCTACACATTGGCTGAGTTTTCTACATGTTAGTGTAGGTTTTCTTTTTTTGATTCAAGTAGAGTTAACGTACAGTGTTACATTAGTTTCAGTTGTGCAATATGATTCAAAGTTTCTACACCTTACTCAGTGCTCATCTAGATAAGTGTGTTCTTAATCCCCATCACCTATTTCATCCATCCCCTCACTCACCTCCTTTCTTGCAACCACCAATTTGTTCTGTGTATTTAAGAGTCTGCTTTTTTGTTTGTCTTTTTTGTTGTTGGTTCAGTTTTGTTGTTGTTGTGTAACTCTACACATGAGTAAAATCATACAGTATCTGTCTTTGTCTGACTTCTATCACATAGTTTTATACTCTCTAGGTCCATCTATGTTGTTCCAAATAGCAAGATCTCATTTTTTATGGCTGAATAATATCCCATTGTGTGTGTACATCACATCTTATTTATCCATAAATAGTTTTTCAAGATTGATGGCTATGAAGGTAAATTTATGTGTTATATTACTAACATATGGTTACGGTATTCCCAAAACAAAAGCAGAAAACAAGTAGGAAAAATGCAATACAAATGGGTTTATGATATATTGGGGGAATGTAGCCCCCCAAACTCCCAGCAAGATGTGACTCAAGCTGGATGGGAAATTATTATTCACCAGTGTATCCATTTCCTAGGGCTACTGTAACAAGGCATAATGTGTGGCCTAAAACAACAGAAATTTTTTTTTCTCCCACTGTTCCGAAGGCTAAAAGTCCCAAATCATGTTGTTCACAAGGCAGTGTTCTGTTTGAAGTCTCGGAGGGATGGGGGGGGGGTGGGGGTGGGGGTGGGTAGGAATCTGATTGTCTCTTAGTTTCTCATGTGATGAAATATTTGGCATTCCTTGCCTTACATATGTGCAACTCCAATCTCAGACTCCATTATTGCATGGAATTCTCTTTGTGTCTTTGTCTCTGTCTCTTTTCTTCTTATAAGCACTCCACTTATATTGGATTAAGGGCCCAACCTAATTCAAAATGACCTCATCTTAACTAATTACATTTACAATGACTTTAGTTCCAAATCAGATCACATTCTTAGGTATTGGTGTTGGAAGTTCATCATATCATTTGGGAGACACAATTAAGTCTGTAACAATTGGCTTATTAATGAAACCTTGCAAGGTTTATGGCTTCTAACCACCATAGACATCTTCAGAAGATTAACAATTCAACCTGTGGAATGTCCAATTAAATATATTATTAAGAAGACAATGCATTTAGATATTAGCAATGATATGAAATTGCAGGTTGGGTAGCATAGGGTATGGATTACTCTCAGGAATATTTCTTCTTTAACACTTTTAAACTACCCTGTCCAGGTTTTCAACTTTCCCATGCCCACTCAGGCTTTTTTGAATGCCTCCTCTGCACAGCATCATAACTAATTTTTGAATTGTTTGTCAATATACAAGACCCCTGACAGGCTTGCCTGTTTCTTGTTTAAAAATTAATTGAAAGGAAATCTTTCCTAAAGAAACAACCACTTCTTATATGGGATGAGACAATAGATGAAAATAATATTATTCAGAGCCACTACAAGGAAAATTATATACAGATGACAATTGTTAATGAGAAGAGTTCTCATGACAGAAAAGATCGGTGATAAAGATAGATTTTTAGATCATAATCCATTAAAGCTATCTTTCCAGGGGAAGTGATAAAATATATTTTTTCCAAAAGATGCAGAAGTTCCTGAGGATGCTGAGTCAAAATAAATAAAAATAGGAAAACATAGAAAGAAGAATCATTAAGGGGATTTAAAAAAAGATAAAATGTGACATGAAAATGAAATTGAAGACAGGTGGAAAAGAACTTTTATTTTAAAGAAAAGGCGATTTTAGTTTTAAAGATGTTAAATTTTACCTAATTACTTTCTAAGAAAGACTAGATGCCATACTTGTTCCAAGCTATGTGACTAAGCTTTGCGATTACACAGTACACATCAACTGCAATCAGCCATGAAAACTTTAATGAGAACCCTAGTTCAGAAACAAGTAGTTTTTCAGAGGATGATGCAAATTCTAATAGCAGAAGCACAAACTACACAAGCAATCATCTTAGAAACGAAGAATTTTGCAAAACATCAACAGGTGCAAATCATACATGATGATATGGAATCACATTGAAATAATTATCTTCTAGAGAGGAAAAATAACGATTTCTGTAATGATAAATTTTCCATGTATTTTGTTTTGAAACAGATTTTCACTGAAACATTTTCATAATTATGTACAGACTTCATTTCACTAAAGTCAGTCTTCAGCCACAGCTATGAACTTGGAGAAGCTTTTAAAAATAACAATGCCTAGGGGCACCTGGGTGGCTTGGTTGGTTAAGCGACCCACTGTTGTTTTCAGCCCAGGTCATGATCTTGCAGTTCATGAGATCTGGCCTTACATTAGGGCTCTGTACTGTCAGTGCAATGTCTTCTTGGGATTCTCTCACTCTCCCTTTCTCTCTGCCCTTCCTCCACTCTACCTCTCTCTCAAAAAAATAAATAAAATAAATACACGTTAAAAATAAGAATGTCTAGGGTGCCTGGGTGGCTCTGTTGGTTAAGTGTCTGACTTGGGCTCAGGTCATAATCTCACAGTTCATGAGTTTGAACCCCACGTCAGGCTCTGTGCTGGCAGCTCAGAGCCTGGAGCCTGCTTCGGATTCTGTGCCTCCCTCTCTGAGCCTCCCCCACTCACACTTTGCCTCTGTCTCTCTCTCTCTCTCAAAAATAAACATTAAAATAAGTAAATAAATAATGCCTAGTCTTTGCCCAAAGGAATTCTGATGTAAAAGGCCAGAGTTCAGCAATTTTAGAGTTTGACATTTATTTTATAATTTATTCACGTATATTACTTCACAAAATCATATCTCAGTTTCTTTTTGTTCATTTGTTTCATTTATTCATTGTTTCATGCTATTTTAATATGAATAATTGTATCGGACAGAACAGATTCAGGTCTGCTGCCACCACAAGATCACATTGCCAATTGTAGAGTAAAACAGTTTCTTTATTTCAAAGTTCAAAGTGACAAGCAAATCTCTCTTCGAATCTCCTCCATGCAGTGGTTTGGTATTCTAAGAGGCATTGTTCTCTTTGCAGTTCTATCTAAATGTGGAATTTCAAGATTATTGGGGCAGGAGGAAAAGTCATGATAAATCACACACACACACACACACACACACACACACAATTAAGTGATTTGTTCCTAAGGTCTCCCAAAATACTTCCATACAAGTCCATTAGAAGGAATAGCATGACATTATCCCAATATAATAGGACAGGCTACAAATACCATCTACTTTAATTTCTGGAAATCTTTCTGGATTGTAGTTTGTAATATTAGCTTGGGTCCATTATTTTGATTTTTTTCTTCAGGGAAACCAATAATACAAAAGTTCAACCTCTTTTGCCTGTTTTCCATCTCCACCACTTTTGCTCTGATTAACTGTACATTTTTTAAATCTCACATTTACTATCGTGATTGTTTTCCTGCCCTGACTCAATGTTCTTTGTTAAGCGTTCCTCAATCTGTGCCATCTTGGACAGTTTGTAATTTTTTTCTGCATTTCTGACATCATTTTGTCTCTTACATATACATATTTCTTTTTCAATTTCAGTCAAGTTTCATTTTTTTAAATCCTTTTATATATCTACCTTAGATTTTGTATTTCTTCTTCTTTTTTTTTTTTTACTGTTTATTTACTTTTGAGAGAGAGAGAGAGAGAGACCATGAGCATGGGAGAGGCAGAGAAAGAGGGAGACAGAGGATCTGAAGCAGGCTCTGCTGTGAGTGCAGAGCCTGATGTAGGGCTTGAACTCATGAACCATGAGATCACAACCTAAGTCGAAGTCATTTAACTGACTGAGCCACCCAGGCACCCTAAGATTTTGTATTGCTTATTCAAACTGATATTTCATATTTCTAGTTATTTTTTATATATTTAGTTCACTTTGCGATGTTGTGTGAGTTTTCCTCAGCTTCATGGTATATTATTGTTGAGATTTTCTACCCACAGAAAATCTGTATTTTACAACCTCTGACTATCTACAGTGGTTTTATATTGGTGCTTTCCAATTTTTTTGCTTCTTATTTCAAGTGCAGAGTTCCTATTGGTGAGTCCCCTCTTTTGTCAGTTCTGCCCAATCCTGTGTATTTTGTTTTATGATTATGAGTAAAAAAAAAATGCTGTTCTCTTTTCTCTTATTTCTGCATGCTAGTCAGTTTCCCCCTCTTTTACTTCGTTTTCTTCACCACTTCATCTCCAAGGCATGCTCTCTCTTCTCTGATTCTTCTCCAAAAGTAGAGCTTCACTAAAGCTATTGCAACCTGATTCCACAACCAGGTATGAATACTATGAATTCATAGTTCACAGCCTGCGTTCAGTATGCTTATGTATTATTTCACTTTCTCTTTCTGAGAATGACACTCTATGTCTCCTTTAATGTTTAATGCCCCCTCAGAATGACCATAAATTCCTCCCTAAAATACTAGCCTAGGTCAATCAACTCCCATACTAATTAAGCCACTTGGAGCCAGATTTTGTGTTTACTTGCCTGTAAAATCATCCTGAATGAAACAATATGGTGGAAAACAATATAGTTCAATTCTAAACATAAATTATGGACATAAAGCCAAAATATAGGTCAAGAAAATAATTACTTTAGGGAACAAATCAATAAATTTCAAATATTAGGGGTTTTGACATGGCAATCAAAACTCAAAATTATATTCAAGGGACTGTTTTTGAATATAGCCTCTTCTATAATAGTTACCAATTTTAAATAAGTGCATACATGCGAACAAACACATATGATTAGTAAAACATACAAATGAGAACACAGAAGAAAGCAAACACTTACAGACCAGAACAAAAATCACAAAATACTATGTGATATACAGCTTTGGAGATTTTCTGTCTTAAATACATACATGCATACATATACTAACAGAAATTTGAGTAAATAATTTTACTTGTGGTGTTTTGCTGTAGATGAATTTCCAAACCACCTATTTCCTATTAAATAGATTTTTTTTTAATCAATCTGTATGGACACATCCAACTGGAATGGTTGAGATCCTGGGTAACTGAAGATATGGAGTTATGGGCTGTTAATTCAGCTACTCATGTTGCTGAGACTGGATCTGGCATCAACCTGGAATCGGCTACGATAGTTCAGTTGCTAGGTAAGAGGTGTCAGAGAGAAAAACTGGTCCAAAAAATAGATAAAAATAGTGACCAAACACTTACATAACCTGATGCTAAGGAGACAGAAGAACGAGGATGACACAAAGAACAGTACCCAGAACCAACAAGGTCAGAAAAAGAAATCAAATATATTTTATCTTTTTCTTATTTTAGGGCCAATTGTGATATGTATAATATTTGGGTACAACTTAAATTTTTTTTCATTGAAAAATTATCTTTAGTAGTGAAAGTTGTAAACATACCAAATTTCAAAAGGAAAAACTGTCAATTATTCCACATTAACTCAATGAGGCATTTATACAGTCACTAAAATAATACTTATAAAGGCTTTACAGACACATAAGTTATTATAAAATTTAAAAGGAAAAAAGTGAACTGATAATTGCAAATGCTGTGCGATTGCAATTATGCTAAATATATATACACTAAGTAGAGCAACGGATGGAATGAAATTTTATCATAGTCATGGTTTTAGGTGGCAGGATTATGGCTGTTTTTAATTTTTAAAAATGATCTTTAATGCTATAGCATTTAAAATAAAGACAAGAAAAAAAATTTGAGGTTTTTTTTTTTTTTACATCTTGAGAATTTATTATGATGAACAAAAAAAGCAGTTCTCTTTATAAAAGAGCTTACTATATAATTCATGTATTCAACATTTCTTAAATTTTTAGAAGCGCCTATTGGTTTTTGTTTGTTTTTTTTTTCTTTTTATCCCAGCCATGTCTTTTATTTTATTTTATTTTTAATTTTTTTAGATTTACACCCAAATTAGTTAGCATATAGTGCAACAATGATTTCAGGAGTAGATTCCTTAGTGCCCCTTACCCATTTATCCCATCCCCCCTCCCACAACCCCTCCAGCAACCCTCAGTTTGTTCTGCATATTTATGAGTCTCTTCTGTTTTGTCCTGCTCCCTGTTTTTATATTACTTTTGTTTTCCTTCCCTTACGTTCATCTCTTTTGTCTCTTAAAGTCCTCATATGAGTGAAGTCATATGAATTTGTCTTTCTCTGACTGACTGATTTCGCTTAGCATAATACCCTCCAGTTCCATTCATGTAGTCACAAATGGCAAGATTTCATTCTTTTTGATTGCCAGGTAATACTTCATTTTGTGTGTGTGTGTGTGTGTGTGTGTGTGTGTGTATACCACATATTCTTTATCCATTCACCCACCGATGGACATCTGGGCTCTTTCCATACTTTGGCTATTGTTGATAGTGCTGCTATAAACATAAACATTGGGGTGCACATGTCTCTTTGAAACAGCACACCTGTATCCCTTGGATAAATGCCTAGTAGTGCAGTTGTTGGGTCGTAGGGTAGTTCTATTTTTAGTTTTTTGAGGAACCTCCATACTGTTTTCCAGAGTGGCTGCACCAGTTTGCATTCTCAGGGTACATTTAAAAATTTTTTTAATATACTGATTTTTCTATCCTGGAGAAAATATTTCAATAGAAGTTTAGTATCATTTATAGCTTTTGTTTGTTTGTTTTTTTCATTGATACACTGATGTTTATGAAATTATAGTCAGTTTTTTTGGAAATTATAGTCATTTTAAATTAAGATTCACTTATTTCACAGCATATTCACTCTAGAAATCATTTTAATAAATGATTGAAAATAGGTGTATATAGACTTACCTACACCGATTATTTCACTCTCTTTAGTTTAATTTAAAAATAACTTAAATAACTGGATAATTTTATAGCTTTATTCTTAGACGACTATTTTCAAATAAGAATGTATGAGCAGAAAATATTTTTGGAGGATGTTAAAATTAATCATATGAAGCATTTACTATGGATATCAACATCCATTTCTTCATCTAAATTTTTGAAAGTAAGTATTTAGAGAACTCTAACTAGATCTTATTTACATAGGAAACTTTTGCATTTGAGTCACTATATTTATAAGAATCAAAGAAAAATTGTGGCACAATTGTTCAGTCTGTTCTCCAACAATTGTTTAAACCAACTCATCTATACCTCTGCTTTTATTTTAGTGTCAGTCTTACTGGATTAATGGGAACCATGATTTAAAAAAAGGTGGTGTGTTTGTATATTTGCTAATATATCTTTGTTCCATTGTCTAAATTTGTTTAGATAAAAGCAATGAGGGTCAAATTATTTCAGATTCCAACTATGCACAAAAGAGCGTTCAGTGCTGGGAGCAATTAAAAGAACTGCTCTCTTTCCCTGTGCTTTCATCCCACACATTGACAAGCCTTTGAAATAAAAGAATAAAATTCCTCACACATAATTAGCCCGTACAAACTGATGAAAGAATTAAATAAAATGTGTTCTGGTTAAAGACATGATCGTCAATCTATAATCACTCCATCACTACTGATTTGTAAATGTAATGAATTAACCAAGTCATCCCATTCTTCCACACCATTCTTAAGGGGCAAAGATGATGTTCTCAAACTCATATGAATCTTTTAAAATATGGTTACTTGAGCTTGATTAGTTCAGTCATAAAGAGAATGCAAAAAAGAGTTTATAAGGACTCAGTGGAATTTACTTAAAATCCTACTTTAAACTTTTAAACCAAATTTCATATGCAGTAGCTTTTTTACAACAAAGTTTTAATGTTAGAACAAAATTCAATAATTTAGTGAACAAAGTTCATTATTTATTATTGATTGAGGCTGAATATGAAGAAGATAATTTTTAATAATGGACAGGTATGACTATTGGTCAGTTGGATATAATGTCTACCATATTCTGAAGACTCCCAGTCCAATTCAGGAAAAATCCTTCTTTAAGTCGAGAGCCAGACAAAGCTATAAATTGTGGTGTATATTATTTTTTGATGTGACTTTATGTAACTAGTCATGCTGCTATAATGTATATTATATACCCTTATTCTCTCTCTCTCTCTCTCTTTCAGTGCATAGAAACATATATTTCTATGCACTGATTTTATAAATATATATGCTTATGTATATCTGTAACTATAAATCTCTGTATTTGTATCTATCTATCTTCCTATCATCTACCTAGTAGAGATTTAGCCCGTGCTATTTGTCACAGAAATGATATGCAACACACCAGCCCAAAACTAGCTGCTTAAAGTAAGTAGAATTTATTGTTATGGACCTATAAATTGGTTGACTATGGACACAACTTGTTTGGGCTTAGCTAGGAGGTCCACTGATCTTAATTAGACTTATTGACCCAATGGGGGATGGGTATGATTCTGATCCAAGTGTCTCTTACCACCTTTTTGGTCAAGTGAACTAGCCTTGACATGTCTTTCTCATAGAAAACAGCAGTGACATAAGAAGGAAAGTATTAAAAGTGAGACTGAGGGTCAGGATGGCCTGTCATAATTTCTGTCTTATTCTGTTGACCAAATTAGGCTACATGGTTGAACCCAAAGTCAAGGGAAGAGAAAGTCACTTCATCACTTAGTGTGAGATACTGTGAGGTCAAAAGGTATAGGTCATAGTTTCAAGTGGGTGAAGAATTGAGATATGGAATGCAGTCCTATTGACTTTAAATAATTGATTCCCAGTATTCTGATAAGTTGCTATTATCCTCTTTGCTTCCTCAGTTTTCCTAGAGTTTACTATGTCAACCTGTGTCAATTCAGACATACTTTTCTCAGAATTCCATTAGGTAAGTCCATATTTACAACCAAGGTTAAAAAATACTTCTATTTTTTAAGAAAAAGGCTTGAGAAAGTGAAATGCACCTACTTGGGAGAATGTGACTCTGACATCTTAATATTCACAATAATAATTGTTAATAGTGAACACTATATGGCAAGAAAGCCTACAAGTGCATTATCTTTTAAAATTTATCATATGTAGACATTATTACTCCATTACCCAATTAATCTACTGGGAAATAAGGCATACAGAAGGGGTTAAACAAAGTTGACTAGGTTACATGATTAAGAATCAGCTCAGGTCATGATCTCATGGCTCCTTGATTCAAGCCCCATGTCAGGCTTTGTGCTGACGGCTCAGAGCCTGAAGCTTGCTTTGGATCCTGTGTTTCCATCTATCTCTGCCCCTTCCCCACTTGTACTCGGTCTCTCTCTCTCTCTCTCTCTCTCTCTCTCTTTCTCTCAAAAATAAATAAACATTTTAAAAATGTTAATAATTATTTGACTGAGGAGGCTAGTGGTTTAGTAAGTTAAATGTCCAACTCTGGATTTAGGCTCATGTCATGATCTCAGTTTGTTGAACTGATAGCAGAAAGCCTGCTTGGGATTCTCTCACTCTCTCTCTCTGCCCCTCCCCCCTTCTCTCTGTCAAAATAAATAAATAAATACACTTAAATAAAAAGAATCATATGACTCATTTCAAAATGGACATCAAAGCCCATGCTTTAATTGCCAGGACACACCTGCTCCCATAAACAAAAAACAAGCATCATCATAGGCACACTTTTAGGCAGGGTTAGTATATATATATTTATATATTTATTATTATTTATATATTATTTTATTTTATAATAATTGTATAATAATTATTTTATTTATATATTATATAAATTATTTGTTTATTATATATTTATATATAATAAATATAAACAAATATATATATAAAACACATGAATTTTCAGTCAGGGAGCCTATATTTAAACCTCAGCTGTAATTATTAATAAGAGGTAGCTTTGGAAAATTTCTCTAAATGCCTGGATTTCTTCATGTGCTAATGAGAATAATAATAGTATCTATATCTTTTAAGGATTCCTTAGAATCATATGAGATGCTTATAAAATGTTTACAGAGGTCATGCCAGGTAGTGAGATAAAATAAACTAATGACTATGATTTTTATTGTTATTATTCTAGATTTCAGGAGGCATATTTCAAAACTAAGCAACTCACTGATGAGAAAAGCTAAAAATTGGTAGAATTTGCTATTGGATGATGGTTAGTTACCCTTTCCCCTTTTATCTCCTTTTTAATTTTCCAAACTGCAACTCCTACTTCATGAAGCTTCTCTTCACCCATGACGAAGTCATGTTTTCCAAGTGATCTTCCTCTTGCCAGCATCCAGGATAAGGCTGTCTGCACCCTTTTAAGCTTTTTACACAGATTCTAGGGGGAGAAAACATGCAGATCTGGCATTCAACTTGGGAGGAGAAAGTGATCTCAGAGCTGGAGTGGGGGTTGAGTGGAGAAATGCAGTGAGAGTAATCAGGCTACAGAGACTAGAGAAAAAGACAGAGGAAGACAAGGAGAGTGAAGCTGACTTGTTCTACCAGGATCTATCCCTCATTGTGCTTCGCTGTACTTCTATTCTTTCCATGTAAATAAATAAATAAATAAATAAATAAATTTTTCTTTATCAAGGTAGAGTTGAGTTTCAGTTTCATATGGATCATTGCCTGAACCTATAGCCCAGCAAAATTCATAAAGTAAAATATGGGAAGAAAATAAGGACCCAGTAAAGGATACTGAAAAATACCAGGAAATATGTTAGAAGAAAAAGTGAAGATGTCATCAGTCTAGAAGTCAAGTACAGAAGGAGAAGGGAGTGATAAACCATGCGAACTACAGTTAACAGAGCAGGTAGGATGAGGAATAAGAACTGATCTTTAGGTTAAACAACATGACAGTCATTGCTGATGACAGTCATTGATGATGAGTATATGTTATCTACTGTTGTATAACAATATTAATGCAGATTTAACAGCTTAAAACAACACAATTCTTTTTCTTTAATCTCATGGATTCTGTAAGTTAGGAGTCTATGATGACCTTCCTAGATTCTCGACTCTACAACATGATCTAACAGACACAATCAAGGTGCCAGCTGTGTCCCATCTCAACTGTGAAAGAATTGTTTTCCGAGTTCATTGGCAGAAATCAATTCCTCATGGGCCATTAAACTGCGAGCCTCTCCATTTTTCTGTTGGCCAGAGGCTGCCCTCATCTTCTGTCAGCTGGAAGTTGCCCACCAGTCCCATGACACAGGAACCTCTTTAACATAGTCTATTGTTTTAGCAAAGCTATCAAGGAAGAGGGTCTCTCAGCAAGAGGATCACAAAAGATTAGTACATATTCACTTGAACATAATTACATAAAACCTACCACCTTTGTCACATCGTAAGGATTCAAAGCCAGTCACAATTCCTATGCATGCTGAACAGGAGGAGATTGCACAAGACATATTAGGAGGCAGGGATCATGAGGGTCGCTTTAATATCCTGTCCAGCACAGTGAGAGTAGTTTCAGTATAGTTAGGTAAAAAGGCCTGATATGAGCAAATTTAAAATAAAATGAGAGAGGAACTGGAAACAATGGGAGTTGTCAATGATGTCAATGCGTTTTGCTGCAAATACAAATAAAGAAACAGGGTTGTATCTGGCAAGAGAAGTGAGTTTAAAATATTATTCCCTTTTTTTGATGAGAGAGTATGTGACAATGAAAATATTGCAATACAGTAGGAAAACTTATTATGTAAATGGGAGAGAGAATTACCAAAATGACACCCTTGAATACATGAAAGGAGGTAACGGTATTGATTTTAGATAGAAGCAAGGCTGTTCCATCTATGGCCTTTGACAATAATGCAGAGTATGCTAATGTAGGTGTTAAGTGAGGGTATTTGTAGAGAGAGCCTGAAAAGGGCTCCTTCTGATATTTTCTGATGACTTTAATTCTCAGAGTAGTATGAAATGAAGTCATCAGCTCACTGACGTCATCATCAGACTGATGATAGGGGATGTGTTATTAATGCTTAGGAAGACAGGGTGGTGTGAGATAGGAGAATAAGCAGATGAATATTTTAGAGACTGTTAGTTTGCTATGGCTGTCATAGCACAGCACCACAGGCTAGGTGGCTTAAACAACAAGAAATGTATTATCTCACAGTTTGAGATGCTAGAAGTCCCAGACCAAGGTGTCAACATAGTTGATTCCTTCTGGGACTGAGTGAAGAATCTATCCCATACTTCCTTACTTGGCTTGTAGATAGCTGTTTTATCCCTGTGTGTCTTCATGTGGCATCTTCCCTCTATGCATGTCTTTATGCCCAAATGTCCCCTTTTTATAAAGGTGCCAGTCATACTGTATTAGGGTCACTCTGGTAACCCCATTTTAACATAATTATCTCTGTAAAGATTCTGTCTCCAAATAAGGTCACATTCTGAGATACTAGAGTTTATGACTTCAACATTATGAACTTTGGGAGGACAGACTTAACCCATAACAGATCTATGGTTGTACTTCTTGGCATCATGTATAGGTGCAGATGAAAGTAAGCTGAGGTAGTTGGAACAGGTTAAGTCTACAGTTTTACAAAGTAAGGTTGACTGTTGAGAATGGGAAAAAAGTTTATCAGGCTCTTTGTTGTGTTCCTCATCCTAAGTATGTTATCCTTTTAATTGTGGCTCCATTATTTAATTGGGTCAATTCCATTTTAGTGGGAGTATCATATTCCACTTAGAAATAGGAACTTCTAAAGTTTATTTATTTATTTTGAGAGAGAGAGAGAGAGAGTAAGAGGGAGAGAGAGGGAATGCCAAGCAGGCTCTGTGCTTTCAATGCAGATTCCTACGTGGGGCTAGAACTCATGAACTGCAAGATCATGACCTGAGCCGAATCCAAGCATCAGAGGCTTAACTGACTGAGCCATCCAGGCTCCCCAAAATAGGAACTTTTAGAGCCACCACATGCAATATTTCCTCTCTCTCTACTGCAATGGACAAGTTCAAGATATAGCCTAATCCTGATTTGATGAAGGAACACCTAAGCCAACTCATAATATACAGTAACAGGATTCATGAATATTTGGGCATCATTTATTAACACAGGAAAATTTAGCACAAAATGACTGATATACTAGGATATATGCAAGAGAATGATCATAATTTGAAATTCATGAAAGCAGAAGTATTTTCATCTTAGTTTACTGTCTGAAGCACTTAAAATAGTGCCTGGCATATAGTAAATAATCAATGAGTTAATTAATAGTCATGGAATTAAAGCTGAGAAATGAGGAATATAAGATATCAAGTAAAAGAAAAACAATGAAGGGGTGCCTATGTGGCTCAGTCGGTTAATGTCCGACTTCTGCTCGGGTTATGATCTTGTGGATTATGGGTTTGAGTCATGCATTGGGCTCTGTGCTGACAGCTCAGAGCCTGGAGCCTCTTCAGATCCTGTGTCTCCCTCCCTCTTTCTGTCCCTCCACCACTCATGTTCTGTCTCTCTCTGTCTCTCAAAAATAAATAAATATTAAAAAATTAAAAGTATTTGACATTAATTTATGGGGTGCCTGGGTGGCCCAGTTGGTTAAGCGTCCGACTTCAACTCAGGTCATGATCTCACGATTTGTGAGTTCTAGCCCCACGTCAGGCTCTGTGCTGACAGCTCAGGGCCTGGAGCCTGCTTCGGATTCTGTGCCTCCCTCTCTCTCTGCCCTTCCCCCTGCTCATGCTCTGTTTCTCTCTCTTTTTCTCAAAAATAAATAAAACATGTAAAAAAATTTTTTTAAACATTTATTTATTTTTAAGACAGAGAGAGACTGTCTTAATAATGTTTAATAATGTTTAATAAATGTTTAAAAAATTTTTTTACATGTTTTATTTATTTTTGAGAAAAAGAGAGAGAAACAGAGCATGAACGGGGGAGGGTCAGAGAGAGAGGGAGGCACAGAATCCGAAACAGGCTCCAGGCCCTGAGCTGTCAGCACAGAGCCTGACGCGAGGCTCGAACTCACAGACCGCGAGATCATGACCTGAGCTGAAGTTGGCTGCTTAACCGACTGAGCCACCCAGGCACCCCTAAAACATGTAAAAATTTTAAAAAATATTTGATATTTCAAAAAAAACAATAAAGAGCTGGTAAGATCAATGGAATGGAGGTTTCAATGGATATGAAGTTTTGTTCAGGTCAAGGTGATAGAGTGAATTAGAAGAGATGGTGGTTAAAGAATAAGATTCAAAAATCTTCAATCATGGAGTTTTATACTTTATGGTAATCAAAAGATCTAGACTATGAGTAAAGCCATGAAAGATTATTGCTGAGATGAAGAAAAAAAATTAGAAATATGGAGTTCAAGGAGATGAAGTGTCAGCTTTGGAAGGATTATCTATGTATTTATTATAATCACAGATAATTAAGGCAGGAGTAGTGATGGAACCAGTGCTAAAATTTCTATTAGGGGGACTAAAGGAACTAAGCCAAGAGTTTGTAGATGTAAGCAGCAATTGAGGTTAGTGGGTCAAAAGATTTGATAGTATGTGTGAAAATCAAAACCAAAAGTCTTTAGGAAGGAGAAAGGGAGAATGGCCTGAAACAATGCGTAAAATCTAAAAAAAAATATCCAGGCTCATTGGTATAAGAAGAGTGGGAGCAAAGTAAGATATCATTAAGAATCCAGCAGTGGAGGTTATGTCCTCAGGAGAGATCAATGATTCCATCAGAAAAATAATTTGAAAGGAATGGTCAGAGAAGTTTATCTAAGAATATATATATTAAAAAAAATTCCATGGGCATAAGACATGTGGGTGGCTCTTTCAGTTGAAGGTCTGCCTCTTGATTCCAGCTCAGGTCATGATCTCATGAGTTCATGAGATCAAGCCCTGAATTGGGCTCTGCACCGACAACTTGGAGCCTGCTTGGGATTCTCTCTCTCTCCCTCTCTCTTTGCTTCTCTTTCTCTCTCTCTCTCAAAAACAAACAAACAAACATTAAAAAAATTCCCTGGTCACAGTATAAGGGTGTCAGGAACTCAGCTGGAAAAACAAGTGGAAGAACAAATTACAGAGGTTTGAAAAAGATTGGATTTAGGGAGTTGAGGGATGACTGAGACTGGTTGTTCTTGTGGTTACTACAAACAAGGATGAAGGATATAATGGGATTGATTCTATGGATTGAAGGCAGACCATACTGGGGAAGGCCTGGGTTTCAGGGGTGGTTGTCTGGGCCCATCCTAATTCATAGAATGGGAGAATCAGTGTTCAATTGCTGTGACCTTATTCCCAGTGTCCTCTTTCACTCCAGAAATCCGCTAGTAAGGCACCATACTACACGAGAAAAATCAATGAGATGGAAAACAAGTTTTGTTTTTGTTTTTGTTTTTTGTTTTGTTTTGTGTGGGGGTGGTGGTTTGTTTGTTTTTGGCTTATTTGTTTTTTCCACATGGGAAGAAAAGATCTATTTTAAATCTACCTTCAGAGATATGTGTAAGTGGATAAAGTTGGTGGCAATGTGATGTGTTCCCTCATTACGTGTCACCACAGGGAGGAGAAAACCTGGCTGAAGACATCTTGCATGTTTTTCCCCAACTATGTGGCTTCACAAGCTATGATACTGGTTATGTCTTCCACCACCTATAATTGAGCATCTGGGAGCAATAAGGAGCTTCCATCATTAAGCAACAAATCTGCTCATTCTCTGGATAAAATGTTGTTGTTGTTGTTTTTAATGTTTATTTATTTTTGAGAGAGACAGAGAGAGACAGAGACAGAGCGTGAGTGGGGGAGGGGCAGAGAGACAGAGACACAGAATCTGAAGCAGTCAGCACAGAGCCCGACACGGGACTTGAACTCACACACCACAAGATCATGACTTGAGCTGAAGTCGGAGTCCCAACTGACTGAGCTACCCAGGTGTCCCAAATGTTGTCTTTTTTTATGAGGGTTATTGGGCATGGAAGAAAATTCATACATATAGAAGTAAAATAAATAACCATTAGGTATTGCTAAATTGTCACAAAGAAACCTATTTCCATTTTTGTAACAAGCTTAACATAGAAAAAGATGGAGGCATATAAATACTTGCTAGATTCTGCATACGGGGGGTGTGTGTGTGTATGTGTGTGTGTGTGTGTGTGTGTGTCTGTGTGTCTGTGTGTCTGTGTGTGTCTGTGTATTTGTATGATATTTTGGTATTGAATCTTTAGAGAGGTGAGTTTTTTTGTGAAAATAGAATACAGGACACACAACAAACACCTGTTTTGTTTTGTTTTGTTTTGTTTTGTTTTGTTTTGTTTTGTTTTAATACTGCAGAAGCCTGAGGCACCTGGATGGCTCAGTAGGTTGAGTGTCCAACTCTTGATTTTGGCTCAGGTCATGATCTCGCAGTTCTTGGGTTCAAGCCCTGTATCGGGTTCTAAGCTGACAGTGTTGAGCCTGCTCAGCATTCTGTTTCCCTCTTTTTCTGGCCCTCCCTTGCTTGTGTGCTTTCTCTCTCTCACTGTCTCTCTCTGTCTCTCTGCCTCTGTCTCTCTCTCAAAAATAAATAAATAAACATAAAAAAATAAAAAATAAATGCTGCAGAAGCCATAAAGGGGTTTTACTAGTTTTTCTGCAGCCTCATTGAAAGGGAAATACAGTCATTGATGTTAAGCATAGAAACCTGACCCAGAGAAAATAGATTAGTTGTTTTATCATGTTATCTATATATTTAGAACTAAGAATATAGTTAATATTTAATCTGTGATTATCTTACTTTGTATGGTATACATATACCTCTGTTGCATTATCCAAACATACACCCAGGAGAACACATCTTTGTGTGAACATGTGCACACACACACATATAACTACAGCATTCCTCATAACTAAAAAGTATTTGAAAAGTCTCTGGCCGTGTTTATTTATTAGTCAATTGGTTTTAGTTGCAGTGAACAAAGAAGGAAACAATAGACGTGGAGCACTTAAATCACTGCCTCTGAATTTCTCAGCTATGAATAACAAGTTATTACTTTACCCACCTTAAATATACATCATATTACATGGCCAATCCTCTCTTTAATTTTTCAAAATTTGGTTGTATTTATGTGTACATTAATAGACTTCATTTTTGAAAGGTTTTGGATTTATAGAAAATTGAGTAGATAATAGACAGTTCTCATATACCTCTTACCTCAACACAAAGTTTATCCTACCATTGATATATTAATGTGATACACTTGTTACAATTAATAAGTCAACATTGATATATTATTAACCAAAGTCCATAGTTTACATTAAGTTTTATTCTTTGTGTTGAATATATTTTTATGAATATTATGAAATGCATAATGCCACAGATCCATTAGGGGTTCATACAGAATAGTACTTGCTGTCCCCCAAATTCCCTGTGCTTCCCCTTGTCATCCTTCAGCCTCCCATCCCAACCCTCCTGGTAAGCGTTGATCATTTCACTCTACCTACAGTTTTGCCTTTCCCACACTGTATATAGTTGGAGTCATACACTGCAGAATTTTCAGGTATCTATACAGATTTTTACACTTTTGTTTCCTCCATGACTTTTTGTAGCTCATTTCTTTTTATCATCGAATAACATTCCATTATATGGAGTATCATAGTTTGTTTATCGATTCAGCTATTGGACTTCTTGGTTTCTTCCAGTTTTCAATGATTAGATGTAAACGTGCTATAGATACCCCCCTGCAGGTTAGGGAACTGTCACACATCAACTAATTTCTCCTGATCTTGCTATCTTGCTTCTATATCCATAACTTTATAATATAGTCTAATAAAAGAAACCTATGTAGCCAGAAGCCTATATTATAGGCACATCTATCTGCAAATTTATATTTCTCAACCTGCTTATGCATTTACTTGACTTTTTAAAATATTGACTAAAAGCCATACTGTGAAAGAATCACTGGACTTCACAAATTGATGAAATTTGATTCACCCCTAGAAATAGTTCTCATTTAATCACAGTATGTGTAAGTAGTTTAAATGTTTATCCTTCCTTTAATATATACACCTAACAGGATATCCTAAAGTAGTCATCTCTATGGGCAAATGTGCATATTCAAAAAGCTTTATCATTTTATTTTTGGTCAGTAATAGAAATAGACACAACCCTGAACACTAGGTTCTCAGCTAATATCAAATTATTACTAGATTTAGTTGTCATCTTAGTGCCTTCTGCTATGTCAATTTTTTTTCCCCGGATGAATGGTATCAAAAGAAATAAAGCATACTGGTTAATGAATCCTGGGAAGAGGTGAATTGGTGTGAAAACAGCATACTGGAAAAATATTCATTCAGTACCACATGGCAGAAAGCTCCAATCACTATACTCAATTCAGAGAGCCTAGAATGACTGCATAGATTCAATGATTAGCTCGAAGGAATTGTGATAATTATCCATCTATACTACCACAAACGCCTAATAATTTATTTCCCCCAAGTGTTTTTGTTCCTCTTCAACTTACTGACTTTAGTGCAGGTGGAGTGATCTTCCCCAAAACATGTATTCTATCATGTTATACCAACTTCCACATAAAACTCACAGTTTACTTGTTACACTTAGAAAAAACAGTCTCCTTAACATAACCCACAAAATTGAAGTATTTGTTTGCATTCAGTATTATTTCCTAATATGCTGCTTTATTTTCTATGTACACTGGGCTCTGAGTTAACACACCAAAATCATTTTAACCAGTTCACAGGGTTTAGTTTTATTTTAACTTTTTACGTCAATCAGGTTCAGTCCCCCTTTCTAAACTGGTCCTTATTTTCCCCAATCCTCTCCTCCATATCTTCTCCCTTTTCTTCTTTCTCCAATTTCTCTCTCTCTCTCTCTTTTTATTTTTCAACATACAGTTGGATATTCTTACACTTTTTACTCTTTCACCTAAGTGTTAGTCATCTTAAAAATCCCTAATGAGAAGTTTAATGAAATTTCTTTCGATTCATCGATTTATTTGAGGTAATTAACATCTTTATATGATAACATTTGCATTGCAAAACTGAAAATAACAAAATCAACTCTTCCTCTTGCAAATGAGGTAGTAAAGTTTACATAACCTCAGTGAGCTTCATTTTTCATGTCTCCTGCTGTGAATATAAAAATACGTATGCTAAAGCACTCAATAAAACACAAGGCCCATAGTAGACTTTCAAAAAAGCTTATTTATTGTTAATATTAAATGGTAATAATTTTCCAAATGTCCAATGTTATACTAGGCAATGTCTATATAAGTAAATGAAATTTCTCATAAGTAAGCCAACTAAATATATTTCTGATATAGTCTAGAACTGAATTTTCAAACTAATAAATATATTAAAAAATAATGAATAGCAATTTATGGTCACAGATCCCAATCCAGAATTATCTCTAAAACTGTATCTGCTCGGGGTGCCTGGGTGGCTCAGTCGGTTAAGCGTCCGACTTCAGCTCAGGTCACGATCTCGCGGTCCGCGAGTTCGAGCCCCGCGTCGGGCTCTGGGCTGATGGCTCGGAGCCTGGAGCCTGCTTCCGATTCTGTGTTTCTCTCTCTCTCTGCCCCTCCCCCGTTCATGCTGTGTCTCTCTCTGTCTCAAAAATAAATAAACGTTAAAAAAAAATTAAAAAAAATAAAACTGTATCTGCTCAATTCAGATACTAAAATCATTAGTTGTTTCAATACTGTTGGAGTTTTATTCTAAGAGCAGATGTACTGTATATCATTATTTGATTCATATACTAAAATGATAATTGTATTTGGTTTTTGTAACCATGTTCATAATTGTGACTGAATTGATCATAATTTATTCCTTCTCATACTTACAGTATTAGAATAAATTGGCATGCTTTCTCTTTTTTTTAATGTTTATTCTGAGAGAGAGAGTGAGAGGGTGAGCGTGCATGAGTAGGGGAGGGACAGAGAGAGAGAGGGAGGGAGGGAGAGAATCTCAAGCAGGCTCTGGCTGTCAGCATAGAGCGGGACACAGGGCTCAAATTCACAAACCACGAGATCATGATCTGAGCTGAAATCAAGACGCCTAACGGACTGGCATGTTTTTTCTTAATCTTCTTTTCCCCCATGAAAAGCTTGTCATTAAAGATTCTTCAATCTTGGGGTGCCTGGGTGGCTCAGTCAGTGAAGCACCCGAAATTGGTTCAGGTCATGATCTCACAGTTCATGAGTTCCAGCCCTGTATCATGCTCTGTGCTGACAGCGCAGAGCCTGGAGCCTGCTTCAGATTCTGTCTCCCCCTCTCTCTCTCTGTCCCTCCTCTGCTTGTGCTCTCTCTCTCTCTCTCTCAAAAATAAATAAACATTTAAAAATTTTAAAAAAAGATTCTTCAATCTTAATAACTTTCCAAAAGTTTAGTGTCAGACATATTTTTCAGTATAGTTTTTTGATAACTTATTTAATTTCTATTAAATGAATTAATTTATTCATATTTAAAATTTTATAAGTGGATTTTGCACTTTCTAGAATTTTATACATTTTGTGCTTTCAAATCTAATTGGAATTTTTGATATAATTATGAGGAGATGAATGTCACCCTTCATACAATTTAAAATGTCGGCCTGTCACAGTTCCAGGGATGCTGACAGAAGACATGAAACTCTTGGGTCAGAGACAAGTGATTTTTATTATACTTCCAATTTGCAGACGGGCAGAAACTTGTACAAGTTTCTGTTGCCCCCATATCGCAGGAGGTTACATGGGTGGTCAGAATAAAGCTTGCACGGGCAGTGTGTTGCACACAAAGGGACTTTTGCATACAGTGGGATTTGGAGCTTAAGGAATCTTTCATTTTTATGATAAACAACACTGCTTTTTGTCCAGAAAGAACATCATCTCAGCTTTTAAGATTTCTAGTCACACAAACACCCAGAGGAAAAGAAAATGACCTGGATGACAGAATGATCAGAGCCTTGCAATCTCAACATACTCAGACATGTGAAAGTGTAAGAAGCCCTTGGCAAATTACCTCCCAACAACCGTGGTTTATTAAATCAATACATATATATTTATATTCAAATCTGCACTGTGTCTTCTTTCCTGGTTTTAATAGTATAGGATCTTCTACATTTTTTTCTTCATCCAGCTATCTAAATAATGTGCATTTTAATAATCCGTACAAAAAGGTAATTTTGGGAGTTGCCAAAAGTAAGATATGTACTGAAATATCTCAAAATGAGTTACAGGTATATGTGATTTTGTTTGAGATGAAGACAGTTTTAATTTTTTTTTCAATTTGGGGGATATAAATAAATTGTTATGATGTAGCTTCACTAGATGAACTATTGCTACTTACAAAAGGTAATTTGGGGTTATATGTTTAAAACTGACTTTTACTATGATTATTGTTGTGAATTTCTATTTTGTTTTTTTATTTTTTCTGTTGTTAATTCTGCTTCTTCCCACTTAAAACCTTTACTACTGTCTTTAAAGTCCACTTAAGTTGTTATGACTCAAAGTATTCTCCAAGAACTGTCCACCTATTATCTCTTATTTATTTCATTTCTCACTTTTTTCCAACTTCCTTGTAAATTCTGGCAACTGTACATTGCTTTCAATCCCTCAATGGGTCATTCTCTAATTTGTTGCCTCCAATGTTTATTCTACTTCTTGAAAGGTCTGTCTTTTGCTTACCCCTTCTTGTACCTAGATCAACGTAAGGCTTTCCCTTAGTTCAAGATCATATTGTCTCCCTCTTGAGTATGCATTGGGTCCTTTAAACAGTTTGTAATTTCTGGTGTTTGTCCTGGATTTTATGTTCCATAACACAGTAAATCTAACTTTTTCAAAAAATAATCAATGCAAGCCATTTTATTATTAAATTATTTTTTCCAAGCCTGTGTATATTTAACATGTACAACATGATGTTTTGACATATGTGTAAATTATGGAATGATTACCATAATCAAGCCAAATAAAAACAAACATATAAACCAATGAAATATAATAGAGTGGCCAGAAATAAATCCACACATCTACAGACAATAGATTTTCAACAAGGATGCCAAGAACACACAATGTGGCAAGGATAGTCTGTTCAATAAATGATGTTAGGAACACTGTATATACACACACAGAAAAATGTATTTGGAACATTATCTCACACTATACACAAAAGCAACTCAGAATGGATTAAAGACCTAACTATAAGACCTGAGCTGTAAAACTACAGGAAGAAAACATGGGAAAGCTTCCTGGATATGACACAAAACGCCTAGGCAGCAAACGTAAAAATAGACAAATGACATTGCCTCAAACTAGAAAGCTTCTGCATAACAAAGGAAATAAATCTTTCTCTGACCCATTCTTAAACATGTCACAAACAAAGCCCAGCAATTAAATGATTCCTTTTACTTCAACTGTGAAGATATTAAAAATATATACAGTTGACCAAAATTACATTGCTAATATGAATTTGAAATAAGTGTAGAGTTCAAGAGTCCTTATTCCTGCTCCCATTTATAATCACCTCTTTCTGATTTTTTAATTTTTTTCATATTATTGAAGACAAATATTGAAATATTACCTTACTGGCTGAATTTAAAAGATGAGCCAGAATAAAGAAAATCTTAAAAAAAAACATGTTGAATGGTAAAATATAATATTCTTAAATGGAAGATAAATATTTCTCTACTTTTGCTATGGCTCCACCAGCACTTTAGGCCTTTAATTTCTAAGTTTCACTCTTATGATTTTTTTTTTAATGTTTATCTTTGAGAGAGAGGCATAGAGCACAAGTGGGGAAGGGGTAGAGAGAGAATGAGATACAGAATCCCAAGCAAGATCCAGGCTCTGAGCTGTCAGCACAGAACCCAATGTGGGGCTCAAACCCACGAACCCTGACTGAGATCATGACATGAGCCGAAGTCAGACACTTAACTGACGGAGCTACCCAGGTGCCTCTCATTCTTATTTTTTTAATGAAAATTAGGATAATACTTGCATGCGATACTATGCTGGTTCAATATATAGCCCTGCTTTTTGTCTATATCAGTTTATTAATTTCTGTATTTTGTTTTATTGTCAGAGAAGAGTAAAATGAAGATGGTAGAATGCCACCAAATCCCTATTCAGAGGAACAATCAATATCTTAAGTGCATTCATTAGAAAAGAAATAAACAAAAAGAAACAACTAAATATTCAACTAAAAAAAATACAAATTTTTTTAAAGTACAAAAATACCCCAATTAATATTTTTAAGTGGAAACAAGAAGAAAACAATACTATGATAAACTAGAATAAAATAAAATTGAAATTAAACAAAAAGATGGGGCACCTGGGTGACTCAATCGGTTAAGCATCCAACTTTGGCTCAGGTCATGATCTCATGGTTTGTGAATTCGAGCCCTGCATGGGGCTCTGTGCTGCCAGGTCAGAGTCTAGAGCCTGCTTGGGATTCTGGTTCTCCTCTTTCTTTGCCCCTCCTGCACTTGTGCTCTATCTCAAAAATAAATTAACATTTAAAAAATAATAAAAAAAATAAGAATAAAAGTTAAATAAACATTAAAAATTTTTAAACAAATAAAAAAAAATCACCACATCTTTTCTTCAATTTAAACAATACAAAAACAATACAAAAAATATTTATTCCTGTAATCAAACCTAAAGACTCATAGTAACCACATGCTATGAAAACATGATTCAAGAGAAATTCTAAAATATGTCCAGAATAATATGACAATGACACACATTTACACACACACCCATAACTGCAAAGAAATCCAAGAGTAACTATAGTTACTTATCAATGGATATGGAGTTTTAGTTAAGCAAGAAGCTCTAGAGATATGCTGTAGGACATTGTACTGATAGTCTGCAATACTGCATTGTACACTTAAAACGTCTAAGAGAACGGACCTTATGTTAACTGTTTTTACCAGAAAAAATTTTTAAATTCAAAACAATTTCATTGCATTAGTTTTCTCAGCAGGAGAAACTCATGGTAGATGATACTGGAGCATTAGCTTCATAGTTTGGAAAAAAAAAATGAAAATTATTTTGTAGGTAGAAGTCTTTGCCCAAATGTCACCCAATTCAAGAGTAAATGATGATAGGGGCGCCTGGGTGGCGCAGTCGGTTAAGCGTCCCACTTCAGCCAGGTCACGATCTTGCGGTCCGTGAGTTCGAGCCCCGCGTCAGGCTCTGGGCTGATGGCTCGGAGCCTGGAGCCTGTTTCCGATTCTGTGTCTCCCTCTCTCTCTGCCCCTCCCCCGTTCATGCTCTGTCTCTCTCTGTCCCAAAAATAAATTAAAAACGTTGAAAAAAAAAATTAAAAAAAAAAGAGTAAATGATGATAGCATAAGAATGAAAAATATGGAAACAACATCTACTATGTAGTTTTCTCTTACTATATAGTTTTTTCTAAATAAATTAAGAGAAGACGGATGGTTAAAAAAAAAAAAAAAGGATGGGGAGAATCTCAATGGAAAGATTTGGACAGTGATGATTGAAGATCCTGGGTGGTTCAGTTGGCTAAGCATCCAACTTTTGATTTTGGCACAGGTTATGATCTCGTGATTCATTGGTTTTAGCTCCCCATCAGGCTCCACGTTGACAGTGCAGTTGGAACTCTCTCCTTCTCTCTCTGTAGTGAAATCTAAATGGCTAGGAGCATGTACTCTCAGTAGTACTCATTTGTAAAATGGCAAAAAAGCAATCACATCTACCTATTATTATGAAAATGAATGAGATAATACCCGTAAGAATAAATATCTATAATATTCAATTTACAACAATCAGGACCTTAAATCCCCATATGATCTTGAATGGAATACGAAAAAGTAGAGGGAGGGATTGAAAATAATAAAGGTAGGAAAGTTCTTAGATTTTTGTGAAGGGGAGAGAGAATTTTTCACTATAGATTTTGGAAGAAAAATGTTTAAGCATAAGAAAATTTAACAGTAAACACTAGAAGAATAGAAATAGGATGCTACAGTTAACAAACTATGGCCAGCAAGCAAACAATAATTTTTACAACTTTAAAGTGCTGTAAAAAAAAAAATAATAATAAAGGGTATATATGTAGCAAAGGTTACATGTGGTCCCCAAAGCCTAAAATATTTAATATTTGACCCTCTAAGTAAAAACGTTACCATCCCTGTGTAAAAGAAATAAAGGAAAAAAATTAACCAATCCAAATATCCAATCCAAATAAGGCAGAAAGTTTTCATTTTATAGTAAATAAAAAATAAAGTAAAAATACATACATATATCCAAATATATTGTTGATAATTTAACATAAATTAACTGAATTTTCTGATTAAAAAACAGGTAATCCTAGGAAAAAAAATAACATATTAAAAATGGAAAAACAGAAAAAAAGTAAAAACTGTACTATACCTTAACATATTATAAATTTCAAACATAATACAGATTAAAAATCATTCAATATAATTAGCAAATAACAATACAACATAATTACCTAATGCATTTTCATTAAGAAAGTAAAAGTATAATATGAATAACTCACAGATTGGAAATATTAATAGGGCACCTGGGTGGCTCAGTTGGTTGAGGGTCTGACTTGGGTTCAGGTCATGATCTCACGGTTCACGGGTTTTAGACCCATGTCTGGCTTTGTGCTGACAGAGTGGAGCCTGCTTCGGATTCTCTGTCTCCTTCTTTTTCTGCCTCTCTCTCTCTCAAAAAAAAAAAAAAAAAAAAGAAAGAAAATTCAATAAATAAAAAATAAAAAGAATAAAAAAGGAAATATAAATAGATTATAAATAGAGATAAATGAAAATAACATATCTGCATATCAAAGCCCATGAGATACAGTAAAGCCATTTTAGGAGCAAATTATATAGAAGCAAAATTTTATGAGAATAAAACTTGAAAAGTGATTCTAATAAGCGGTTACCATAAGGAATAATAAAGAGGATATCAAAATAACTTCAAAATATGAAAGTACAGAGATAAACTATAAAGACCATAGAAAAATAAGTCAGTTTCTAGTTTTACATAACAATTACATAAAAGCTATCTAAAAATAGTAAAACTTCATTGAACTAAATAAGGAAACACAAAAGAAGAGAACTATACACCATTAGAAATAATAAAAACCTAATTCTATATACTGATCGATTTTAAGCATTTCAGACATTTTAATGTAAATTTGTATGATTTTATTTGAAAACTATAATAATTGAATCCCTAGGAAAATATAAATGCATTTTTTTTTCAAGACCAAGTAGAAAACATTAGATTTAAATGGTAGTGGGGAAAAAGAAACCTATTCCCAGATCGATCATAGTTCCACCATGGATTTATGAAAGAGATTATATTTTTTAAACATTGAGAACTAATATAATAACTGAAATATTCTCAATTTATTTAACAAGACTAGGATAATACTGAGAACAAAACAAGGAAATAGATACACAAACATTAAATACTAGAAAAAATTCAGTTATGCATACTTTTATAAAGGCTTACATTATATATTGAGACAAAGCAAATTTATCAGATTATTATTCAAATGTCAAAGCAAATTTTATCTTAGAATTTTGTGAAATACTCAATATTAATGTTTATTAAGGTACTACTGTGTTACATTAATAGATCAAAGCATAAAAACAAATGATTGATACCATAAATTAACCACCCCCTAAAAAAAAAAAAAAAAAGAACTTACAAACATAAATATACCTTGGGGTACCTGGGTGGCTGAGTTGGTTGAGCACCCTCAAGGCATGATCTCGTGGTTAATGGATTCGAGCCCGGGTAGGGCTCACTGCTGTCAGCACAGAGCCTGCTTGGGATCCTCTGTGGGCCTCTCCCTTTCTGCCCCTCCCCCACTCATACTCCTCTCTCTCTCTCTCTCTCTCTCTCTCTCAAAAAAAAAAAAATGAACAAACAAACAAAAACAAATATAAATACACCTTTAAAAACTCTGGTATTATCTTTTTTAAAAGTTTTTTAACGTTTTGATTTATTTTTTGAGAGACAGAGACAGAGCGTGAGCAGGGGAGGAGCATAGAGAGAGGGAGACACAGAATCTGAAGCAGGCTCCAGGCTCTGAGCTGTCAGTGCAGAGCCTGATATGGGGCTAGAACCCAGTAACCTTGAGATCATGACCTGAGCTGAAGTGGGCTACTTCACCACTGAGCCAACCAGATGCCCCAACTCTGGTATTATCTACTAAAGATGATTGCATTTTGCATTAGAACTGACTATACGCGTATCTACTCCTATTTCTATAATGTTTCAAAATGCATCCACATGTTGAACAAATGACAGCTACAAGAATATTTATCATACTTTGATCTCTGGAACAAAACAAGACTAAAAACTCTACTTCTAACTTTTACTGGAAAGTTAAACAACAAAAGCAAATTTTAAAAAGGCACCTTCTTGGGGCGCCTGGGTGGCTCAGTTGGATAAGCATCAGACTTTGGCTCAGGTTATGATCTCCCGGTTTGTAGATTCAAGCCCCACGTTGGGCTCTGTGCTGACAGCTCGGGGACTGGATCCTGCTTCGGATTCTGTGCCTCCCTTTCTCTCTCTCTCTCTCTCTCTCTCTCTGCCCCTCTCCTGCTTGTATTCTCTCTCTCTCTCAAAAATAAATAAACATTAAAAAAAATTAAAAATAAATAAATAAAAGGGCTCCTTCTTTTGCTCCAAACCAGAGCTTCTCCCAGGTAGGGATAAAAAAAATGAGGATAGGAACTCGTTAGTTTTCCTATTTACACCCCATAGTTTTGGGGTTCTAAAACCTTTCCTCTAAATATTCATAGTAACATATGTGACCTACAGTAGTAATTTGTGCTATGTTTTGGTATTCTATGATGAAAGTATAGAAAAATGTCGTATGTGGGGTTGGTTTTCAATTATTTAGGGGAAATCATGTGTCTGCATTAATCACCACTACAGTTTAGTTACTGAATTCTGATAGTTCTCTCAAATAAATTAGTTTAACAAATGATAAAATTGTGGCTAAATTATATTGTGGCTAAATAATTAAGGAATAATTAAACATATTAGCATGTTAAACATTTGAACTTAAATCACATCGTAAGGTGTCAGTGCCCTAGATAACAGGTTTTGAGATTGCTATTTACTCGTTCTAAATTATGTGTAATACACCAGTCTAAGAATTTTTACATGTAATTGTTGCAACACTCCTATAATAAGGGTTTTATTATTATCATCACTTTATAGATGGAGATGCTGAAACTTTGGTTACTTAGTGTTTTTTTCAAAGTTTTAGCAGCTGGTTACTGATTAAGGGCACACTTAAAACCAAGCAATTCAATGACATTTTGCTATTGTTGACAATTATTATTTGGAGCCAATTCATTTTGTCAATCAGTTTTGGTAAATTCCCCATGGGTTCATTCTTTCACTCTGACAATTTGTTAAAGGTAACTTTGTGCTATTATAACATTTCTGATATTACATACAGATTTCTTAATTATAAGGCAACTCCACCCCACAATAAATAAAATAATGTAAAGGGACACAAGTCTGTGGAAGTGGTGCAAAGCTTTACTTCCTGCAATTCATCTTTGGGATGGACCTAAGATCACTTAAAGTCATCCCGAGAATCAATTGGAAGCAATCCTGGAAATGTCACCAGAAGCAGCACTTGTATGTTTTGTTTTGTTTTTTTTTCCAATCAAAAACTCCATCTTGCTGTATGTAATGTGACTAAGATAATAGGATGACATTTCCAGGAGTGTCAGTTTGATTCTTTATGAACTTCTGTATGCACAGAGAGGTAACACATTCAGATGAAGGCTAATAACTTGAATTCCTTAACCGTTTTTTGAATGAGCAGCAACATTCTTCTTCATCCTATCCTGGGATGTATCTTATTTTTATAGTCAGAAAATATATTGGAATACATTAAGTAAAAAAAAAAAAAGTTTGTAATAGAAAGCAAACTAATGAGGGGTACCTGGGTGGCTCAGCTGGTTGAGTGCCAGACTCTTGATTTCAGTTCAGGTCTTAATCTCAGGGTCGTGAGTTCACGCCCCAAGTTGGGCTCTGCACTGGGCATGAAGCCTATTAAAAAAACATAAGTAAATTAATGCAAAACGAGGCAGATTTACATATTTAAGTGGGAAATAGCAAAAGGGAAAATATTATTATCTAGTGAAGTCAAGCTAATTGTTCAAGAAACACATATTTACAAACAAGATCATTAGGGAAGATGGTGTTAGACACCAAACTCTGCCAGCACACAGCACTCAAAACCCTCTTTTTACATCCCACTTATTGATATATTAACTAAAAATACTTATTTAAGTCCCTCCCTTTCTCTTATATAGCTGTTATTTTATTCTATTTAAGTCTTAAGTCTACATTTTTGCCATTCCACTAATTCAGACTGATCTTTTCTCCAACTAATTTGAATCAGTGAGGTTCATCTTATGATGTATCTGTTATATGTTTGCTTATATATATATATATGTATATATATATATATATATACATATATATATATGTATGGAAAATGTTCTACTCAGGGAGTTAACATAACCTGGCAACCAAAATGTGGATTCCAACATCATTTGCCATTTAATGGAGAGAAATAGTGCATGTTATAGAAGTTAATACACTTGCTCATGGTGATTTAGGAGGAAAAAAAAAAGGCTCTAAGAGGAAATAAAGCCTCAAAGTCTCTTATTCATATTTAATTTTTCTAAGTACTTGTAAGTATTAAAGACATGAATATCAAGTAAACTGTCTAGTTTGGGAGGTCAAAATTTATATGTTTCTGAAATTAATACACTTTTTATTGTGTGTAATACTAATATAATGAATTACTATCACTAACAGTAAATATCTATACTGCTTGCTCTGAAGATACCATATTGAGGATACAGGATTTGGTCATGAATAATTGTGTGGGATATTACAATGTGTGTTTTCTTAAAGTAATCCAAAGTATGAATTCATTACAAAAAGTAAAGTTGGGTTTTGTCTAGATTATTCATCAGATATCTCTAGTATCTGCTTATAACACCTAGGATATTATTGACTTTAAATAATTGACTTTAAATAAAGACTTGATTGTGCATAGGAAAGAAATGGAAGAAGGGAGATTTAGTACAGAGAACTATAATACTTATCCTACAGAAGATTATGTGTGCATGAATGTGTTAATGAGGACCTGTTGGAAGGAATGCCTAAGCTTATATTTAGGCTCTTGCATTATCTCCTAGAAAAAAAATTGAAATTTAACTGCATTTTATTTTTATGAGACAATCCTACATTTGTCTTGGCTATAAAAAGAAATGCTATAAATTTCCATACCAGCCAGACTGCTAATGTACATAGAAGGAGTAAAATATAAATATGCAGTGAGTCTTTGTTTCTTTATATAAGTCCTGGATAACTTGCATGAGAGGACTTTTTTTACAATAATGATCATAAATTCACTGAATAATGTCTAAGGGCTCTGGAACATACCAAAAGTCTTGGTGATATATAATATAAAATAAATAATTTGGCGGGGGACAGAAAACCAGTTCACCAATTCTAGATTTGTCTATGCATAGTTGTGGATGTATCTAGGCACTGAGAACTACTGAGCCTCATGTTACTCATCTCGAAATTACTACAGTTGTGATAACTACAGTGAAGTGATGTGTTAGGGACTATTTCAAAATTATCTATTGTAATGAAATATTGATGACTACCTTCGATACCTATTTTGTTATTTTAGTTGTTCTGATTTCCCCTGCTGTCAACTCTGTTTTGTTAAGGACGACCGGAGAATGTATAATATGAATGGAACAAACCGAACTATTTTTCTTATCGAGATATGGTATTAATGAATCATCAGGAAGAACTATATCAGAGCTGCCACTAAGCCTTTGATGTATGAAAGTACTATAATCTTCCACAGGTAAGAGTTTTGAGTTCTGGAAGATCAACTAAATCAAATAGGAACAGGTGATGACGTGTCTGAAGACAACATTAGGCTCAACAAAGACTTCTCTAAACTGCAGAATTTAACTCAGATCCGAGGCGAATGCCTTTAACTTTTCTTCCTTTTATTTTCTTTCTCCCTCCTTCCTTCTCTTTCTTCCTTTCCTTCTTTCTTTCTCTTCCTTCCTTTCTTCTATTTATCCTGTAGCCTGCATAGTGGGTGCAGTGTTTCTAAGTTTATGTATAGAAGGTTAGTTTTTAAAAAGAAAGAGAAAGAAAGAAAGAAAGAAAGAAAGAAAGAAAGAAAGAAAAGAAAAGAAAAGAAAAAAGAAAGAAACTAAAAGTGTAAAAGTTAGCAGCTTAGGCTGAACAGTAAACTATTAAAGAATAAGTATTATACTTGTTTACCGTCTCTTGCTCAGCATGTAACCCAAAACACAATATGGTGCAAAGTTATCTTAACTGATTTACCTATTCAGAAAATATTAAGTTGTAAGGAAAAGAAGTCTTAGATCCAAATTCTGCCTCAAAGTAGAAACATTTATTGTAAACAAACAGGCACTGAAACTCTTCTGTTGTTTTGGGAAACCTTATTCTCTAATCTGCAGCACTAACCTTCACCATTGCAGGATATTAAGAGGCAGGTAGAACTATATTGTCACTTTAGGCAACAAGGTCCTCTCTAAAATGGCAGTGGCAGACCCTACAGTACTCTTGACCTTGATTACTATCCCATGGTATTGGACAATGAGCTTGTCAACTATTACATGTCTTATCCACTGGGGAATGGTGAGACCTGAATAATCTTCTTAACCTTCTGTTTTAAGCCCCACTCATTTCACCAATGAGGAGATATCTCTAGGGTCAATTATGTTAAGAAACTCTTGCATTTAGATTTTCTCAATAGAATTTCATGTATTAAACAATCGCTTTCTAGGATGTTCAGACATTATAAAGATACTTCAAATGCTAATTAATTCAACACATGGTATAAATAAGAGGTAACTTCCACAACCATGGATATATTATCTATTTATAGCAGTTTTAATTTTTTAAATAATAAATTATCCCACAATTTGAATAATGTTACAAACTACTATCACTTTTTCACTTCAACAGCTTTTTTTCTTGCTTCCTCAACTGGGTGTGAAATAAATGTGATCTCCCAAGGTCTCTGCAGTCCCTTAGGAAAAATATAAAACCCTTTGCATTTTTAGTGTTTATCTTCAAGTCATTAAGAAGAAACAAAGAAAGTCAAAACTAACATATATGAACAGAAAGCCTTACAAAGAACGGCACCTAGGTGGCTCAGTCAGTTAAGCATCTGACTCTTGATTTTTCAAGATCTCAGGGTTTGTGGGTTCCGGCATATTGTCGCAGCACTGAGCTCTTAGCACAGATTCTCTCTCTTCTCTCTCTCTACCCTTTCCCTGCTTGCTCCTCAATCTCTCTGTCTGTTAAAATAAATAAATAAACATTTTTTAAAACGCCTTAAATAGACAAAAGATTTTATGGCCTTGTTTTTGAAGTATCTGACTTCCTATTGAATGATTCCTGAAAGATTTTGTCTACCATATTGATGTTTGAGGATGAGGCTTACAAAAACTGTACTCTCCAAAAATCATCTCTTTCCTCTCCCTCTTAATGAAGGTTGTGCCTCTGTCTTCCCTTGCAATGGCTGACAAGTAGAATCCTCCAGAGAACTACCATGGAAATCTTATCCCCAGTCCATATGATACCAATTTCAATGGCCTTTTGACTGACCAGGAAGGAATGCTTTGAAAGCATTTTGATTTTTTTTTTAATGTTTTTATTTATTTTTGAGACAGAGAGAGACAGAGCATGAGCAGAGGAAGGGCAGAGAGAGAGGGAGACACAGAATCTGAAGCAGGCTCCCACAGAGCCTGACACGGGGCTCAAACTCACGGACTGTAAGATCATGACCTGAGCTGAAGTCGGACGCTTAACCGACTGAGCCACCCAGGCACCCCTAAAGCATTTTAAAATACAGATCTGAGGAAGGAATGAGTTTTATATACATATATACAGATATGTTTTGTATACATATATGTTAGATGTAACATATGTATATATGTTATTTTCTTTTTTCTACACTAGTATATAAAATGGAGTTTGAGCAGAAGGTAAAAATTCAATTATCTAGCATTACTTACCAAAATAATTTAAACTTTTAAAAATTAATTTTTACTACCTATATGAAAACTCAAAACTCCTTATCATCCTCTATACTTTGTTATTAATGACAAATACCTAAATCAAAATTAAGACATATTTCAGTCTAATCTCTCAAGTCAAATTATAAATTCAATTTGCTAATAAAGAATATTGGTGAAGAAATAGAAGATTAGTTTGGAATGGCTACTGTATTTGGCATGTTAGATGGGTAATACTCTGATAGGTTCTAAAGCCTCTATACTAAGTATGATTCAAGAGAGGCAAACTGCTTTAATTTTATAATTCATTCTTCACTGCTTCCATCTCAACACACACAAAAATGTATCACTATTTATCATTTTCTCCAGACTGTCAATCAATGAAAATGAGCACAAATGATTGAAATCAGGTAATTTTAAGATTGGATTCAAAATCCATAATTTTACATTATCCAACACACTTTTACAATGATGACAATTAGATGATTAAATAAAATTCTAGCAATAGAATCACATGCATTGACTTTTCAAATGCTTAGTTAAATCTGAGCTTGTTTTCCTAAAACAAATAATCAAATTTCAAATTGACAGGCAAGCATAAGATAAATTTAAAATAAATTATAATGTGTACTTAAACTAAACATTTATGAATCATATTTAGGAAGAAAATATTAAATTTGATATATTGTCATATATATTCAAGATACTTTTTACTACTATTTATAATATGTTTTTCCCAATTTTAGTGTATTGACTTCTGTACATTTTTGTCAACTGATATTTTGCACTGACATTTTATATTATGTTTTTGCTACACCTTCCTAAAACTATCTTAAGGAGCATAGTTACCTTTATTTTTTAAAATTGTGTTAATGTTTATTTATTTATTTTGAGACAGAGCAAGAAAGAGCACTTGTGAGTGTTGAGTGGGAGAGGGGCAGGGAGAGGGGGAGACAGAGAATCCCAAACAGGCTTTGCACGGGGCTCAATCTCACAAACCATGAGATCATGACCTGAGCTGAAACCAAGAGTTGGGCACTCCACCGACTTAGCCATGCAGGTGGCCCACCTTACATTCTTTAATACATCATTGGGAAAACAATAATAAAAACTTCATTAAAGGAATGTCTTGATGACAAATTTTATAGAATTTTTAGATTCTGAAATCATGACCATTGAATTCCCCAAAAATGTAACAAAATACAGACCAAAGCACAAAACACAAGTAAATATCTTAATAAGGTTTTTATAAAGTGAAAAAACATATGTGACTGATGTGGAAATGTTGGAGTTTGAAGCAAATGGTCAAGAAATAATTCTTGATGGGGTGTCTGGGTGGCTTAGTCAGTTAAGCAACCGACTCTTGGTTTCAGCTCAGGTCATGATCTCACATTTGGTGAGTTCAAGCCCCGCATTAGACTCTGCGCTGACAGTAGGGAGCCTGCTTGGGATTCTCTCTCTCTGGCTCTCTCTCTGCCCCTCCTACTCTCTCCCAAATTAAATAAACAAACTTTAAAGAAAAAGAAAGAAGGAAATAAAAAATTCTTGATACATCTCTAGTGCAAAAAGGTGGTTTTATTAAAGCATGGGGACAGGACCCATGAGCCTAAAGAGCAGCACTGGGATTCTATTTGTTAATAAAGATGGTGAGGAGCAATTGATTATATACCTTCAAGTTAGGAGGGGATTAGGGATAGCATGAGTCTTTAAAGAATTTGAACGGGGTTTCCAGAGGCTTGAGGGGGCTAGCTATTGTTAGGAAAAGGTCATTTATTATTGTCTAATAAAACCTGAGTCATGAGACCCTTCAGATATATATCATCAATGAGTTATATGCTTGGAGGATGATTGCTAATATATATCTTAGAGGAGTAGAGATAAAGGAAGTTTCCAGAGGAATTTTTATATGTTAAAGGAGACTTTTAGGATCCCGGAGGTAGGGATAATGTTAAGCTAAGATTGCCTTTTGCCCTTAGCAAAGTATCAACATGGGGGTAGTTGAGTTCCTAGAGGAAGGTCACTCTGCCTGTCTCAAGGACTTGTCATTGGGCTGTAAGTTGTAAGGAAATTTAACTTTTTTTTTTGTTTTGCCCTTGTTCTCCATATCATTACCTGCAGTGAGATCAGTAAGTAATATTTTTTTAGATTTAGCTTTTTGAGTTGATTTATTAGTAAACCAGATTGACATTGATAATTTAATTTGTAAAAATATATTCTTTTAATGAAAAAAAAATAGTTTAGTTATCAGGACTTCAACTTTTGCCACCTGTTGCCCAAGCAACATTCATGCTAACTACCTTGCAATTGGTTTGGGAAGATAGAAAAAGAACTTGGAGGCAGAAGATCTCCTTACTTTTGAGTTAGTTGAGCTACCCAAGCCAATTAACCTCATTGAATTTTGATTTTCTTATTTATTGATGACTAAATGGGACATTTCTGGGGCACCTGGGTGGCTCAGTTGGTTAAGCATCCGACTCTTGGTTTTTGGCTCAGGTCATGATCTTACAGTTTGTGGACTGCATCAGGCTCTGCGCTGGCCGCCAGTGGGAAGCCTGCTTGGGATTCTGTCTCTCTTCCTCTCTCTGCCTGTCTTCTGCTCTCTCTCTCTAAATAAACATTTTTTTAAAAAATGAGACATTTCCTTTGCATATATTTTGTAAAGTGCTTAATGATATACAATAGCTCCTTTTTAAAAAAACATTTTTAAATGTTTATTTATTTTTGAGAGAGAGAGAGAAAGAGACAGAGTGCAAGTGGACAAAGATCAGAGAGAGAGGGAGACACAGAATGCGAGGCAGGCTCCAGGCTCTGAGCTGTCAGTGCAGAGCCTGACACGGATCTCAAAACCATAAACCAGGAGATCATGATCTGAGTCGAAGTTGGATGCTTAACCGACTGAGCCACCCAGGTGCCCCATAAAACAGCTCCTTTCAATAGAAATGTGAGTGTGATGATTTTAAGTTTCTAGTAACTACATAAAAAATAAAAAGAAGGAGGTGAAATTAATTTTAATGTTTTATTTAATTCAAAATATCTCAAACAGTATCATTTTACTATGTCATCAATTTAAAAAGATATTCCTGAGATATTTTACATGTTTTTTTTTCCATACTTAGTATGTACCATCCAGTGTGTATTTTATACTTACAGAATGTCTCGATTATTATTAGTCATATTTCAAATGCTCAGTAGCCACATGTAGCTTGTGGCTACTGTTAGAGAATTCAAGTATAAACATTAAGTTTTACTGAAAGTTGTTTTATTGACATAATTTTCTATTTACAATAGAAGGTATCAAAGAGTATAATCTAGAATAGAACAAGGAGATGTCACTGCAAATAAACAATTTCAAATGAAGTACATCTAAATTTAAATATACATAAAATATACATAAAAAAGAAAGATTTCTTGACTACATATGTAAATTGAAATATATTATGCCATGTTCTGTTTCCTAGTTTGTACATAGGAAGAAAGGAAAAGTCATGGATTTGCAATTTAAAATAATGGCCAACACTTAGAGAAGAAAGAACTCAAATACATTCCTTCCTAAAGAAATCTTTTCTTGGGGCACCTGGGTGGTTCAGTCAGTTGAGTGTCTGACTTCGGTTCAGGTCATGATCTCACGTTTCATGGGTTCGAGCCCTGTGTCAGGCTCTGTGCTGACAGCTCAGAGCCTGGAGCCTGCTTTGGATTCTGTGTCTCCCTTTGTCTCTGCTCCTCCACCACTCACACTCTGTCTCTCTCTTTCTCAAAAATAAAGAAAATAAACATAAAAAATGAAAGAATAAAATAAAGAAATCTTTTCTAATAAATCTGCTAGTGGAGAAGAAAGTCTGTGTTGTACTTCCAGCTGTATTTTCTGAGGGATATTATTTTGCAAAATATTAAAATGATTATTACAATATTTGTAAAACAGGGAAGATTGTATAGAGTAGAAACTGTTCTAAAGAATGTTCTTCCTAGTCTACAAGTCTCACTGAGATAGTAGTTGTAAAGTTAACTTTTTTCCTATCCCTGTACACAGATCAAGCTAATCTATAGTGTAGATTTAATAATTTGCCTAAAAGTCAGTTATGTTAGTCTAAAAAATTCTGTTCCAAGTTCTAAAAAACTGTTTTGTGCATATAAATAACCACAGTCTCTAAAACTCATTATGTTTACGAAAAAAACCCAATAAATTAGATCTTTTCTTTCTTTCACAAATGATAAATTCCAGTAGTAATCTCCTTTGAATAATGAAAGGTAGCAGTAAAGGGTGGGGAGGGGTGCGGGGGTAGGGGATCTGATATGAAATCTCTGAATAAGTGTGATTAAAATTGATTTATTGCAGGGAAATAACAATCCCGTTGATAGTTTATAGAAAAGCAGAATCACAATGGCTGTATTAAGAATCATAGCAGACTATTTAAATTATAATTACTCTAAATAAATATTTTTTTACTTCAGTCTATTTCAAGGCTACTGATTCTTCTTAGCTCTTATATACAAATATATTTAGCTACAAAGAAGCCATTCTTTACACAAATGAGTCTCAAATAAATATTTGGTGAGGAAACATCTTCTTTGACAATAAATACACCACATCTTTTGAAAGTATGTAACATGCTTTCAAGGTAAATGCACCACATTTCTTTTCAATTCGTATTATTATAAAGAAAGCAACACTCTTGGCTTTTTGAAAAAAAAAGAAGTTACAACTATCCATAGCTTTTCACTGCATTAATAGAGAGATGTTTGCTATTTATAATAGCAAAAGGTTTAAGATCTATTTGCTAAGTTCCTTTGATAATAAATTGAAGGTGTGTCCATGATTATTAGTTTAGTTGAGAGCTTCTTATTATATTAAGCAAAACACTTATTTATAAAAGTATTTGAAAATACTATTACCAAATATGTTAATCTATTAAACACAGAGAAATAGACTAAGCAAATGTATATGTTTTAGTTTATTTACAGGTTGACTTTCATCTTACCACCAAAATAGGAAAAAATGACTATGAAAATTTCCTCCATGGTTAGGGGATTGTATAAAATAATCAGTAGCATAGATAAACAAAAGTATTTTTGAATAGAAAAATATAAGAAATGAAATTGTTGCTAGGGTTATTCTTTTAAATTTTTTAAAAGTAATTTTAAGGAGAAATTGAGGATCTTTTAAATTTGTAGATTTTATATGAAACTCATTTCTTTGAGGACAAAGAAATGCCAAGTGATAAAAATAAAGAAACAAATACAACATTGGATTAATGTTGACAGAAGGGACAGATGAGCTTAAGCTTCCTAGAGTGTGGTTTCTAGACTACTGGTGACAGAGTCTAAAACGAGATAAGGAGTTTATGACAGAATATAAATCCATTATACTGTGTTAAGTGCACTGGGTGTTTAAAAAGTCCAAAAGTCAGAATACAGTATCCCAGGGTTGATAACAAGAAACAAGCTCCCAACAGGATCATGCTTCCTTTGGAGGCTGTAGGGAAGAATCTGTCCCTTGCTTCCTTCCCTGGGCTGCCAGCATTCTGTAGTTTGCTTTCCAGAACTCCAAACTCTGCCTTTCTGATTACATTGCCTTCTGCTCTTATGTGTGAAATCTCCCTCCTACTTCTTTTAAGGATACTGGTGATTGCATCTTGTGCCCCCCAAGTAATCCAGTAT
>NW_026057577.1:130847574-130852574 GCF_023721935.1 Panthera uncia | reverse complement strand
CCTAGAAGACACATGATTTTTTTCAAAGGAATTATGCTATTAAAATATGATAGTTTTATTTCAGTTTTGGCTGTGTGGTCAAAGCAATTTATACTTTTGGTTTAATTATTATTTTCCCAACTTCTTTGCTATTCTACCTCCAGTTTTTAGCAAAGATAGTATGCATAGTTTATATTTAATAACATTTATAATGTTACTTTCAACAAAGACTCTTTAGTCAGTGTGAAAAACAAATGCTTGAATTGTTAAATTATAAACTAAAATTTTTGGATTTGTGCATTACCCAAGTCACAATAATGAATATATTTTTTGTACCTGTGTCTGTATACATTAATTAAATAAACTATTCATTTATAAATTATACTTAAGTAAAAATATCAACAAGTGTAGAACAATGTGCAAAAACACTAAACTTTGGGGCACTGGCACCTGGGTGGATCAGTCAGTTAAGTGTCCGTCTCTTGAATTTGGCTCAGGTCATAAGCTCATGGTTGTGAGATCAAACTCCTGTTTTTTGTTTGTTTGTTTTTAATTTTTTAATTTTTATTTATTTTTGAGAGAGAGACAGAGTGTGAGCAAGGGAGGAGCAGAGAGAGAGGGAGACACAGAATCCAAAGCAGGCTCCAGGTCCTGAGCTGTCAGCACAGAGCCTGACATGGGGCTCAAAGTCATGAACTGTGAGATCATGACCTGAGCTGAAGTCAGATGCTCAACCAACTGAGCCACCCAGGTGCCCCATTCAAAGTCTTGTTTTTGAGCCCAGGTCATGATCTCATGGTTGTGGTATCAGGCTCTGTGTTGGAGACTGCTTAAGATTTTTCTCTCTCCCTCTCCCTCTTCCCCTTCCCCGCTCGTGCATGCAGGCTCACCCTCTCTCTTTCTCAAAAAGGAAAAAAAAAAACCCAAAAAACAAAAAACAAAACACTGATCATTTATTTGTCCTGGTCCAAGCATCCTGGTCCAAGACCTACACCATATATCCCAATGATTGTGGGAAGTTAATCAGGCTCTAGAGTAGTCAGATTTCTCTTCTGCAAATTAAGGGTGTTTGACTAAATATGTAAGGATGCTTGTGACTGATCAGTTTTATATTTACAAATCCCTTCGATCAAGTGTATTCTATATTATTTTAGTCCCAAAAGATTTGAAATTCGTGCTGAAAATAAATTTTATTTTAAATTTTTGTCTAAACTCTTCTATCATTTCCCTGGGTACAAGTAAAACACTGAATTCCCACTAGCATTTTCTGTGGTGTCAAAGTTCCTCAGAGAACACACTGAGAGAATTAACTACTAGTCACTCAGTATAATTAGGAGGCAGTATGGTGGGTACTATGGTTAAGAACGGGCCCTGGAGCCACACTCTCTAGCTTTGATATCACTTCTTCCGTCTACCAACTCCGTGATAGTGAGCAAGTATCTTAATCTTACCATATTCAGTTCCCCAGTTATAGAACAGGGGTAAATCAAAATACCTACCTCATAGTTTTTATGGAAGCACTAAGTTATACATAAAATATTTATAACATTATTTAGCACATATTAATCATTATAAAGTTGTTAGTTATTTTTTTTTTTAATTTTTTTTTAACGTTTATTTATTTTTGAGACAGAGAGAGACATAGCATGAACGGGGGAGGGCCAGAGAGAGAGAGACACAGAATCTGAAGCAGGCTGCAGGCTCCGAGCTGTCAGCACAGAGCCCAACGCGGGGCTTGAACTCACGGACTGCGAGATCATGACCTGAGCCGAAGTCGGCCGCTCAACCGACTGAGCCACCCAGGCGCCCCTGTTAGTTATTTTTATAATGATGATGATCGTCATCATCGTTGTCACTGTCATCAGTATCCCAAAAGACTGTAAATTCACTTTGTTCACTAATATATTCCAAGCCTACAGAACAATGATTTCCATGCAGTAGTTACTCAATAATTCTTTGCTTAATGAGTGAAGGTATCAGAGAATATATGCATTCCTTTTCGTGTATACCATCATTCAGTTTCCAAAAATCTGTGAGTTGATGCTATCCCAATGTAGAAGTGAGAGTAAAATTAAGAGAACCAAGAAGTATATAAGTGTAGTGCTTCTAAGGATTTAGTAAATTCAATAATCCATGCATTCATTCATTTAATTGTATCTGATCTCTCAGGTCTGATATTCCCACATTTCCTTCTAAAACAAATAAATTTTAAAAATGAAACAAAGAAATAAGAATAGGTATCAAGAAAGTTTAACAAGACATGGGTGTTCAGCTACTTGAAACTCTACAAATGGTCATTATGGCTGGGTCATCCAGGGACTATACCCCTTTACATGTTATTTCTAATTTTCTGCAAATTTAAAATCACATTCCTTAAGATTCTGTCCTTGCTTTTCTGAAAAGCTTGGTAGATGTCAAAATAATTATACAGAGTCTCTGCCTGTAACATACTCTAATTACATTATCTAATATGAAGGACGCTGTGATTTTCAATTTGTCCAACTCTAGGTCTAACTCTTATCCTGCTGTATTTCTAGTATACACAGCTTGGTCCTTAGCCATAATCATTCATACTGGAATGGGTTAAAGCTTGTTTAAATACTAACATGAAGACCCCAAACTGGTAAATGGAATATTTAGGTCAAAGTCAATACAACTTAAAATAAATATATAAAATAATGTCATTACATTCAGTGAAGAAGAACAACTACACCGAAGGATGGTACCTTGAATAATGTCTCCTAACTGTCATTGTGGGCCAAAGAAAACAACAAACCTCAAATGTTAGAGAAGTGTATCAAATATCCTGACTTGTCTGTATTGATCAGATTGTGTGATTTTGTAGAATAAGTTCCACAGCTAATGAGAATTAAGGAATCCAAAATGTGGCAAGAGGTGTCAGCCACTATAAAAAAGACTTGAGAAGGCTATTATTTAATTGCTTAAAAATAAATACTCTGAATGGGGTGCCTGACTGGCTCAGTAGGTTAAGCATCTGACTTTTATTTATTTATTTATTTTTAACATTTATTCATTATTGAGAGACAGAGAGACACAGGACATGAACAGGGGAGGGGCAGAGAGAGAGGGAGACACAGAATCTGAAGCAGGCTCCAGGCTCCGCGCTGTCGGCACAGAGCCGACGCGGGGCTCGAACCCACAAACCATGAGATCATGACCTGAGCTGAAGTTGATCATGCAACCAACTGAGCCACCCGGGCACCCCATTAAGTAAACAAGTTTGACTACAGTTTTTAATATGTTGATCCCATTAGAAGTGGACAAACTGGACTAGGGACATGATACACTGAACACAATTGAAATATCAGACATGAGATATGCAATTTCATTTAATTATTACAATAGCACTATAAAGCAGAAATAGATATTAAGTGAACTTCTTTTAACTCAGAGACTAAGTGAATTGTAAATATTCAGCTTAAGAAATGGTACTTTTAGAATAGAATTATTTTCACCTTCAATACCATCTATTGTTCCTCGGTATATCCTATGAACTGAAAATATTTGCAAAACCATAAATTTAATTTTGCAAAGACAATTTTTTGATTTAATGTATATTTGGTACATGTAGAGGAGAATATTAGTTAGTGTTTGAGTCCAGTAAAGGGATAAAATATGCATTAATAAACACAATTTTTATTTGACTGCACAAATGACTTTCTTCATGATGTCAGTGGTAACACAGGGATACGTTATCAGGGGAGCTTCAGAAATTGGATATCAGTGCTTTCAAAAGAAGAGCAAGTTATTTTCTGAATTGTTTTAAACTTCTGTCAAATCAAAAACAGAATGAAAGGACCTAGCACTTTCTACGTTCTCTATATGAATCTAAGTTTCCCTCATTCCACTGTAGACAAAAATAAAGTGTCAGAGATATTGTAGCTATAGAAAAGAAATCCCTCAAGTTTGTTAATTATCAATTTGAAGAAAATTAAAAGCACCCAACTTTCACTTTATTCTTAGCCTATTCAACCAGCATAATGGTAGCAATTTTTTTTTTAGCACTCAGGCATTTAAAGTAAACAAGTAGAGAGAAGTACACATTTTTCTGAGCGACGGTGGGCACAGTGACATTATAAAACTGGCTCCAATTCCTTTTTACTATCCCCTTCTCTTCCCTTGAATCCAATGCTGGTCTAGGCCTCAGAATTTCATTTTATTTTATTTAATAGAAACACAGGTGATGTGATAGAATGGGATCTATAGGAATGACCTGCATTTTGTTTCCACCGGGTGGTGAAAAGGAATCAGACATAGATCTGTAACTGTATCTGTAGTAATTAGATAGCCTCCCTGACCTGTCATGACTCTAAAACAGGGACAGTTTGTTAAATTCAGAAAAGATCTCTAAGAAGTGAATCCCCAATTAGTGATATACATACATATATATATATATATACACACACACACACACACACACACACACACATATATATATATATATACACATATACACCCTTTAAAAATTTTTGTTCTATTTCCATTTGTCTTACTAAAGCGCATTGGACACATTACCCCACCATACATGTCAATGTATGCCCAAGCAAGGGCTAGTTATATTTCCATCAACAGTGGTCAATTCATGATTATATTCAAGAACACAAATTTCCTAAAACAACAACAAAAAGAACCCAACTAGATTCATTATAAAAAAAAAAAAATACATCTAGTAAAGCAGGCATAAGGAGTGAACATTTTTTAAACTTCTTTTATCATAGTAAATAAAGCAGCTAACATTTGGGGTGCTATAACTAATAAATCTTTTTTTTAACTCCAGAAAATTGCAATCTGTAATGATTAATTTGCATGGTATATGTTAACTCCTTTATCCTCCATTTCAGAATTCCAATTGCTACTACTTCTGTTTCTACTTCTACTTCTTTTCCTCCGCCTCTTCCTCCTCCTCCTCTACCTAGTTCTCCTTCTCATCCTCCCCCTTCTTTTCTCTCTCTTCTCCTTCTCCTTCTCCTTCTCCTTCTCCTTCTCCTTCTCCTTCTCCT
>NW_026057577.1:130406330-130521896 GCF_023721935.1 Panthera uncia | reverse complement strand
GGGTGTTTGAGGTGGTGATAATATGGAGTAGTGGGAGTGATGGATAGTGTAAGAGACAGGGAGGATCCACTTTATGTAAGTCACATAGGAAAACCACTGTGATAAAGTGAAATTTGAGCAGCGATCTGAAGGTACTGAGGAACAAGACATGAATATCAGGAGGGAAATATACCGGATGGAATGAGCAAGAATTAAGGCCATGGTTTGGGAATGAATATGCTTGATGAGTTTGATTAGCAGCAATGAGGCCAGAATGGCTGCACCAGAATGAATAAGAGCCTTAAAAAATGAGATCAGAGAAGAAATCTGGAAGCTGACCTTCTAAGCTTTTGGTAGGTCTATGGGTACTACTCTACACAAGATTGAAAACTATAGCAAGAGCTTAACAGAACACTGACATATTGCTTCTTTCTTTTTTATTTATTTTTAGTGTTTGTGCTTTTGAACCGACACTAGAGAAACAAAGAGTGCCAGCTAGGAGAAATGCCAGGAGATTGTTGCAATTGCCTAGGAGAAAAATCACGGTCGCTTGGATCTGCATAGTTCTTTGTAGGGGACTGTGAGAATAATCAGAATCAGGATGTAATTTAAAGAGACAGGAGAGAAGACTTTCTGAGAGGAGCTCTAAGAATCATTTAGAAGAATGGTTTTGCTGTTTCCTCATGGGGAAACTGTGAAGAGAAACATATTTGTAGAGAAAAATCAAGAGTGTTGTTTAAACCTTACCAAATGTGTGATGACTATTAGATAAACAAATAAAAATCAAAAACACATTTGAATATAAGAGCCTGGGGTTCAGGAGAAGATATAGGGATGTTAATACAAATTACAAGTGTGCTGAGACTAAGGGGTATTTAAAGCTGTGGAACATAACAGGATCTTAATGCTATTTAGTTTTGGATGTAAATTTCAAAGGTCTTTCATGGTAACTCACCTGCTCCTACTGTTTTATTCCCCTTTGGAAGTCCCCAGGCTCTCCCCATTTTAAAAGTCATTTCTGTGGTATCCCAAACCTTTTCATGTTCATCGTCATCATTATAAATAAATAAATAAATAAATAAATAAAATCACGCATACTGGAAAGTTGTTCTCACTCATTTTAGGGGATTTTATTATGTACAATTTTCTCAGTTCATAACATGTAATAGACAGTTTTCCATGTGTCCCAACTATATAATATCTACATGATATTCTGGGGCATACATTCACCATTTATTAATATAGTCTGTCATTTATAACACTGATATGAAATATATTTCTACCACACACTGCTGCACACATCTGTGTGTATATATATGTATATATATACACAAACTTATATTTGCATATGTATGTGTTCATATTATGCATTTTTTCAAATTGTTTCAAAAGAAAGCTATAACCGTTTATATTTCTACCATTATCTATGAGATTATTCTCCTCATTTCCATCCATAGCATTGGGTCTTGCTGGTCTTTTAACTTTTCCTGATTACTCTCAATTGTATAGTTACAGGCCATTGTTTATCCAACTATGCATTTCCCTGACAACTAGAGAGAGTTTTCTTCCTTTGAATTGCTACAATTTCCAGGGGGATTTTCTCACATATATTATGCATTTCTTATATACTGGTTGACTGTCTCACTTGAATTTCTGTCTTTTGATCTCCTTTCATATGACTTAGTGTATTTTTCTCAGGTTCTACTTTGATGAAATGTTCACTTCTCCAGTGGTGGTCCTCTATTAACTGCATCCCTTAAATATTCAAAGTTTACTCCAAGTATATCTTTCAACAATATATTAATGCAGAGGCTTTATTTCATCAAAGTCCTCTGCAAGTGCATTTTTGTTTATTTGTTTTCTGAACCCCAAGAAGCTGGGTATTATCCTTGGAGCTATCATTCTACTCTGAGCATTTTCCTACAACATAAGACCCTTTTTTTCCCTCTGGGATTGGGGAGAGAGAGAGCTAATACAGTAGTGGTTTTCTAGGTCTTGTAGCTATTATGTATTCCTCTGTATGTAACATCACCTGTATCTAGGTGAAATACTCTGAACACATGCATGCTTTACAGGAAGAGGCAACACAGATTAATGACATAAACTTGGACTCTGTAAAAGGCAGGTACATAGTCTGGTTTCATGGTATGTGCAATCTAATGGAATGCATGGAAAGCTTTCTGGCTTATGGTAAGAGCACAGTATAGAACAACAATAACAGTAATAATAACATCAATAACGGTAACAATAACAAGCTAACTACAGAAGTGCCCATTGATTGAGCAAAATAACAACAGCTGACTAACCAAGGTAATTAGAAGAACACTGCTAGAGCAGGATCAACATCCTCATACTATATGATGCTAAATATGACGGACAACTTCATGATTTCCTCAGCAAGAGATGAAACTTACACATACGTCAAGAAAATTTCTTCACGAATGGTGTTGTTTTTGGTTGCTGTCATATATTTCTTATACAGCCGATTAAAATGTGATTCCAGTAATATGTTGCAGTCATTTAACCATTTAAATTATTAGAATTTCATCTATAACATCCACTAAAGCCTGGTTATCAGTTGCAATAGATGCTTACTTGTTTATAGAGGAGAAATGACCCAATGATTTCCTGCCCCAAATGGTCACAAATCTGTCAAGAATTCAAGGCCTAACCCATAAATACAATGCCTCCCAATGCTTAGAAAATATTTGTTTTTTTATTGGTGACATATAAAATATCATTGACAGAGGTAGAGACTTTTATATTCCTGTAAAGCCTTAGGAAAAAAAATTCCTGATTTTTCCAAATTATGCTGTTACTTTGCCTTTAAAGCCATTTATATAGCATATGATTTGGTGGTGCTATAACCAATATTTCCAAAGTTTATGTTTAATTTTATACAAGATCAAATGATTTTAAATATTTTTTTTATTAGAAAGAAACCATTTTCTTCACCAAAAGTGTTTTGAAGCATTTACACATTTAATGATGTATTAATGGTAAAATGATCATTCCCTGCCTTTAGAGTCTAAGTTCTTGGCATATTGTGGAATTGTAAAAAGCAAAATGATTCTCCTAATATACATCTGTGTATTATCTCTAATAGTTGTCCCCCTATTGTGGATGTAGGTTGGGACCGAAATACACTGATATAAATGATTTGCTAGATGGAGATTAAAGTCTCCGACTGACAGAGAAGGTAACAATCTTGTCCCATTATTTGAAGTAAACATATACACTAAGAATTTCTGATTTCCAAACAGTTACATTGTTGTAAAATTCTAGCTTGATTTGAAAAACGAACAAACAAAAAAAATGAACAAATAATATAGACCAAAGGAATTATCAGAATACGTAAAAAGATCAATTCTGCCAATTGGATAGTCTAGGTGATTTTTTTTTTTATGTTCTAAATTGTTCTATGTTTGTGTGTATGCTGCTATTTGACATAAGATCTACAGAAATGCTATTTCTTTGCCTACTTGTTTTTTTTTTTTTTCAGTTTTGTTTTCCTCGCATGTGTTTTATACCCCTTCCAGCATTGCAGAGGAGAGTTTAATTTTATTCCTAATTTCTAGGTTTCTACTTTCCATTTGAATAAATATTTATGCTAATCTTGGATAGGCAGCTTGCCCTCATTCTCTGCTTAATGTTAAAGTGACTTCAGCCTTTAATAGCTGAAACTTTCTAGATTCTGATTCTTGATTCCTCTTAGATCTTCTACGCACAGTAAGCGGTTTTCTTTAGTCTGGAGTTTTTTTTTTTCCAGTTTGTCCATTCTTGAACCAGAAACCCTGACTACTGCCTTTAGGTTCTGTTACTGTCAGGACCAGGCTGCTCTTTCCCCCTGAGGCATTTCCTTGAATCAGGCCTCCAGATGTTTGCCTTGTTGTCTCAAAGTTGGCTCCCTGTGAGCAAATAAATGGTTAAGTTCTCAGAAACTGCTTTTCCTGAATAACCAGTGAAAGAGGTTTCCTCCCCCAGCCTCCTGTCTTCGTCGCATTATCCTGTTCTAAGTTGTCATCTTTATTGTGCATTTCATATTTTTATATGAATTTTTCTTATTATGTTTAAAAAATATACAAGGCTTGCTTCTCTCCACTTAAAATACAACAGGTTTCTTATGAACAGACACTTTGCCTAGGTTTTTGGTTCTCAACACAATACTTCTGCGTTCTCATTGGAATGAATGAGGTGATGAATATACAAACACTATCACTGAGTCAAGTTCTTTTAATCTCGTTAAGCAAATTTAAAAACAATATTCCTAAATAGCATTTGAGCCTTAGAAATGTTGACATAATCCATCATCATATAAATGTTTGTCAGTCAGGGGTGCCTGGGTGGCTAAGTCCTTTAAGCATCTGACTTTGGCTCATGTCATGATCTCATGGTTTGTGAGTTTGAGCCCTGCATCGGGATCTCTGCTGTCAGCACAGAGCCCATGTCAGATCCTCTGTCTCCCTTTCTCTGCCCCTGCTCCTCTCACACGCTGTTTCTCTCTCAAAAAAATAAATAAAAGCAATGTTCATCAATCGTATGTGACTACTCAGGTTAGGTGTGGGATGTTTATTTTTTAATTTAATTGTAATGTAATGTCAAATCTATAGTAGAAAATCAGGATTGTCTTGATTTTATCATAGGTAATTAGGGCATTTACTAAATAAATAATGCAAAAATGTAAAACTTCTAAACGTAAGACAATTTATACACAACAGTACCATCCATCAGTTTTGCACTTTCCAAAATGCATTTGATACTTATTACTGCAATTTTATGAGTTCACCTATATCCAACATTATCTTGCACAAATCAACCAGATTGTGCTGCTGTTTAAGAATGGCTATTAAATGTGGATTTGCATCCGTGTTTGACTATAGAATCTTCGAATATATTTTCAACAGCACAGCACCATATCTTATTGAGAAATAGTATACATTTCACTCAGGTAAATTATTCAGCCCTCATGATTTGAAATTTTATAGTCTGGGTAAAAATCTCATCCCTTAGCACCTTTGTGCTGAAAGATGTAAATTAAAATGATATCCAGTTTCCTGCTAGGGAAATGACTAATCCAGAAGAGGGATACAATTTTAGCATGAGGGGAAATCTAGTTTTAACCTACAATAGGTCTTAATCCAATTGTTTTAGGAATATCCCTTTCTCATCTCTGAATGTGCTAGTTTATATGGTTTCCTTATGTTGAGACTTCCATGAAAGCTAACCAGAGACTTCCTAATCCAGACAAATGTTACAATTTCATTTTATCTTTAAGAACAAAATTGCTCAGGCCTGGAATTTTCAATATCATTTTCTGCAGAAAAGTATTTTATTTTTATTTTATTTTATTTTATTTTATTTTATTTTATTTTATTTTACTTTATTTTATTTTATTTTATTTTATTTTATTTTATTTTATTTTATTTTTAGGAACTAGACATACAATCTCCTGAAAGTTTTGTCTTGAAACTAGTTTTTCTGGAGTCTTTTATAGCTGAACAAATAATGAATCCAATAAAATATTTTGGTTGGTGAAAAATACATAATTAGAAATTCTGTGGTGCCTATTTTAGTATGTTATTTTATCTCTAATGAGGGCTTTGTAAGAGCAACAGGCACTGTTTCTATCCACAAACAACAGTTTTATTAGCATTAATCGCAATCTTCTTTTCTCAAATATGTCCTCTTGGTTTATAAAATTAAAATGCTAGATTTTAATCCACCTCTTCAATTTGTGCTCTCATTTTGTTTTCCCTGAAAGCAACTTTTTTTTTTTTCCCTCTTTCTCATATAATTTTAGTTTGTGTTGCTTTTTTTTTTTTTTTTTTTTTTTTATTTATTTTTGGGACAGAGAGAGACAGAGCATGAACGGGGGAGGGGCAGAGAGAGAGGGAGACACAGAATCGGAAACAGGCTCCAGGCTCCGAGCCATCAGCCCAGAGCCCGACGCGGGGCTCGAACTCACCGACCGCGAGATCGTGACCTGGCTGAAGTCGGACGCTTAACCGACTGCGCCACCCAGGCGCCCCTAGTTTGTGTTGCTTTTAAATACATGTTATCATTTTCTTAGGGGTATCCTCTTCCTCGGAGCTTACACAAGAATTTTGTGCTAATGCGTTGTGTGCCTATCAGTCCTGCTCTTTTAGCAGAGAATAAACCCCCTATATGCTATAATATTTGTGATAATATCTTCGCTTAGTTCTTGAATTTAATGGCTTCTTCCCAAGTAACAGATTCAGACAAAGGAGTTCTACCAAAAGCATCGTGCTGAGAAGGAAGAGCCTCACCACGCAGAGGAGTATGGCGCACCATCATTCACCATCCATTCCTTCACCAAACTTCACTGCTTCCAACCACCCAGACATGATTTGAGAGTCTAGATTTTATGGAATCGTAATGGCCGGTCAGCATGAAATTATGCGAAGCAAGATAGTTTCTGCAACGTTTTGATTGTCTTTTAAGTCATGATAGACAGCATTTTGGACTACCTCTTGGACTGGCACCCTTTGTTGATGTAATCCACATTTTTATATAAAATATAATTGAATATCTCAGGGGCCCCTTGCTTTAGTAGCCGTTGGCCATTGGCTGTAGCGCTGCTTCCTGTTAAACCTGGAAACATATGTTTCCAAAGTACAGTGTCTCATCTGCCTGAATGAAATGCACATTGTTTCTCAATAAGATATGGCTTTATGTTGTTGAAAATATATTCCAAGATTTTGTAGTCAGACGAGAATGCAAATCCATGTTTAATAGTCAGTCTTAAACAGTTAGCAATATAATTTAGTTGAATAGTGCAAGACAATGTTTATTATAGATGCCTCATAAAATTACAGTTTATTCAGTAAAAAGGTCTGCATAATGACAGACGACCTGTGTGGGGTGTTTTGTTTTTTTTTTTTATGTTTATTCACCTTTGAGAGAGAGGGAGAGCGAGGGAGAGAGACGACGAGAGTGGGAGGGATAGAGACAGAGGGAGAAACAGAATCTGAAGCAGGCTCCAGGCCCTGAGCTGTCAGCAAAGAGCCCGATGTGGGACTCGAACCCATGAACCATGAGATCATGACCTGAGCTGAAGTCAGACGCTCAACAGACTGAGCCACCCAGGCGTCCCTGTGTGCTGTTTTTATCATGGAAAAGTTATTTAACCTAAGTCTATGAGGGCAAAAGTGTTCAACTTTATTTCACGTGGTATCCTCAGTACAATAAGCGATACTAGTCACAAATAAGTCATTCAAGATGGTTGCTAAATGGTTGAATAAGTGGTGAGTCAATGAAACTGGTTTTCCAACATCTGTCATTTTTCACCTACTGATTCCTTCTTTTTTTCTTTGCAGCTCCTAAACTAGTCTCTTTCAAGAGGATTATCTGATCTTCAAATACTGTTATATTTTCTTGCCAGGAAAAAATTACCTACCTAAATCTTCAGCCCGGTTAACTTCATATCATCACCAATGCTATATTTAGGGTTTCTACAGACCCCTCTGTTGTTACAGACTTCAGTGTCACAAACTTTTACCTCTAGACCTATTTCTCATGCAAGCTTTTCCTAAAAGATCACCCGCCTCATAAGGAAATGAGAATTATGAGTTATAAAGATAATTTCAAAGCATATACTTCACTAGAGTAGCTTCTAACTGGTATCGGTTGGAACGATTTCAATATAATAGGAAACTCACCTCAAATAGGCAGGCTTTGAAAACTGCTTCCTCTGCAACAATTGTTAAAGTTAGTCTAACTTCAGCTGTTCTAACAGTTAATATTTTTATCTTATTGTTGATTCAATTTGAATATCTTTTAGTGACTAGTGGTGCTGAGCGTCTTTTTATGTGTTTGTCACTCATACGTGTCTTCGTTGATGAACTCTCTGTTTGAATTATTTGTTCCATCTTTAAAATGGTTGTTGTCTTATGATTTAATTTCAAAGGTTCCTTATGGATTCTAGCTACAAGCTTGAACCAGACATATGTTTTCTAATATTTTCCCCAAACTGATTATTGCATTTTTTCACAGTGTATTTAAAACAGCAGTCCTTACTTGATAAAATCAATTTTATCAATTTATTCTTTTATGAAGTTTTGGGGGTTTTTTGGATATTATTTGCAAAACAATCATTGCCTAACCTAAAGTTAAAGTGATTTTCCCTTCTGCTTTCCTCTTCCAGATCTAGATTTTTAAATTTATGTCTATGATAAACTGAGTTAATTTTTACGAGATACAAATTATGGATTAAAGTTTATTTATCATCATGTAACTTCCCAGTTGTTCTAGAACTATAGGTGGAAGTGACTGTCCTTTCTTTAATGAATTGATAATCAATCTTATTTTTGTTGCTCTATTTATGAAATTCTGTCCTATTGATCTATTTGTCAATCTTGATGTTAATACCATGTGTTCTTAATGACTGTAACTTAATAGTAAGCATGAAGTCAAAGAGTAAGGTATACAGTCTCCAAATTTGTTTTTCTTTTCTCTCTCTTTGTTGTTGTTGTTGTTGTTTGGTAATAGTTTTGGCTGTTCTATGTTCTTTGCATTTATGAATGGATTTTGGAAATAGTTCCTCAATTTGTGACAAAGATTAAAAAACCCTGCTTGCTAAGATTATGATGTGGATAGCCCTGAATCTACAGATTGTTTTGGGAGAGAAGTATCATTTAACTATACTGAGGGTTTGTTTTTTGTGTTTTTTTTTTTTTTTTATTTTCCACTGTTTATATTTGGAGAGAAAGGGAGAGAGTGAGCTCATGGGCTCATGTGTGTAGGGTGCAGGAGCAGAAGAGCATGAGTTGGGGAGGGGCAGAGAGAGAGGGAGACAGAGTATCCAAAGCAGTCTCTGTGCTGACGGTAGACAGTCAGACATGGGGCTACAACTCACCAACTGTGAAATCACGACCTGAACGGAGCTGGACACTTAACTGTCTGAGCCACCCAGGTGCCCCGAGGTGGGTTTTTTTTTTTTTTTTTTGTTTGTTTTTTAATTATAAGAACATAATATAGTACTTTTTAAAATGTTAGATTTTCTTTAATTTTTCTCATCAATGTGTTTTTTTTCCATTTTGTGTGTAAAGATCTCACATAAATATATCATAATTTATCAGAATAAATGGTAGCATAATTTTCAATCCCTAAACGTACTTTACATTACATGGAAATGAATTTTATTTTTAAAGTGATTTTCTATCCCACAAATGTTGTAAACAAACTTATTCTTTTTTGAAAAAGTTTTCTCTATAGATGATCAAATACTCTGAGAATAAAAATAGTAACATTACTTCTTTCTTTCCAAACTGTATACGTGTGTGTGTGTGTGTGTGTGTGTGTGTGTGCTTTATCTTGAGAAGAGGAATAAATAAGGAGAAACAAGGTTTCAGGATGAAGCAGTTGGATGGCTGGTGATGACATTTACTGAAATGGAGAACTGGGCATACGCTGTATCATGTTCTAGGGGGGAAAAAGATTTAGGTTTGTAACTTGTTAGGTTTAAAATACTGTTAGAAATGCAAGGGAAAGATTATGCATGCAAATGGATAGAAGAAATTGGAGTGCAGGGTACAGGATGAATCTGAGAATTGTGGGACGTCTGGGTGGCTTAGTCAGTTAAGCTCTGACTCTTGATTTCCACTCAGGTCGTGATCTCACAAGGTTGGTGAGTTCAAGCTCTGCATCAGGCTCCGCGGGCAGTGCAGAGCCTGCCTGGAATTCTCTCTCTTCCTTCTCTCTGCCCCTCCCTCTCTCGTGCTCTCCCTTTCTCTCAAAATAAATAAATAAAAACTTAAAAAAAATACATATTAGGAACTTATTTAAAATATCCACTATGCAAAATTCTGAGAGATCCAAAGCAGAGAGAAAAACAAGTGAGTGTGCCAAATAGCATAATTTCAGATGATAGAATAACACACGCTGAATGAAAATATTGGGTTTTTGGCGAGGCCATAATAAATAGTTGTGAGCAACTGACATTGTGTAACTGAAAAGCAAAGAACAGCTAGTTTAATACAGGAAAAATTAGGGTAAAATTACTAGGGGAGAAAATTGCAATGATTATATTATATTCTGTGTTCTTTAACAAATCAGCAGAACAGATGCTCCTTGCCCATGTAAAATTAAAAAATATCAAATACATCAAGTTTAATTACAAAAGTAATAAACTGCTGATATTATTATCAATATTTTTGATATGCTTTTTCGTATATTTGGGAATTGAATATATCATTGAGGATGGGGAGAATACATTATCACAATGTCATTTGTCATCCTATACTCAGAACCTCCAACTTCCTCCCACAAACGCACTTTGCTTTGCTATTTACAGCAGCTAATAAGGCAGTCAATAAGATCAGGATTAATTCTGGGAATTAAAGTTCGGGAGTAATATAAGGCATTTTGCAGCTGCCACTATGTGGTCTTTCGTATAATTATAACTTTAATTTTGCTCTGTATTTCAGAACAAGGCCTTTACTTTTTTCTTCCAAATTATAAGGACTAAAAACAAGTCCAGTTTTGACAAGTCACGTTATTGTATTCTCACAGACTTTTTGTGGATTCTATTCTTTAGCGTTAGGGGGACTTGACTGCAGTGGTCCTCTGGGAGGCCTTTTTTGATTCTTTTGTGTCTAAAAGAAATTATGAATAACATTTTCCTCATTTCTTTCACTTTAAACTACATTTCATAAGGCTGGATAAGCATAATTTTTTTCCAGCTGTTTCTATGGCTGCTTATGTTTTTGAGCACAGTCTTTGCAGCACTGATTTCTAATTCATAGAACATTCAGTGAACATTGTTCTTACTCAGTATGCATATTACTAAAAGAGTCTAAATTAGTTTTAGAAAGTTTAGGTACTTAAAACTGCGATGATGTATATAAGCTTGTAATAATCATTAAGATAAGAGAAACTGCAATTTTGCAAATGTTTTCTTTTAATTTTATAGATTGGTTCCCCTTTTAAAAATGTTATGGAAAAGAATATTTAGTTTACCTATTTCCTTACAACAACAAAGCAAAATACTCTTAAATCGTACAGAGTCAATATGCACTATGTTGGCGATAAAAAAAAAAAAAGTTTAGAAGTACAATGTTACGTAAAAGTTTGGGCATTCTTAAAAAAATAATTTTTAGAGTAATAATAGCAATGTTGATGAAATTTGAGATGCTATTGGCACAAGATTTCAATGCCATTAAGTCAGTTCAAAATCTATTTCTATTTGCATTACACAGTGAAAAATTTAGAATGTTTTTCCACTTTATTTTTTCTCAAGAAAGTATTATATACAATATACAATAGGACCTTTATAACATTGTTAATAGTTTAATTAAAGGTTTACCAATCTTCCTTACCACCTTCACTCTGGTTTGACTACTCATTCTTTTTTGATATCGCGATATCCTCAAGAACCTCTTTGTCTTCTTTTGCCACTTTCCATTAAAAATGAAATTTACTTGAGGATATAATAAAAATAATTTGTGGTGAGGATGGTTTTAGATAATCCATACACATCAGTTGGTATAACAGCAACATACAGCAAGTGTTATATAATTATTTAACATTGTCTTGAATTTTCATTTTGTCTTATATTTCTAATAATAATCCTCAGGGCTGGTTCACCATCTAGATTCTAATGACAGGATGAACTTTTTTGCTAATTTTAGTCAGGAGATCATGCGGGATAAAATCATGAGTTGAGCAATATATTTCAAGATTATTAAATAGAGACATAGGTAAGAAGATTCCCATAGGTATCCTTGTGACCTTTGATGTTGAAAGAAATGCTACGTATATACTAAAACATATATTAAAACATATATACATGTGAGAAAGATCTAGTAGTCTGGGAGAGTTTCGATATATATTAGATGAGAAAGTAAAAAACTTGGTACGGATGGAATCTAAAATACTTGGAAGATATTTGAATAGAAATGGGGCTATCTTTGTTTTAACAACTGGAAAAGAAAAAGAGATACTTAGTATCTGTGAAATGGGTAAATTTCAATCAAATTCTATTTTCCATGTACACAGCAGTGATAAAAGGGGGATTATGGGAGAGTGTATTCATCAGAGAATAGTAATAAGAGTACAGAGATTAGCTATTGCTTACATAACATGTATGAACCCGCATGTCCACATTCTCTGTTGTGTGACTTCTTTGAGTAACACATAGTCTGCTCTCATTCTGAAATGGAGAGAACAGACAGTGAAATTCAACTAGGATGTGAGGATTGTTCCAGTTGTGAAACAAAAGGACAGAGCACTAGAAAGTTGGGATTTATAGAAAGCTATTTTTGAAGTGATGGACTGAGAAATTTGAGATTAATAATGAGGGACATAAAAAGCGAATGAATATCATGAAAGCAGAATATTCTGAACGAGCTTGGAGAACAATTGAAGATTGAATGAAACAAGATGCAAGGATCCTGTTTGTATGTAGGGAATGGGATGTGTGTGTGTGAGCAGTTTTGATGGTGAAGCAAGATAAGTGATAAAACGGATTATGAGTTTTGCTGTATCTTATTATTGGAGTCAATGAGAAAGAATTTTATACATAGAAAATCTGAATTGCTAAAAGGCCAAGAGCTTAACAGTTTATTTCATGGATGCTGGAATTACCAGGAGGTTATAAAACATGGAAAAGAAAAGGCAACTTTAAGTCAAGTAGCAATTCTTTCCCTCCCTCCCTTATTCCCTTCCTTCCTTCCTTCCTTCCTTTCTTTCTTCCATCCTTCCTTCCATCTTTCCTTTCTTTACTTGTTTACTATTATTATTCAATAAATTAAGAATAACTAAAAGGAAAGTGAGAACATGCTTGCTCTCATTGTGAAATGGTAGAAACCTCAAAATATTAGAAATTCTTAGGAAAAAAATACCACCAAAAATCTCTTTGGATATATATGGATCAAATAGTATATAAATCCCACCTCTTGCAGTAAAAGTGACAGGTGTGGGGGGGAAATAAACAGCCATCATAATGGAAACCCTCAGTGGAACTGGTGCCCTCAAGTTTGAGGGTTAGTTAGCAGATACAAGAAGAGAAGGTATTGGGTATGCTCAGGCAGGGAACATGAGAAGTTTTCTCATCTGGAGTTCATAGGGTTAGGTCTTCGAGGCAGAGATGTAAAGAGATCAATGGTGGGGCTATGCTAGCACTTTGTGTTTTTGGCTGATCAGAACATGATAATTATGAGAAAACCTGCAGAAACACAGTGTAAATAGTGTTTGGTTCTTGGAGATGTTATCCCAACTCTACAACCTTATCTCTTTGACATTGACAAGTCAGTGGAAATGCTAGCCTGTAACTTCCCTAATTTCCAAAGCTCTGTACTTATTTTCTTTTCTCAATTACAGCAACCTTGTCCAGCAATTTCCAGAATGTCTAAATACTCTCTCTGTCCACCATCCAGAGCTGGAGAAACCTATCTTTTTCTTGAATCATTTTTCCTGTTTGTCCCAAACCCATAAAGATAGGCACTTTTGCTTCTGTAGAATTGCAAAAGAATTTGTGACATTTTCGGAACTACCAAAATCATTGTGGTGATTATTTTCTGACCTAAGAAGCATATTTAAGAAATCAGTTTTGCATGAATCTTCTGAACCCAGAAATCATTGGGGGGGGGGCGGGTCTCTCATCTCCTCCAATCCTATCATCCTTAAACTTTAACGCTGACCAAAACCCCAAGGTGATTTTTTAGAACACAAATATCAAGGAGCCCCTGGGTGTCTCAGTTGGTTAAGTATCCAACTCTTGATTTCACCTCAGGTCATGATCTCACAGTTTGTGAGTTCAAGCCCCATGTCAGGCTCTGTGCTGACAGATTGGAATTCTTTCTCTTCCACTCTCTCTCTCTGCCTACCAATCCTCTGCTCGCGCTCTCTCTCTCTTTCTCAAATTAAATAAATAAACATTTAAAACACAAATATCAGGATCAAATTCCAGACATTCAGATGAAGGAAATCTAGGTTTGAGGCCTAGAATCTTCCACTTTCAAATCGCAGGCGATTGTGATGCAGCCTCTCCAGTGGAGCATATTTTGAGAAACTGGATTCTCAATTTACTGTAGTTCTTAAGACAAATTTTGAAGGCCACATTTGCCCCTAGTTTTTGAAGAAACAAATTCAACAAATTCAACAAATTCTTCAAAAATTAAAAGAAAAGTAACTACATGGAGAGAGAGCATTCTAATGAGTTTTGCCATAGTAATCATTTCACTACATATACGTGCAGTAGAGCATCATGTATATCTTAAATATACAGTTTTTTTTTTAAATTAAAGTAAAAAATAACTACTTAAAAAATATTCCTTAATTATCAACCTTGGATAAAAAGCCATATCAGGATTCAGAAGCAAAGGTGAAACCGAGAAACACCTGATCTTTTTTTCTTCTCAGGCTGCAACAAAGTTTCAACAAGGTCAGATTAACTTCAGGTCTAGCTACAGACTACTCTCTATACTCTCTGGTCCCGGATACATTGGTTGCAAATTTATTTCACTTCATCAGAGGGCCTAACTCTGATACATTTGTGCCTCAGAATATAAATAATATACGTGCATTGATGTTAAGTTTTAAAATAAACACTGACATACTTCTAACTTAAAAAGTTTACTCAATTCAATTATATACATTACAGACGTGAGACAATTTACTAATAACAATTAAGTAATACCACCATGGTTATCAAACTGAAAATACTGAATACAATTGTTTTTTTTTTTAATAGAATGTTTCTAAAAGATTGATGACAAAGGTTAACTGAGCAGAATTTGCTTAATAGAAAGGGTTTCCTGGACAACCCCAGGCCTACTTTCACTTGTTCCAACAGCTAACATGGTATTTTGTACTTCATCCCCCCCCCCCCCCCCCCCCCCCCCCCCCCCCCCCCGTGGTGAACTCTTGATTTAAAATATAGAAATGAGGGGTGCCTGGGTGGCTCAGTTGGTTTTCTGTCTGACTCTTGGTTTCTGCTCAGGTCATGACTCATGGTTTGTGAGTTCGAGCTCTGTATCAGCCTCTGCACTGATGGTGCAAAACCTGTTTGGGATTCCCTCTCTCTTTCTCTCTCTCTCTCTCTCTCTCTCTCTCTCTCCCCCTGCCCCTCCCTCACTGGCACTTTCTCTCTCTCTCTCAATAAATAAATAAACTTAAAAAAAAGAATAAAATAAAATAAAATAAAATAAAATAAAAATAAAATAGAAATACTTTATAGGTTTTCTCTGTCAGCATGCTGCCCAATGAGTAAGCAGTGTGTTTTCATGGAAAGAGCCTGAGTTAAAATCCCAGCTTCCACTTAAAAATGGTCTTGATAACATGCTTACAACTGAGCTCCATTCATCTCATAACAAAAATGGTGATACGTTTTACCTGAAAATAAATACTGATGAACATTCATGAAAAAAACCCAAACAAACAAACCCACGTGTATGCTATGTTATCTGTGTGTATATATAGTATATGTACACACAAAAATACATATAGTATATGTATATGGATAACATATATATATTTATAAATAAGTAGTACACTTTTATAAAAATATTACATTGTGAATTGTAGGCAATAAATCAATGTTGACTCCTTCTCATCCTTGAAAAAAGCCAAAAAATTCTGTGGGCTAACACACATTCTGTAAGACATGAACTGGTGAAATGAATTAGACATGCTGGCATCTTCTAAGAAAAAAGATGTTAAGGTAAACCTATAAATCCATCAGGACTCTTCAAAACTATCAGTATCATGATAGACACAAATAATAGGGAAGACACATAATATCAAAGGAGACTCAAGTTACATGATAACTAAATATAATGCTTGGACTTTTATTGGGTCTTGGATTGAAAAGGCAAATAAACAAAAATAAACAGGTATAAAATATACAAATTTGAAAAGCAAATTTGAAAAGGAACTCTACATTAGATGGTATTATTTTCAGTATTAAGTCTCTGGTGCAATAACTATATTATCATTAGGGTGTATTTTTCAGAGATGCATTCTTTTTTTTTTTTTTTTTTAATTTTTTTTAACGTTTATTTATTTTGGAGACAGAGAGAGACAGAGCATGAATGGGGGAGGGTCAGAGAGAGGGGGAGACACAGAATCCGAAACAGGCTCCAGGCTCTGAGCTGTCAGCACAGAGCCCGACGCGGGGCTGGAACTCACGGACTGCTAGATCATGACCTGAGCCGAAGTCAGCCGCTTAACCGACTGAGCCACCCAGGCGCCCCAGAGATGCATTCTAAAGTGGGTAAAGGACCAGGATGTTAGCAAATTTCAAATGGTTAATACAGGGAAAGAGAGCAAGAAAAATAATGAAATACTAAGAAATGGAAACTGCAGAAACATTAACAATTGGTCACAAGAAATGAACGACATACAGGTTTTCAAATTTTTTATAAATAAAAATGGACAATAATTTAAAAATGAAAAATCCTTTGACATACACATTTAGAGGGTGGGTTTGATTTAGAAAACAGTACATTTTGGATATAAAATGTAATTTTCTTGCTCTTTGATCACTTTTATTAAATGATTTTGTTACTTTTCCTAAGTCATATATTATATTTAAGCCAAGTTTGCAGTTCTGTTAAGATTTTCAATAAAAATCATCAATTTAAATAAAGTATAAGATATACTCTGGTACTTCTGCTCAGACAGAAACATGGTACAATGTTAAACTAGGAAAGCATTTTAATCAAAAGTCAAATGTAAGCTGATTTAAATATTAGAGAATTTATCCTAAAGATAAGTGTTAACTATTTATGTAAATTGAAGCAATTGTGAACATAAGAGCTGATTTTCAGTACTTTAATTTGACTTTCTAAACTAAAATCTACAAAAGGAATAGTAAAAAATAAATGTCTGCTATTTTCAATTACTATTTTTAAAATTTGGTTACAAAAAGAGTTGACATCATTTTAAGTTATGAAAATACAGAATGTGTCACTGATTGCCAGTTGTTGTTCAGATCCAGTCCTAGTCAGATTTATCTCAAGAGAGAGATTATGATATTATCAAAGTTGGATGTCTTTCCAAGCACTTTTTTTCACTAATTATTTTTGGAATTTCAGGGAGTCAGGAACATTTGAATTGACTTAGAAGGGGATTAAGAATCAAATGGAAACATCTGCTCTTGTCGACGTCGTTCTTTTTCACCAGTATCCATTTTATACAGAATATTTTTTTGTTTTATTTCAAAAGAATTAGTGCTCCAGCAAAGTAAAATATGCTTATTAATAATTTACAGATGACACTGGCAATGTGGCAATCTACAATGATGTAGAAATCTAGAATGGTGGTGAGAAAGCAACTCCATATCCCCTAAAAAAATGACCAAAACAGTAAGTATAATCATACTAGGTGATTGTGTTTCTCTTTTGAAGTGAAAGCTGCATCAAAGTACAAAATGTCCTTACTTTTCTTGAGACAAAGTTTGTAGAGTGATTCTGAGGCACTCAATTGATAATTCGCTTCCATTTTTATGTGTACTAGTTTAGAAATAATCAGTTGCCATGTTCTTATGATTCAAACTTGGATTTTTTAAATCACCAATAGAATGAATTAGAGAATGTGATGTTTGGAAGGAGAGATCCTGAGTCAGCCAGCTAAGGTCCAAGCAATCTCATTTGAAAACCGTGACCTTGAGCAAATTACTTAGCTTCTCTGTTTCTCATTTTACTCATTTGTAAAAAATGAAATAATCATAGTTCATATTACATAAAGCTATTGTGAACATTTAATTAATTAATATGCTTAAAGTCTAATGAAACAACGCAAATGTTTACTTATGAAACATTCACATTTCATTTTCCTAAGACTCTCACTTGAATCTTGGCATTTGAGATGTCATTCTTCCTTTCTCTTCCTTTCTCTCTCTCTCTCTCTCTCTCTCTCTCTCTTCGTCTTTCTCTAGAAATAGATATATTTCTCTCTCTATGAAGTTCTTCTCATCCTACCAAATCTTCGTTTTTACCTTCATTTTTCCCCTAAAGTTGAGATTGTAATTATCAAGTAAACAGTAAGTTTTAACTCAGGAGAGATTTATTTAAAAAGACTATTGCTGGGGCGCCTGGGTGGCTCAGTCGGTTAAGCGGCCGACTTCGGCTCAGGTCATGATCTGGCGGTCTGTGAGTTCGAATCCCGCGTTGGGCTCTGTGCTGACAGCTCAGAGCCTGGAGCCTGTTTCAGATTCTGTGTCTCCCTCTCTCTGACCCTCCCCCATTCATGCTCTGTCTCTCTCTGCCTCAAAAATAAATAAACATTAAAAAAAAAATTAAAAAAATAAAAAATAAAAAAATAAAAAGACTATTGCATAAGGAGAATGTTGTAACCACAAGATCTGCAGTTTAAAAAGCAAACCAAAGGAAAACTTTTTTTCTTTTTCTTTTCTTTCTTTTTCTTTTCTTTTTTTCTTTTTTTAAATAAGGAGGGGTAGCACTGTGTAAGGCTAGCGGGAACTTTGTAGCAGAACTTTATAGCTGGTGGGGGTGAACAGATGGTATTATGAGGGATGTTTAACAAGATTTTTCCCCGCTGGAGTCAGTCTGTTCTCAGGATGAGCTGTAAGGGGAAGATGTTCTGCATTTTACTTCTTACTTAAAGCTTAGAGGCAAACCTAAAAGGCAAACGATTTATACTATTTGAAGAGGAACCAGAGTGTTTAGGGGCAAATCTAATGTGTCATCCGAAATAAAACCTGATTAAATTTAAGCCAAGCCAAGTCAATGGGTAAGTAATGGGCAGTTGAGAGCATTTGGTGACCACCTATCGCTCCTGGGCTAGCCAATCATCAGCAGGTCTCTGCTTCAGAATGAAAGTATGGGATACTGAAAGCAATTCTTATCGGAGATTAAAGAGAAAAATAAAAAGAACAAAATTCACTACAGAAGAAGCAGAGAATCCGAGATAAACTTTTGTCAAATAATAAAGATGACTTATTTGGTTCAAAGTCCCTCAAGGACGATAGGTCTTCAGAATTTGAAAATGGAAGTAATGGAATGCCAACGAAAACCAATTAATAATATATATTTTTCAAACTGCAGTTTGTGCTGCAATCTGCTGTAGCACTGCTTATATCTTAGAATGAGAAAACGAATAGGAGTAATGCTTTTGGTTAGATGACAGCTAGAATCATTTCTTCCCAAGGAGTAATTAATTTACATTTATGAAGTTTTTCTTTTTGATTGTTAACATAGAAAATATATTTAATGGTTTCTAGTTCATTTAATTTTTATCATATGCAACAATTCTTTCATATAAAGCAAAAATGTCTGTTATATTTTAACAGCTATAGCTTATATGTTAGTGATGCAAATTTAATGTTAATTAATATAAATATATTATATAATTATTGATACTTACATATACATAAGCTTTAAAGTTTGTAAGTGCTTAATATATGTTATAAAGAGAATTTATAATTAATGGGAAAGCAAAAATCATTTGCACAATGATGTTGTGGAAATTCTGTCGTTGGCAAAAATTGAAATAAAACATTAATGTGATAAACACATACCTATTCATGCAAAATCAACAACAACAACAACAACAAAACCGTCATTTGGATCCAAAATGTTAACATTTTTATATCCAAGTTGTGGAATTAAGGTTGATTTCTATTATCTTTTTTTGAAGATTTGTTCAATAAGGTTTTCTTTATTATAAAAAGAAACAAAATAGGTAAATTCATTAATTTTTGATTGAGCCATGAATCACCTTTAATTACATGGAGTTCTGGCATTTCCTTATTTTAGTAATATATATCAACATTAGGTCATTTATGGTTAGAAAACTCTAACATAAGTAGATAGATGATAGATAAATGATACGTAGGTACATGGATAGTTAGATGTATGGATATATAAGGTGATAAAGTGGAGGTGAAAAAGAGGTTTCTATGTTACACAAAAACCAATATTTTGTATTACATCCTCAGTATACACTTTTTTCTCATTTGATTCTTATAATAATTTTATGAAATAAGCATAATTTCCCCTATGTTATGGATATAGAGATTTAGTGCCACATACATATTCAAATATCTAGTAAATAGAATTTTACTAGAACTTTTTGACAAGTAAACCTGATAGGTGAACCCACTTATTTTTATTTTTTAGGCCTGAACTAGAATAAACAGTGATGGTAAAAATGGCCTTAAGTACTTATTTAAAATATGTATCTCTGACTTCCACTCTGTATGCTCTGAATCAAAACCTCCAGAAAAGATCCTAGAAAATCATTTTATCATGCATCTTAGGTATGTATTAGTCAGGGTTCTCCAGAAAAACGGAACCAATAGGAAATATCTGTAGATAGATGATAGAGAGAGAGAGAGAGAGAGAGAGAGAGGTAGATAATTATGAGAAATAGGTTAATATGAATGCCCAAGAAACCTCACGTTCTGCTGTCTAGAAGCTGGAGACCAAGAAAAATCAGTGCTGTATTTCAGTCCAAGTCTAAAGGCCTGGGAAACAGGGAGTCAATCATGTAAATCCCGTTCTGAAGTCAGGAAAAGACTGATGTCCTAGCTTGATCAGTCAGGCAAAAGAAAGAATAAATTCTACCTTCCTCCACATTTTATTTTATTCAGGTCCTCAATGGATTGGATGATGCCTATCCTTAGCAGGAAAGGTAATCTGTTTTACTGAGGTCACCAAGTTTAAATGCAAATCTCATTGAGAAATACCTTCACAGACACACCCAGAAATAATGTTTAGCAAAATAACTGGGGACTCTAATATGCTCGAGTTGACACATAAAATTAACTATCTCAAGTCTACTTCTTATCAACTCAGTGCCCACACACACCTCCTTAAACTATACTTAATTTCTAAATAAAGGCAACAACAAGGTCATAACTCTGTCTAGCATGATATAACCATTCTACATACTGAAAATGCACTAATCCCTTACCCAGAAAAGGAGACAAAGTCTTTGTGTGAGGTTCACTCTTCTTCTTGATATGCTATAACTTGAATACTATGATGTAAAATTAAAAATATTAAAAACCGTAATATAAATTCAACATCTATGATGTTATATGATAGGAGAATAAGAGAGGAAAGAAAGAGACATTTGCTTTATAACACACACACATCACACAAATGTATTAATAACAAACTAAGGAGGAAATAATTCAATAATTACAGACCTTGTTTCTGTAACCGGCCATGTGGTCATACCTGGTGTTTATTATAACTACTTTCTTCCACTGCCCACTCTGTATTCTCTTTGCCTTCAGCAAGCACCTTAGCTGGTCATGTTTCTTTATCTGGTGGGGTGACCCAAACCTTCATTCCTGAAGGGTTTGAGCCATTGGGAACCTTGTCTGGATTGGGTTGTTGTTGTTGTTTTTCATCGTCCTTAATCATAGAGCATGATACTACTAAGAGATCCTCTAAGGGATTTCCTATATTCCAGGTATACTCTTCCTTACCTCTACTCCCCTTGGTAGTCATGACCAGTTTCCCAAAACAAAGTAACTCTCTTCTTTGCCTGTTGACTCAGTAGCATGAGCAACTCAAAGTGGCCCAGTGACAATCTTAATTCCCAATTCAATGAAATCATTGTTATGTCTCCCAGAGGAATCATTCCTCCCTCTGGAACTAAGACGTCCAGGCAAGGGGAGCATAAAGTCAGGGAGCAGAAAGCAAAAATTTTGCTGGTGGATCACAAAAGTTAATATTGAGTAGTGCCGCTCCCATTCCCATCCTTTGACACCTGAACCCATGAATCTTGGCTGTAAGAAAGAGCACCATATAGTGGTTTCTGATTCAGAGCAGATGTAGCCTTGTAGATAGCCTGTCCCAGCTCTGTAAGGTATTGCCACCTAGCTATTCCTGTAACTGAGTCTTCAAAAGGCCATTTCACCATTCTATCGAGAAGGCTATTTCAGAATGGTGTGGAACATGGTGAGAACAGTGAATATCATGAGCATGGACCCATTGTCACAATTCTTTTGTGGTGAAATGAGTTCTCTGTTCAGAATCAATACTGTGTGGAATACAATGAAAGGGGATAAGGCATTATAGGTCTGACTACAGTTGCTTTGGGAGAACCATGTGTACAAGGAAGGCAAATCCATATCCAGGCTGTCTATTCCAGTGAGAACAAAATGCAGTCTTTCTATGATGGGGGTACTTCAATGTAATCAACTTGCCACCAGGTAGTAAGCTGATTATCCTGGGAAATAGTGTCATATCAAGGGTTCAGTATTGGTCTCTGTTATGCTGGCAGATTGGTTATGCAGTGATGGCTGTAGCTAGGTCATCCTTTGTGAATGGGGTTGCTAAGTCTATGTGTAATTTCCATTCTTGCGACCATGGCCACTTTGATCATGAGCCTGTTGGACAATGACAGAGGAATCTGGGGGAGAGTAACTGACTGGTATCCACATGACAGGACATCCTATCTGATTGATTATTAAAATTCTCCTTCGCTGTGGTAAATCTTTTGTGTGCATTCACATGGGAGAAAAATGCCTCATTTTTATTTTGCCCACTCAGAGAGGTCTATCCATATATCTGTTCCCCAAATTTTCTTATCAGAAATTTTCCAAGCATTTTCATTCTAATTCCCTGACCATTCATCTAAACCATTGGCTATAGCCCATGAATCAATATATATCAATATATAATGCCACATATTACCATTTATCTTTTCTTTAATTTTTTTTAAGTGTATTCATTTTTTGAGAGACAGAGTGCGAGCAGAGGAGGGACAGAGAGAGAGAGAGAGAGAGGGAGACACAGAATCTGAAGCAAGTGCCAGGCTCTGAGCTGTCAGCACTGAGCCTGACCACCGTGAGATCATGACCTGAGCCAAAGTTGGACACTTAACCAACTAAGCCACCCAGGCGCCCCACCATTTATCCTTTCAAGGAAAGTAAACATCCAGTGTCCTGCTTAAAATTTCTCCACTCTGGGAATTTACTTCCATCACTGTTTTTGAGGGGTATCCCAGAAATGGGCTACAGTACTGCAGCTGTTCATGTTTAGATGGTGTGTACAGGTCACACAGAACCCTTTTTGAACCAGGCTGGAGTATTTTCTTCCTCTGCCAACTGATCAAAGAGAAATTCCCATGGGACCATGCTTGTAGGCTGGGAGAGAGGTCTGATAGCAGAAGTAAGGATCCGTCAATATTTGGGTCACTTGTTTATGTAATTTACTTGTGCCTTCAGAGCCTGGTTGGGTCTGATCACATATACAGAGCTTCCCTTTGATGATGGAGTGCTGCTCCTACTTTTTGGCTTGATGGGTCAGCTAACCCAGGAATCTGGGTGTGATCATCAGGCTGAGCAGCTCAGGTTGCATAGTAACTGGATGCTTCCTGGTCAGTGTTCAATCTTACTAAGGAATAGTAACGGGTCAAGAGATATTTTTCAAAGGGAGAGTACTTATCTGCAGAGGATGGCACATTTCGATCTAAACTCCTAAGGGCCTGAGCTATTATTCGCCTGTAAGTATTTGCCCAAAGTCCAAATAACAGCTGTATCTGCAACTGCTACTTCAACCACTGGATCTGCTGAATCCTGTGGCCTGGTGGCAGACCGCTAACACAGCTGTATAGATCTCTTGCAGACCCTTCTCCTCTTCTGGGTCCCCCTACTAGCAGCTTATCTGGTCACTCAGTTAATGAGCAGAGTAACATGCCCAAATGGAGACTATGTTGCCTGCAAAAATCAAAGAGGTCCACTAGACGTTATTCCTATTTTTTGTTGGTATTGTTGTTTGGCTGTAGGAAGGGCCATATGCAATAACTGATTATTCAACTTGGAGAGGTTAACTCCATATGTTCGCCACCCCTTTGCAATTTCCCTGAGATAGGAGGCCGTGAGTTTTTGTTGGATCTATTTCTTACCAGGTAGCATGCAAATGTCCTGCTGATAAATCTGGAGTAGTTGCTACTTTTTACTGAGTCCAATCAGCAAAATGTCATCAATGTAATGAACCAGTGTGACGTCTCGTGGAAGAGAAAGATGATCAAGATCCTTATCAACCAAATTATGACGTAGAGCTGGAGAGCTGATATACCCCTGAGGTAGGACAGTGATATTGATGGCGTCATCAGATGAAAGCCAACTGCTTCTGCTGACCTTATTGACAGTGAGGGAGAAAAAGGCATTTGCCAGATCATTAGTTACGTGCCATGTACTGAGGGACGTGTTAATTTGTTCAAGCAATGAGACCATATCTGGTATAGCAACTGCAATGGTAGTTGCCACCTGGTTAAACCTACTGTCATTCTCCAAATTTCATTTTTCTTCTGCACTGGCTAAATGGGTGCATTGAATGGAAATGTGGTTGAAATCATATATATGGTAGAGGAAACCCTAGTGGCTTCCACGTTCCTTCTCACAATAATGGGTCTCACTGCACAGATCAAGGAAACAATATAGCATTCTGTCAGCTGCTGAGTGTCTGTTCATTTCCACATTCTGGAATTACGAGAGGGTAGACCACAAAATGGGTCTTGGAAACCACTGGGCCCACTCTGAGATGAACTTGAGCTAAAACTCCACTTATTACTGCTTTCAGGCCCTACTCTGATTAGTTGGCCACAGTGATGTTTTGGGTCTCTTGGACTTAATGTCAGTTATAATGTCCAGTAGTTCTTGAAAGTTCTGATTATTTCATTCTTCCCAGTGCACAGTGTCCTTGGTAAGGTGTGTAAGTGTCCTTGGCAAAGGCTAGAAGAAAGATTAACAATATAAATTTTTGGCGGTTTAATGATGTCCTTTCTCTAAAGGACCCGGCCTCCCCTTCTTTCAAGGGGTTTTGGGTCTGTGAACTGGCTCAAGTCAGGGGTCATGGCTTTGTTTTTATAATTCAGATTAGACTTTTGTTCATTTGGAATAGAACTTCACTGCTTTACATGGGTTAAGTAATAATTTAGTAGGCTTTTTGCTTCTTGAGACACATTGATCAACTATCAAATGCCATAGATCTGTGACAGCAGACTATTTTGATTTCTGTTTTGACTCTGCTATTATGGTAAATCGCATTTACCTTGCCTATGGTATTTGAGTGCCACCGCTTAGCCCCTGACACCTAGGGATCTAGTTGGTTCTGTTTCATTCAGGTGTCCCAATTCAGTGACTACAGTTACCACCTTGAGGTCTGGCCTGCAGAGAAGAGTGATGATAGAGTTCTTCAAGGATTCTGGGACTTGATCCCCTCATACAATCATTTATCTTTGTCGTGGTAAAATGTATGTTTCCTGGCTCTTTCCGGTGTAGTCAAGTAGGTCTTAGATGACAAATCAACTCAAACTTTCCAAACTCACTAGGCTGAATCTCTTTCTCTACATCAAAGCAAGGCAGGTCTGAAACTTCTGATTTGCTCACCTTTTGGTGCATGTTTCAGTCACCCGGGCAAACAAATAGTGACAGCCCTTCTAACTTAGAGAACTGCCATATGAAATACAGGATGTCTGCCAAGTGAGTTCATGTCAATACATTCTGTGTGATCCAACTTTATGTTCTTTCCAGGAACATACCATGGCCACATTTATTCTCTGGTTTTCTACCTCTATATTTGAAAACTTAAGTAGTTATTTTGGAAAGAAGTACAACTCCGTATGGGTCACACTCTGTACTTCACCTTTAAGGGCCTCCTGAGAATGAAGCCCAAAACGAAAGGTTGAAAAACAAAGAAGGGTAACAAGGGGTGGATCTTGGGCAGAATATGCATTGTCCTGCAAGGTAACTGCCTCAGGAGGGGCCATTACAGTTTCTTCATTGAATACAGGGTTAATTCCCTCTGAGTAGGGTGGAGAGGCTGATACTATTGGAAGCTAGGACACCATTTCTGATGGTGGGGAGGCCTATTCTATTGCGGGTAGGGAGGCTTCTTCCACTGGCAAAGAAGACTCTTCAGAATTTAGGGACTTAATGTCTTTAGCTTCATCAGAGTCTTTCCATAAATCCCTATCCCAGTTGGAAGGATCCCATTCTTTCCCAATCAATGCCCTTACTTAAATAGTTCAACTTGTACTGTCATTCAGCTAGTCTTGGGCTGACATTTTGCATGTTGTATTTAGCAGTCTCAACCATGTTGCTATAGGAGATAAAAATCTTCAAGGCACACATAGAAGCTCTTAGATCATTTACTGGTGCTTTACCTGGGAATTTGAATCCCTGAACTCATTCTTATCTTGAACCACTTTGTTCAGTGACATTAGGGGCAACCAGCCAACCCCTTTATATTAGTTTTCTAAAAATCTTCAAAAGCATTATATAGAAAGTCACCAAGCTCCTTGCCTCTTATAATTAGTTAATTAGTGGCATCCAGTGCATTTTGCATATTTCTATTGTTAGACAATGACATTGATGATCAGTGCTTTCTTTGCTACTTAAAGTAAAGACATTAACATCTTTAACTCTACTCAGAACATCTATTCTAGAAACTGTGACCACTTCAGAAAACTCACCATTAACATTTTGTTCCTCTAGAACCACTCTTGGCACCAAAATCTGTAGTAGTTAGGATTCTCCAGAAACAAAACAAAATAAAACAAAACAAAACAGAACCAATAGGATACATGTAGAGAAAGAGAGTATCATAAAGACTTAGCTCATGTGATTATGGAGGCTGAGAATCCCACAATCTGTTCTCTGCAAGCAGTTAACCCAAGGAAAGCCAGTCGTGAAATGTAGTCCGAGTCCAAGAGAACCCAAAAGTCCTCAAACCTCAAAGTCCTAAGAACCAGAGAAGCTGATGGTTTAAATCCCAATCTGAGCTCAGAAGACTGATACCACAGTTCAATCAGTCAGGCAGAAAAAAAACGTGAATTCTTCCTTTCTCCACATTTTGCTCTATTCAGGCCCTCAGTGGATTAAATGCTCCCCACCCACACTAGGGGGGCAATCTGCTTTACTGAGCTCACTGAATGAATTGTAAATCTCATCAGGAAGCACCTTCAGAGGCACACCAGAAATAGTATGTGGCCCAATATCTGAAATAACTCACGACCTAGTCAAGTTGACATATAAAATTTATTATACCGGTAATTTTTATAATTCACAATGAATTAATGTATGAGATGATTTCTAAACCGGTTTTTATACTTATCCTTTAATAACTTTGTAGGAATTTAGTTGAATTGGAATTTTGACTTAACTTTTCCTCACAATTACTTTTGAAATGGTATTTATTTGGAATTCATTTCAAACTAAACATTTTGTTAAGCTAAGCCCTTCTTAACTTGTATCTATTTTCATCATTACAGCCATACTTTAAGAGGTTAATCAATTATTGCATTCATTTTAAATATGATGCTAAGAAGGTTAACATGGATAAGCTACTTAATGGGAGATATGTAGCCATGAAATGACAGAAACAGTATTTACATTCAGATTTCACTGTTATCTTTATTTTATAGCATATCATTTCTCCTGTTAGTTATGAAAGTCTAACTTGATTACAAAGAAATTTTGTTTTCTAAAATCAATAGCAATTTTCTCTACACACCCAGGATAAATTCATTGGGACATATATAAAGAGCAGTATACATTCAAAACCAAATCACTCAGGTTATCTTTATTTCTACAAAATTGGGTAGAGCTCAAGATTCTCAGCTCTTTATACAGGACATATTTGATGATTTTTCAATTTTCATCCAGCACTACTATTTTATTTGTTTTAGTTTATTTTTCTCCAATTTGTCTCCTAAATTCTTTTGTCTGGGGTAATCAAAATTAACAGAATCTCCAATGCTAGATCTGTGACTTTTGAGACATTGAAAATGTGTTATTTATTAAATAATAGAAAATGATAAATGCTATAATAAAGATCAATATCTATAGACGCCATTTAGCACTATCCCAGACAGACCTAGTCCTCTGATTCATTATAATAGTCTAAATCCTGAAATGCTTATAAAGAAGGAGAGACCATTAAATATATATGTATTTACCTATATCTTTCTAAATATAGATAAATATGAAGTATGCATACAGACACATATACGTATGCATACATGTATGTGTATATGTAGATGGATAGATAGGTAGATAGATAACCTTATAACTATTTTGGTATGCTTACCCCATGGATTCTGAGTAACTTTTTAAATTAATGAGCACTAGAAAAATTCTAATATTTTTCTATCAGTGATCATTTGCACATTATACTCAAAATGTTCTTACCACTTCCATGAGTTCAGAATAACCAACAATATGTTTTCTTTACAACTTCTGGCTTTTTTTGCTACTTGTTTTGACTTTACCCAATAATTTTCACTCATAAAGGCTGACACAAAATGTTGCAATTGATAAGATTACCTCAGTGAAATACAGGAAGCATTTCATACCCAATGTTCAAATGCAAAGAAATGTTTAAGAGAAAACAAGGCAGAGATCATCATGTAATTGGTTAGTCTTTTGATATTATGATAAGTTCCAAGAACAAAACCACTGCAGCCTGGGAAAATTAACCAATAAACATAGGAGTAATAGGCAGAAGAAAAATTGCTGGATACATGTATTGACTTCAGGGTAATTAAATAGGATGGGAAATCTATACCGATTATGAAATGCTAGCACTTCATGTAGATGAAAATTATACAATTTCCAAGAAGTTCGATCCCACTTTCACTCCCAAAGTGGTCGTGCATGTGTATTTTTTAATATTTAAGATTTTTAACAATATCATTAATTCTAATGTAAGCCCTAAATACATAGACATACATAGACATAGATTTATTTGCATATATTTGCATTTATGAAATTATTTTCATGGTTCTTTGTGATAGGTTATTATTACACCCATTTTGTATCTGATTTTGCCTAATCTAAGAAAATGTAAGTGAATTTCTCATTTCCAAACAGCTATTATGTGTCATTTTTAGTCTGTCAGTTTTTAGAGCCCACAAGTTGTCTCACATGCCAACATTTCTCCAGTCATGTCCCATGAACTATAGCATTTGTACAAGGTTAGTAACGGTTGAGTGAAAAAGCATTTTTTTGTTAAGTAAGTTTGAGAAATATTGGATTAAATAGATTTTGTTAATGTAAGACTCCCCAGAGCTATTCATGTAAAAATGTGTGGTTCTGATATCCAATAAGGAATATAATATATGGCATTTCAGAAGACTTCTGTTCTATGGATCACACATTGCAAAAGCTTATATCTTCTCTTGTCATCTCCAAATAATGAAGCTTCCATAACGTGTGCAGACTATGGCCCATAACTGTTGAAATCAGGCTTTCGTTACACAAATTGATTTTACAGCATATTCCAATCAACTACTTTTTTTACGTGTACATTGTTCACTTTGCCACAATGAATAAAATCACTATGAGTAAGAATAGTTAAGCCCTATAGGCTTCAGGAAGATTTTACACGTTATTACTTCACTTCTGCTGCAGATCCTCTGACCCCTAAAGAGTGAGAATGTTTCTATTATCATAGTCCTTTTCTTACACAGAAAATTTTAAAAAAAGAAAAATAATGGGCAAAAGAAAGAGTACTTGTAGTAATAAACATAAACTTAGTCTTGGAATGTTAATGTTCTTTTATGAAAATAATGAATTTGACTTGTTTAGGTGAACAATTACTAGGGAAAATTACTAGGATTTTTTTTAGAATTCTTTAGAGGATATCTATGTATAATCCTATTTCCTAAATTAAAAAAAAATAAAAATGCATTGACTGATACTAAATGATAAATCCAATGCAAACATTATTTTTTAAAATCCTCATGATTGAGTATACTTGCTTCTTTTTGTACTAAACTTTTAAATTTTAGAATAATTAAGAATTATGGAAAAATTATAAGGATAGTAGAATTCCTTCCTGAATACCCCTCCTTTTCTCCAGTTATTAAAATGCTATGTTACGAAGGTTCATTTTTTCTCATTTAATGAAACCATATTAATAGATTATTTTTAACTAAAAATGAAGCCCTTTGACATACCCCCATTAAAATTGCTTGTTTGTTTTTATTCTTGAATATGTCTTTATTTTCTGGAACTATAAGATGCTCCAGGTTCAGGTGGATTATTTCCTGCCCCAGTCTTCTGTTTGATTTTGAAATGATAGTTATTTGCATTATTCTAAAAGAGTTTGCAGGGATCAAAGAAAAGAGAGTTTGTATTCATTTTGAATTTGTTCCTGAGAGTATTCCTTTTCTCCTCTTTATCTTTGCTAAAGAAGGATATGAACCCAAGAGTCATCCGATAACATTTGTATTAATGGGAAAGGGTGTTGTGGTTCCTACCTATTTAAGGACACTGGAAAATGAAAACCGTGTCTGTAAGGAAGTCAGAAGGGAGACTTGGATTTATTCTGAGAAAACCGACCACGCTGACAGTTTTACTCTTACAATATCTACAGAGGTTTGCAGCATAACTGAATTTGAAGGGGGAAAAAAAAAATCCCAGAATGTTAAGCTATATTTGCAAAATGTGATTCCTACAGATGTCAAAAATACTGTCTGTCTAATTTTACCTTCATTACGAAATGCCTTCAGGCTCAGGCTGTGTAACTTTTCTATGAAGCACTTAATCTCTACCCAGGCCCCTTAGGAAGATGTAATAGCAATCAGTAAATAACAGTGCAGAAGATGTTGATTACTATTGAATAAACTAAAACGCTTTCCATACATTGCAAACTAAAAATGGATCCCTCTCATCACTTATCTTTTTTAATGACATTTTAAAGTCTAAGGGCCTTATTAATCAATGCTTTATATGATGTTTTCCAAAGATGTACGTGTATCTTGCTTAGAAAACAGAAGAGAGGCAGACATAATGAGATTCTTCTGAGGAAATTAAATTAAATCAGTATTCTTAAACATTAGGCACTTGATAGAGAATAAGAAAAAAAAGTGCTAAAAAAAAGATGTACTAGAAAAAAAAAGTGAAAGAAAAGGAAACTATTATACTATTATTGAGCAACAGGGACAGATCCTTTGGTGGTTAGTTTCTCAAACAGTTTTTGATTGGCATTTTGTCTTTTCACATTACAAAAAATGAGAACTCTGAAAAAAAAAAAAAAAACACTTGTTCAGGTCCTCATTAAATAGTATGGTTAAGGCCAAGTGTTGAAGCCGTGCCTAGTTGGCTCCAAAATTTGTGCTTCACTCACTATACATAAAAACCCTGACATATTGGCAATTTGATAACATTTTAAACATAACGATGGTATTTAGCTGTTATTTGCAAAGGGAGAAGATTAGATTTTTCACTTTTAGTTTACATTCCATATGGCTTTATCAAAATAATCAATGTATTTATAGAAAAATTTAAAAGATAATTTTAACATACTAGGTCAAAATTGAGAGGTGGATATTTACTTGAAAGATTTTCTTTACCATGTTTAGAGTTTTAGATGGTTTTATGGAAGAATAGACAAACATTAAATGGTACATATTTAAACTGTACAACTTGAAAAGTTTTGAAATTTATATACACCCATGACACCATCACTGCAATCAAGATGCTAATTATATGGGTTTTCTAGGACCTTTATGGGTTTTCTAGGACTGCCATTACCAAGTACCAACGACTGGATGGCTTAAACAATAGAAATTTAATTTCTCACAAGTTAGAGACCATAAATCTGATACCAAGGCGTTGGCAGAGTGAATTTCTTCTGGCGACTCTCACCTTGGCTTGCAGATGGCTATCTTCTCTTTGAGTTTTCATGTGGTCTTCTCCTTGACTGTTTCTTGATCGAGTTGTTTACTTATCTACTATTATTGAGTTTTGTGAGTTTGAAACCATATTTTGGATAAGTGTCAGATGTCAGATGTGTTACTTGAAAATATTTTTTGCCAGTATGCCTCAACTTTTTATTTTCTTAAAAAATGTCTTCCCAAATAGCACTAGTTTTAATTTTGATGAAGTTCGATTTAAGGACAAAAAAAAAAAAATGTTTTCTTTGCTACATTGTGCTTTTAAAGCCATATCTAAGATATCTTTTCCTAATGTAAAATCACAAAGATTTTCTACTATACATTTTCCAGTAGTTATACAGTTAGGTGTTATGTGTTCTATTATCCATTTTGAGTCGACTGTTGTTTATGATGTAAAGTGTGAATCAAAACTCATTTGTTTAGTGTTTGGGTTGGAATAGTTGTTCTTTGGCTAAATCTACAGTCTTCATTCACTTTCATCTCATAACTAATATATTTGATAGTTAGGAAGTTTCAGTTTTTCTTCTGTAATATTTACTTATTTTTAATATCTCCTTATAATTATAATTAAAAAAATTGATTCTTCCCTGACTCACTCTCATAAGTTACTGGTAGCTTACCACATAATGAATATTTAGTAAGTGTCTAAGACAAATACGTTAGCTTTAATGATATAATTAGCTATATCTATCTATCTATCTATCTATCTACCTATCTATCTATGTATATATATTCTTTTATGTTTGAAATTGATAATATGCCCACATAAAATAAAATTCAGAAAGAATGGGGAAAATGCATCACAAAAATAGTGAAAAACAGAAACAAAAACAACTCTTTTGCATCTGTATATCACCCTCTGAATAAAATTAAGGAATATTTACTGAACAAATATGACGTGATGTGTGTAATATGGAAGCTCAAATTGTTTTCTAAGAACTGGCATGGAGACAATGATTCAATTTACTGAGGTACAGGGTAGTAGACAAACATTGTCAGGTTCTTATGGAAATATTGACTTGAGCTTGGGGTACCTTCATCCCAGGGAATATAATAACGTAGCAAAAAATTTGTTATTCATGTCTAAATCTCTTCACAGTTGTATGGAATAAAGATACAAAAAAATACCTATATGTATTTGGAAATAAAGAATAACACTTCTTAACCTTTATTTATTTTTGAGAGAGAGACAGAACATGAGCAGGAGAGGGGCAGAGAAAGAGACACACAGAATCTAAAGTAGGCTCCAGGTTCCGAGCCATCAACACAAAGCCCAATACGGGGCTCCAGCTCGCTGACGGTGAGATCATGACCTGAGCCGAAGTCAGATGCTTAACCAATTGAGCCAACCAGGTGCCCCAAGAATAACACCTCTAAATAACTCTTAAGGCACATGGAAAGAAAATGATTTAGGTGGATGATAAAAACTACAATGTAAAAACATGTGAGATCCTACATATCCAAGCTTAGATGGAATTTCATAGTCTTAAGAAAAATATTAGGAGAGAAAATTTAAAATTCAGAAAACTAGGGGCACCTGGATGGCTCAGTTGTTTAAGCATCTGACTTCAGCTCAGGTCATGATCTCACCAATCATGAATTTGAGCCCCACATAGGGCTCTGTGCTGACAGCTGGAGCCTGTAGCTTGCTTCTGATTTTATGTCTCCCTCTCTCTCTGCCCAACCCTCTCACACTCTGTCTCTGTCTCAAAAATAAACATTAACTTTTTTTTTAATTCAGAAAATTAAACATACATCTCAACACTTTAGAAATACATGGACAAATTAAATCATAATATTGGAGGAGAAAGTAAGTATAAAATTAAGAAAAGAAATTAGTTAAATAAAAGAGAACCAGGTTTTTTTAGATGAAATAGAAAACTCCGAGAAATATGAATAGTCCTCTCTATTTATTAAAGAAATTGATCACAACCATTTCTATATGTGTGCATATTTTATAAAGAAAAAAATTAAGCAAACCTTAGGGAAAGAAAACTGTTAAAAAAAAAACAGAATATTTTCTAATAGATAAACAGTCTAAAATATCCTTAATGGCAAAACCTTGGTGTTTCAACAAAGAAAATTTATAGGCTAGTGTTTTGCACATGGTTATTATTGAAAAAGTTCTGTGCAAAATATTATTAATCCAGCTCCAGCATGATATAAATTAATAATGTATCATATAAAATTTGAATTTAATATTTTTAAAAAGTTTAACATTCAAACATTAATCAGTGGAGTTTAAAGCAAAATTAATATTAAAGGAAAAAATGATAATCTCAATTGATAAAGGAAATGGAATTTGGTAAAATCAAAATCTAGTAATGGTTAAATGATTAACAGTTTAGGAAAAAAAATATTTCTCTCATACAATGTTTACTGGCAAGATATTGGTATTTTTCCATTTTCTTCTCAATAGAATGGACTTGGGAATGAAACAAAATAGTTAATAGATGTACCTAGGATCTGAATTTTCTTCATAGAGACAATGTAATGAATACCTATCTATCAAGACACTGATAGAGCTAAGGGTAACTTCTTCAAAGCTACAGTTTATGAGATGTTCATTTTAATGCACCACCATGCATAACAAATTCTCTTGAAAGCTTTTTATTTGATAATCATATATTAAGCATCCATTATGTGCCAGATTCTAAATGTACTATTTTCTATTTTGTTTGAATTCATTTAATGAAGCCAATTTTTTTAACTGAGAAAATGGCACAGAATACAAAAATATACATATACATGTGCTTATAGTTACTCATTTGTATTAGTATTATATAATCTAGCAATAGATGCTTCATGTAATAGAATATCATTGAATTATTAAAAAAAGGGATCCATAATACAAAAAAGTCATCATCTTCTGGCATTTTCACTGATTGTTTTCAAGTGGTTGGTTAACGATTGGTTTCGTTCACGCCAGAAACAAAAGCCTTAGAGAAACATTGATTTTTCGAATTTTAATAGGGAAAGAATAGAAACTCCATTACAATTTTAAGTAAGTGTCACAAAAATTGCTAAAAAACTCAATCATCAGTGAGATCAAATATACTACCCTCAGGAAATTATTGTTTGAGGCTCTATCCTTGAGACAGTTCCAAGTTGCGAGCAGTTCTTCATGTTTTTGTGAGAAACCTATATGACATAAAATTTGTAAAGTTAACAGAAAAGCTAGATTTGCATGTTTTTCTTCAATTTGCAATATGTCCCAAATAAAACAACTTTATTCAAAAATGTTTTATATGTGAGTTTCAAATGTTACTATTTATTAACTTTATTTAAACATTATATACATATGCATCTTATTGCACTGGGAAAGCACTCAATAATCCTAAGGAGATGCAGTGAAGAATTACATGTATTTATTTTAAATACTAGTTCGAGATTTATTTTTAACTACTAACACAGATCAAATAATGTTTTAAGTGACAGTTGGAAAATACTACGCAGCACATTGTTACCAAAACAGGACAGAAATGAACAGATACCTAAGAAAGGAGATTTACTTCATATGTTAGATATATTTGAGAATGTTAAAATCGTACCAAGCAGAGATCACATTTCTAAGAGCCATGTTAAATGAGGTGGCCATAACTAAAGTATTACTTAGGAGGTCCTGGAGCATAAAGCAAAGATAGAAAGCTTTCGAGGAATATGTTTTGCATTGTGGTGCCTTAAAAGAAGTGTGTCATAAACTCTAGTCTTGACTAAGTTACCATATACTCTGTCAAGATATCTTTCATATTAGAAAGGGAGTAATGAGAACGTGACTTATGCATTCATTGGATTGACTCTATGAAGAAAAAGCGGATCCTAGTTACTCCTAATACTTCTTGCTTTACCTTACTTAAGTAAATAAGTAATAAGTAAATTCAGTTACGTATTTTGAAAAATTATTTTTAACCCTTAATTTGTGTTACTTGGAATGTCACTAAAGTATGGAAATTTACGATATAAATTGAGCTTGTCCTTAACTACCAGACATCTGTTTCAAATTTTCCCTTTAGGTTACAGCTTGTGGTAAGGTCTGCTTCAAGTGCAGAAAACACACCTACAGGCACATTTAGAAGAGTTGGCTTTCTTGTTCTCAATGCATAAGAAGGAGGATGTGTCCTGCCATGACAGTCAGAGAATTGCCTATTTCTCAAGAGAAAAGACTGAGCCCTATCCTCTTACGGTGATGCTTCAGAGAAGTTAAGGAGGAAGGCGATAATATTTTCTCAAATGTTGTCTTTTGTTAAATAATCTTGTCTCTAACCTCCCATGACCTTCTGTTAACACCAAATAATGTCTAACCTTCAACCCCAGAATTCTTTGTTTCATGATGTTCAATAAGTAGTCTACCTCATCATGTTCTCAGTTGATATCAGTAGATTCTTGTAAACCCTGCATGAACAACAGCAAAACAAGAAACAAAACCCAAAAGATTTTATAGGGAGAGCTAATTTTGAGTAACAGACCCTCAGTTTGGCAGGAACTGTAAAACTGAAGCAAATAACTGGAGTAAGGGTTCATATGCCTCCTACCGACCAGATCGTCAGACATGTATTAGTATTCAATTGTTGCCATAAAACATTATTGGAAATTTAGTGAATTAGAACACAAGTATATTCTCACAATTCTGTGGTTCAAAAGTCTAGGTTGGCTCAGCTGGTTATTTGATTTTAGGTTTCACATTGCCAAAATCAAGATGTCAGCAACTGAGTCCGAGAATTCGGTTCCAAGTTCATTCAGGTCGCCAGCACAATACAGTTGCTTCTGGTAGTGGGGCTAAGATCCCTACTTCCTTGCTGGCTGTCCGTTGGCTGCCACTCAGACCCTGCTAGAGGCTTCTTTCCCGGGTCCTTGTATATAGTCCTACATCACAGAGCCAGGGTCGGTGTATTGGATCCTTCTCACTCTTGGAATCTCTCTAGCCTCTTCTTCTAGTACATATACCTGAACGAGTCTTCTGTTTGCTTTTCCACTTTAAAGATTTCTATGATTACATTGGTCCCACATGCATAATCTAAGATGGTATCTCCATTTTAAGGTCAGTTTATTATTGGCCTTAATTACATCTGCAAAATTCCTTTAGAGCAGTAGATAGATTAGATTGCATAATAAGGAAACTGTAATCTTAGGGAGACGTCTTTAGAATTCAGCCTACCATGCCAGTCTATGAAAGCCCTTCTTTGTCTGCCTATTACAGGGTCAACTCCGTACCCAAATATCAATACGCAAAAATGGCAAGAACTGGGTGGGTGATGAACTCTAGGACTACGGAAGTCTCCTGATTATACCCTGAGTGGAATTAGCACTAATAAAAATATTTCCTGGTTAAGAACTATAAATTGCTTTTTTAAAGAAAACTAATAGTTTGCCTCAGTTTTTAAATTACTTGGATCTATATCAGTATTACCTTCTTGATCCCCCCCCCCCCCCCACCAGAGTGGATCATACACTTACGTTATTCTCTCCTCTTTCCTAACCACAATCACCTCCAGACTTTGCAAATACTCTCATGATTATCTGTTGCTATGGTTTGCTGCCATTTGGAATTTAGTCCAAACATCAAAATCTGGTGTAAAATGACTTGGCGGTTCTTAATTCTTCTTTCCCAAACTTCTTTCCGTGTTTCACAGAACAGGGCAACAGGCTAGTGTGTGTGTGTGTGTGTGTGTGTGTGTGCGCGCGATCTTGTGTATTCATATGACCTTTAAGTTATAGAACTTAGATACGGGGCCCGATTATGGGATTAAAATGTTACTTTCCTCTTATGTCGATGCAAAAATACATAGGTGACACGATTTGGAATAATCTTGGGTTTAGGAAAAGACTTTCTGGACACTAAATTAGTAGATGAATCGACATAGGTAAAAATTCTGTTTTGACCGTCATACATGTATTTTAAGTTAAAAGTGAACAAAACTAAGGAAGTGAACAAAACCACTTAAGTTAAAAGTGAACAAAACTACAAGTATATAATGATGGATTAATAATGAAAATTATTAGTAATTTAGTAAAATAATGAGCAAATAGTATTAAAAAGTTTTATTAAAAAGTATTAGAAAGTTTATAGAAGAAGGTGAACACACAACTTGATATTAACCCAAATCAGGTAATTTATAAGTCTCTTGTAATTGTTGCACAATTCATATTAGGTAACTGGTTTTAGACATTTTGTGTTAGTAGAAAATATTTCTGAGCTACTCCTTTGAAGTGAAGAATGGGTAGTGATATAGGTCCCAGAGAGGTCCTAGGGTCCAAGAGAAACACATGCTACCATATTCAATGTCTAATCACCAAATACATCCAAAACAGAAAAAATGGGAAATCTAGTGTAAGTATAATTTCCTGAGTAGATGGCCACAGGAAATGTATCACTTATCTATTTCTACGTAACATATTATTCCAAAACTTAGTGACTGAAAGAGCACTTAGGGAGAGTAAAAAAAGAAATGTGTCAAAAGAATTTAGTTAAATTTATAGTAATTCAAACATTATTAATCCTTGTGAAGTAATACATCTAATTAATAATTCTAACAGAGAGATAAACTATCATGGACAAGTTTATGATAGAGAATTATGAATATGCTGATTCATGTCTTGATTAAGAAATTAACAATGTTTGAGCACTATAATTTTGGTTTGAAACTTCTCATACAGGAATATAATTTTAATTCAATATAAGTTTTTAAAAGCATGGTAGGAGAACTAATTTTATAATAAATGATTAAATGTATTCAAGAATTACTTGGGTCTATTATCTAACTTCAATGGTATATCATTATATTTTAAATTATGGAGTACTTAGCTAAGGATAATAGTTGAGAGTTTACAGATAAAGTCTCATTTTTTTTCCTTTAAAAATACACTTTTTGGGGTGCCTGGGTGGCTCAGTCGGTTAAGCAACAAACTTAGATTCAGGTCATGATCTCACAGTTTGTGGGTTTGAGCCCCGCATTGGTCTCTGTGCTGACAGCTCAGAGCCTGGAGCCTGCTTCCGGATTCTGTGTCTCCCTCTCTCTCTCTGCCCGTCCCCCACCCGCAGTCTGCCTATCTCTCAAAACTAAATAAACATTAAAAAATTAAAAAAAAAATATATATATATATATACCTTTTCTATAACTTAATCTAGGAGGCCAACATTACCTAGTACCAAAACCAGACACAGATTTTACAAGAAAGAAAAATTACAGATAAATGTCTTTCATAAATATAGATTAAAAAATCCTCTTAATGAACAGATAAATGGATAAAGAAAATTACATATATACATGAGATATTATTTGAATACGCACAAGAAAGGAAATTTTGCCATTTACGACAATAGGGATAAAATGTGAGGGCATTATGCTAAGAGAAATGAGCCAAACATAGAAAAACAAATACTTTATGATTTCACTTATATGTGGAAGCTAAAAGAAATAAGCCAACAAAAAGGAACTCATAGATACAGAGAACAGATTGATGGTTGCCAGAGGTGGAGAGTAGAGATGAGCAACATCGGTGAAAAGGTGGTCAAAGTTGCAAATTCAAATTCCAGTTATGAAATAAATGGGTCCTGGGGATTTGACGTACACAACCTGGCGGCTATAGTTTATTAATACTGTATTGTATATTTCAAAGTTGCTAACAGTAGATCTTAAAAGTTCTCACCACAAGAAAAAATGTTTAACTATGTGCAGTAATGAATGTTAACTAGTAATTTTAGTAATCATTTCACAATATATACAAATATAGGATCATTATGTTGTACACCTAAAACAAACATAATGGGATGTGTCAATTATATCTCAATTTTTAAGAAGTAATAGTCCTAATGATACTTGCCATATTTTATTAGAAATCACTCATCCAGACATATAGCTATAGCAAGATTACTCTAATTCATAACTGGAAACTCTAATAATCCTATTTGAAATCATGCAAAAGACTGAAAACTACTATTGCTCAGGATGCAAGAAGAACGTGTAGAATAACACTGCCTCAACAAGATATGGAAGGAGTAAGAAGGTATAATTTTAAACTTTTGTGAAAGATAAAGGAAAACCTCATTAAAAGAAGAAAAAGGACAGGCATATATTGTTGTTGCTTCCATGTATGTTTCTTCACTTCATATAACCTAATGTTGCTGTTCACCCTTAAACTGAAAGGCCCATCCATTCTACCCAAGCCTGAAGCTTAACCTCCACTACACTTTAGGCCGACAGAACTTCTGCTGATTTTATTTGGCTCACATGGACAATGTGCAACCATCCGGAAGTCGTCAGCAATTCTGCACAAAGGCATTCTTTTCTTGGGAGCAACAAAGGATTCATAATTCTGTGCAGGAAGGGTTTATGGGCAGTAATCCAGTTGCAGTGGGAAATAAAAGTAGAGTTTGCAAATACTTTTGCTTGAGTGTACAATTAAAGAACACTTAAACGCTATGAAGCCCCTTCCACATTTTTCAGTCCAAATATAAAAATGTCACCCCCCATAAGTTTAAATAGTAGCAAACAATGCAATCCCAACATACGTTTTGGAAAAAATGCTCAACAAAATATCAGCATACTGAATCCAATGTTGTTTAAAAACAATCATACACAATTACCAGATTTTATTCCAGGCAGGTAAGGCAGGTTTTACATTAAAAAATTATCACTTTAACAGATTAAGTAAGAAAAGTCACATGATCATATCAATAGATGTGGAAAAGCATGGAACAAAATTCAACACCCATTCATAATAAAAATTCTCAGCAAACTAGGAATAGAGGAAGCTCTACTTGATAAAGAACATGTGCAAAAATCCTTTAGCTGACATCACAATTTATGGTGAGGAACTCCATGTTTTCCTGCTAAGATAGGAACACAAGGATGTTCACACTCACTGCTTCAATTCCACTTTGTACTGATAGCTTTAGCTAATGCGGTAAGACAAAACGTGGCAAGAAAATATATGAAAATTAGCAAAGAAGAAATAAACCTGTCTTTGCTTGCAGATGACGTGACTATGTAGACAATCCCAGGGAAATGACAGCTACAAAAAACTCATGAAAGAAAATGTGATTATAACAAGGTTACAGGGTATGAAGTTACTATGCAAATTTCAATTTCGTTCTCATGCACCAACAATAACCAATTGGAATTCAAAATTAAAAACAGTACCATTTATATTCACACCTAAAATTTGACATAATTATGTATAAATTTAATAAAGTATGGACAAGGTCCATCTGGAGAAAACTTCAAAACTCAGGTAAAAGAGAGCAAAGATTTCAATACGTGGACCTACAAGACCCAAACAACTTTAATCAACTGATCTTGGACAAAGAAGAAAACTCAATTCAGTAGATAATGGATAGTTTTTTTCAGTAATTGGTGTGGGAACAACAGGACATACACATGCAAAAACATGGATCTCATTACCGACTTTGCAACTTTGACAAAAATCAACTCAAAATGGTTCATAAATCCATTAAATAATCAAATGTAAAATGCAAAACTGTATATTATCTAGAAGCCAACATAGGAGAAATCTAAATGATCTTTCATTTGGTGATCACTATTTAGATACAACACCAAATACAATTTATGAAGGAGAAAAATTGATAATGTGGACTTCATTAAAATTAAAAACGTCTTTGTGAAAGACACTACGCAGAGAATGGAGAGACAAGCTGCAAATGGGGAGATAATGCAATAATATGTATGATAAGGGACTGGCATCTAAAATATGCAAAGAACAGTTAAAATTCAAGAATAAGAAAACTATCAACCCAATTTTAGAAATGAACAGAAGATCTGAACAGGCATCTCATTAAAGAAGATACAAAGATAGCAAATAATAAGGGCGCCTGAGCATCTCAGTCGGTTAAGCCTCCTACTCCGGCTCGGGTCATGATCTCGCAGTTTGTGGGTTCCTTCAAGCCCTGCATTGGGTTCTGTGCTGATTGCTCAGAGCCTGACAGTTCGGAGACTGGAACCTGCTTTGGATTCTGTGTCTCCCTCTTTCTCTCCGCCCCTCCCCCGTTTGTGTGTGCACTCACTTTCTCTCTCTTTATCTCTCTCTCTCCCTCTCTCAGATATAAATAAACTTAATTTTTTTAAAAAAAGAGATAGCAAATAACCTTATGAAAAGACACTCAGCATCATATGTCATTGGGGAACTTCAAATGAAGAGAACAATGAGGTTTCATTAAGCACCTGAGAAAATGGCCAAAATACAGAGCATTGACAACGAACGCTGAGGACGTTTGGAGCAACAAGAATTCTTGTTTGTTGCTGGTGGGAACACCAAATGGTACTGCCAGTTTGGGAGACAGTTCGGCAGTTTTTATAAAGCTAAACATACTCTCACCGTATGATTGACCCATTCCCCTCCTTGATGTTTACCCAAGTGCGTTGAAAGCTCATGTCTACACAAAAACCTGCACACAAATGTTTGTAGCATATTTCTTCTATCAATTTATTTTTTACTTTTCAGTATTCAAGTATTTCATTCCTTAGTTAAGTTGGTGGTGAAGTACATGCATATAAGAAGAATTAAAACTAATTATAATTATTTTCTTACATTTAGTGATAAGCAATTGAGTAGAAGTCTCAAGACTCGATCTACACTTAACCTGCAAGTACATGAACACCAAACGTCCAACTTAGTATTTAATATGACTTTGTTTACTTTCCTTTTTGTAGTCATTTCATTGAATTATAGTGAATTCCTACAAAATCGAAATTTTGTAAGTAATAGTGGCATTTAGTCTCCATTTCTAATGATCAAAACTGGGGGGGGGGAGCTAGAATAATAACCAAGTCTGTACTCAAGATGAAGTTAGGAGCTCATTTAGCTCATACGCATTGCCAGCTAAGACAGCTGATGTGATTTAAAGAATTTTGGTCGAGTTTCCCTAAAATTCCTTATTCCTCTTTTTCAGTGTCAGAATAATTGCATTATTTTTTGTAGTGTCAAAATGATTCTATTATTATCTAATTGAACCCCAAACCAGTAACATTAACTTATGTGAGGAAGAGAAAACACAAAGTGATCAGCACTTCCACTTGGCGCGTTGCATTGCTGTGGGTTTACGGTTCCCTGAGGCAAAGCTGTAGTCAGAAGGCAACTGCAGAGAAGTTTTGGTTTTGTTTTTGGGGTGTGTGTGTGTGTGTGTGTGTGTGTGTGTTAATATCAGGGCTTGAGATAGTGTCTGGAAAACACCCAGAATAAGAAAAGGGAAAGTATGAAGCCCTAGGACTTAAGAGGGAGGTCAGAAGGAATGATTGCTTGGGAGGTGCCTGGATGACTCAGTCCTTTGAGCCTCTGACTTGGGCTCAGCCCAGGCACGGTTTGTGAGCCCGATTCCCGCATCAGGCTCACTGCTCCAGTGCAGAGCCTGCTTCGGATCCTTTCTCCCTCTCTCTCTGTTCCTCTCCCACTCGCTCTCTCTCAAAAACAAATAAAACATTCAAAAAAGAAGAGATTATTGCTCTAAGGTGGGTAAAAGGATGCCATGTATAAACTTCAGTGGTTTAAATAATTTTGTTCATGGTTTGGTGAGCAAAAATATAGGATAGCTTTGCCATTCATATGCATGTATTACCAATGAGGGTGGTCAGTCTTTGAGGAATAGTAATTGACTTCTGTAGTGTTTTCTTTTACAAAGACAGAATATTGTCAGATATTTCCTACAGCACATGGCCACCTTGATAATCTATTTCTGAATAGTTTTTTTTCTTTTATGTTTTGAAGTGTGTATGCCACTACATCTATAATTGCACCAGTATTATAACATAGGACAATTCAATTAAAGTGTTTGTTCAAGCTAGACTTAATTTATGAGCCTCAATAGGTCACCTGGTTTATTTACTGAGCAATATATAACACAAACCCAAGCTCTTGTAATCCATTATAGAGACTGAAATAAATCACTATTGTCCTACAGAAACTCTGTCAGAGAACCTAATGAAAAACAGAGGTAAAGAATTTGATTTTATTCCATATCTACTTTTTCTTCTTTCCTATTTTCTTGAAAATTTATATTTATTGGAGAAAGAGCTATTGGAGGTGTGGCCAAGATCCATTTTCGTACCTGACATTTTACAAAACCATCATAAAGGTGACCGTAGCTTTGAAATAAGAAATATATAGTTGATCGTCATGACAAAATTTATTTATTACTTGGGGTTTAAATATTCAATTTAAATTTATTACTATTTGCCCCTGAAAAGTAAATTATCATCTAATAGTCACTTATAAAATACTAGGCTTTGGGTCGCAGAAGCAGAATGCTTAAAGTAGCCACGCTGCCTTCCAGCCTCCCAGCCTCCCAGCGTTTCAATAACACTCTTAGCCCCTGATTTTGTCACCCATGTAACTCTGAAGGAACAGGTTTTCTTCATTCCAGAGGCTTTTCAGTCGCAATGCTGCCAGGGTTAAACTTGTAGCAGCCTCAGTCAACTGAGTCAAGCTGCCGATCAAGATGCAAGTAAAGGAATTTACTGGAAGTACAGTACAAATTCATAGTGAGCCGCCATGCCCTCATTCCAAAGAAAAGGAGCAATCTGGAAAATGTCACCAGATATTTCTCTACCATTAGTTTTGTCTTGAAAGACAAGTGGAAACAATACTAAAGGGTATGAATAAACGTACACAGTCCTAAACATATTTTACCAGTCATCTGGCTTCTGGTCATGAAGCAGAAGTCACTTTTCTCTGCTTCACTTATCCACTGAAATTTCATAAAACTCATTTTTGCTGATGCTGGTAATCTGTAATTGAATGGTAATTCAAAGAACCGGAAGAGTCTTTTGTGAAAATCATCAAATCAGATTGGATTTGAGACTGGGGTGAATGGTTCAACATGCATAAGGCATGTTCTCAGAACCCAAGACCGTGCTTAACCAGGTAAGAAGATAGAATACACCCAAGAGTCCTGCGGTGGTAGGTGGGCAGGAGCTATTTCCCTTCAGTGGTGAGAAGATACATCTGGATTATTAAAGAGCAAGATTTCTAAAAGATTGAAGAAGCAGATAACTCGAAATTCTCAGAGGCGTGGTTGGGTCTTTGTGCTTTCCCTGTATGCCCTCAAGTCTAACTAGAAATGCAAACCAAAAGTATTCAATCACAACTGGTACAATGCCTACCCATCTTAATATTTTAACAATTAACCTCTGTTAAGGATTTATATATTCTATAGCCTTTCCATTTGGGGGAAAGGTGTGTCAAATTATCTTAGCTAAGCAAAAGTCTTTGCTATCCGTTACATGATCTGTTTTCCTGCTGATCTACTTTATTTTCAGTTGGGGTGTGCATATTTTTTTCTTTTCTTTCCTTTTTACTATTTTGTATAATTCTTTTCGAAAATGATGTCTAGGTGGCCATCAGAGGTGATGAGGTGGTCCAGAGAAGAGAGAGAGAGAGAGAGGGAGAGAGAGAGAGAGAGAGAGAGAGAGAGAGAGAGAGAGAGATTAACCTTTTACTAATAGCTCCAGCAATATCTGTGGGGATCATGATGACCTCTCTTATTTGTTCCAAATGCTTCTGTCTCTAAGCCCATCTCTGTCTCAAGGGATGTTGGATGCTCTATTGAACTAGAGTTGTTTTACTTTCAAAGAGGAGAATTTAGGGGGGGGTGTGGGGACAGTTGGGGAAAGTATTTTCTATAGATACTTTAGACAGATGTTACACATTTGCTGTTTTTTTTCAAGTATCCAAATAAATGTGTGAATAATTTATTTTCTGTAATAAGTATTAGATATTTGGACTCATTGCATACTGATGCTGAAACGACAATAAATTCAGAAAACCAAAAATTAGAAGTAGACTATCTCAAATGTAGAATATTTTTTATTTTTTCAATTGAGATGCTTCTAGGAAGAAACTTCCTATCACATTGCTTCTCCTTGGGAGACATATTGTTATTCTACTCTTAAGTGCTATGGAAAGAGGTGTTTTTCTTATTAACTGTGAACATTAGGAAGCATGTTTTTTCTTTCCATCTGACTAAAAGGAAAAGTACACTAAATATGTCTTCTTTTTATTTCCAATTTTCTCATGAAATTTTATTTTGTAACAGCATTGATATCTTTCATTGGTGCACCCTAAGAACTCTGATCAGAAACATTCTGTCTTTTCTTCCATGATTCGCATCTGTTTTTCTTATAATTGCATCTTTTTGTGTTTTTCACCTCAATGCTCTTGCCTTTGCAACCTTTTTAACCTTTCAGTAGTTTTTTATAAGTAAATTGGAATTCTACTTGAAATTCTAAGCAGAGATAAACTTTCTTTTATGGCTTATTAATATGAAACTATTTAAAACAGACCTTTGTGCTAGAAAGTTTTAATATTTAATAATATTAGGTTGATTCAATTTATTTAAATCAGAACAAACTAGAGAATTGATAACTACACATTCTCACATTTTGTTTATATATAAGCATCCCATTTTCTAATAAATCTTTCATATTCAAAAGTTACCTTCTTAACCCCATTTCCTCTTCCAGTGATATTTTTATATTTCCATTTTCACCAAAGCTGCTGTATTAGTCTATATTGCTATTTCTAATGTTTTGTTCCACTCTTTTTTTTTTTTTAACGTTTATTTATTTTTGAGACAGAGAGAGACAGAGCATGAACAGGGGAGGGGCAGAGAGAGAGGGAGACACAGAATCTGAAACAGGCTCCAGGCTCTGAGCAGTCAGCACAGAGCCGACGCGGGGCTCGAACTCACGGACCGCGAGATCATGACCTGAGCCGAAGTCGGACGCTTAACCGACTGAGCCACCCAGGCGCCCCTTCCACTCTTTCTTAAACTGATGTCTATTAGGTTTTCATTCTTTTAACTGACCCCCAAAAATGTCTCTAATATCTCTGTGCTTTTACCTTCACTTGATCCTCCTTATCTACTTCCCCTCTTGGTAGCATTTGACATGGTTCATTATCCCTTCCTACTGGGTACACCATTTTAATTTGTTTTCTATGTGATCACATTCTTCCTTGGTTCTAGGATAGAACTTCTCACTATTGCAGTCTTCTTTGTCCTTTTGTTGTTGTTGTTGTTGACACTGATGAATTTTTAATATAGAAAGGTACAGGATACATCTTTGATATTTTTTAGTCTACTTTTCCTATCTTCTTCGATGATCTCATCCAGCGTAATAATTTTAAACAGAACCTTTGTGCCAAAGACTTTGAATTCACATCTCTAGCCCAAATTCCACACGTTTTCAACTGTTTACTCATCACGACTACTTGAATGTCTGATAGACGTGTTGAATTAAACATGAACAAAACTGCTGATTCTCTAGAACATATTTTACCTATAGTTTCCCTTATGTAAGTTCACGGAAAGCCCATTTTTCCAGTGCGGGGTCCGAGACCTCATATTCTTGGATCCTCTCTTTCCCTCATGTGTTATAGTCAACCACCAAGAAAAGCTGTTGGTTTCAAATTATATCCAGAAATAGATCCTTCTCACACTTTCACAGCTTGCATCTTCATCCAAGCCACAGCCCTTTGTTTTCTGGCTTATGGCAGTGGCTACCGAATAGTCCTTGCATCTATCTGTACCCCCTGGAGTCCATCCTTAATGACACAGGACTGGAGTGACCCTTTTAAAACACAAATCAGTTTGTCAGTCAGAAATTTACCAGTGGCATCCATCCTATTCTGCATAAGATCCACAGTCCTTAAACTGCTTTGTAAGTTCTCGTATAACTTGGTCAGTTCATCCCCATTCTGTGTTGTTTACTGCTCTCTCTCTCTCTCTCTCCAATCTCTCTCTGGCTTTCTCTCTCTTTCTCACTTTCTCTACTCTAACCACACTGGTATCTTTGTCTTTCCTGGAATATGTTAGCAATTCTCCCTTCTTCATTTGTTCTAGTCAGTTTTCTGTCTGGAAGAGTCTTCTCACAAATATTTCCATAGTTAATTCCATCACCTCCTTCAAATTTTAATCCAAATTTTATCTTTCCATTTGACCACAGAGAACTCTCAGTTTCTCTTTATTTTGTGGCACTTCTTGGTATTTTTTTTCTGTATCACTTATTATATCTAACATACAGTTTCATTTATCCTTTTATTATTTGATTTTTAAATTGCCTTCCTTCTTTTCCTCCACAGTCTTTATGTATACTTCATAGGAACAGACATCTTCACTGTGTTCATTTAGCCTAGTACACTTTATATATTCAATAAATATTTACTAAATATGTGAATACTCTTTATACATAGTACACAAGGAATTTTGATTGACCACTGATTCACTGATTTTGTTACCCTTTTTGTTGTAGATATTATCAACAACAAAATAAAAATAAATTTAAAAGGTATAGTGTATTGTATACACAGATACAATAAGAAGGAGTGTTGATGGTAGATAATTCGGTGATGTTTACATCATAGGACTCAGGTTCCTTTCAGTTTTGTCAATATTTATGAAATTTGGACAAATATATTAAAATCAGGGTGGCAAAAGGAATACTGAGAGGTCTATATGAGTTTTAGAATTTCTGGGATGGCATTCAAGGTTGGTGATAAGATTTCAAAAGACATAGTTGTGGAATAAAAAACAAACTTCATGAATAAGTGAAAAACATGCATGTTTATGCATTGATTGTGTGTTTAGGGACACATGAATAATTATAGAGCAGTGGTTCAGTGAAGGTATGGGCTTCAAATCTTTGTTCCTCAGATGAGATGGCCTGTGACTAGTTACTCCATCTTTAAATCCTCAATGTCCTTATGTGTAAAACAGGGTCTGTGCAATGCCTGTCCTGTGGAGTAGCTATGAGAATTAAATAAGATTAAGCGGTTAGACCATAGAAAAACTTGTTCCCCCTGTAGCAAACATTCAATATATTTTTAAAATATTCATGCACATAAAGAGAAATTTTGGATACAATTATACTCACCACATTGAGTTTCATGTTTGAGCCTTCCCTACGAGTGTACAGGGTATGAGGACTTATCACACTGTAAGCGTTACCATCCATTCGAAATACTTTAATGACTAGAAAAGGTAAATATAATGAAGTCCAATTAGATAAACATTTACTTTATACACAGTCAACTGTACCAATCCAATATGAACTGAGAATGTATTAAGACGTAATATGTACTTTTTATTCAACAAGACCCCTAAATGGAAGGCAACTACTTCATTTGCTTCCCATCCTAGTAAAAAGTTATATTTCATAACACATGAGGCACATGAAGAAAAGCTCACTGGGTTACTTATTAACTACATTTATTCTGTTTCTTTCGAGTGTTTGAAAGAATTTTCCAAGATAATGTTAATTATACATGAGTTCATGCCATGTGCTCTCTTCAGAATATAACTCAATATTTCACACTCAGAAACTTATTTTGTGATGAGCCATCTGTAAACAGATGTTAAACCAAACCATTGGAGTTCAAATAGCGATAAAAACAGGGAAACTCCATTCTCTGATTTTATAGAATGTAGGAGGTTTTCTATTAAAATAGCCAAAGGTTAGAGGATTAGGACCACACTAAGAGAGGGACGATGAAATGTCCTATGATACATGATCAAGTCAAAATCAACAGAGCGTAATCAACTATGTAGACTAGGAATGATGGAAAGAAACAAGTTAAAAATAAAATCTCAGATCATATAATAAGTTCATATTTGGCAAAGGCTAGAACTGATACCTCAAAAAAATTTAAGAAGTGTTCTAGATACTGATAATAATGCCATTTTCTCATGTTAAATCTCATTTTCTTTTTTTTGTCACAATGTAACTTTCAATGGTAATACATGAACTTAATTCTATAGAAAATCTTTCCTTGGGCTGCTTGGAGAAAGCAGAGCTTCATAGTTTTTTTTTTTTTTTTCCCCCAATACCAGAAGCCAAACTCATTTATTCAAAGATCATCTATTGTATACTTTTCTTTTAGGAAAACCCTTACATTTTAAGAGATAAGAATATCCATTAATGACTACCATGGACAATGCTAGACTAAATCCCAGAATTATAGTCAAACTAACTGTTCTACATACAAATGAAATGCAATATCTTCTACACTTTTCTTTTTTTTTTTGTGAGGAATATAAAACTTTAAAATCATTTTAAAGATGAGTTACAAGTGAATACTTTTGGTCTCTTGAATTTTAGAACTTACTTGAATTTGTAACATTTTAAAGTGTTATTATTCTACTCCACACTTTTTACCATTTTAAATAAATGAGCAATAGAAATTCAGTCCATTAAATTGTTACAATGCTTTTAAAATAATCTTTATGACACAGTTTTAACTTTCATATCTTAAAAATTACTCTGCATTCTTGGTAACATCAAATAGGTAATTCCCAACTACTTTGGGCATACCAACAAGGCAAATACAAAATTATGAAAGTATTTATAACATAGAAACTGAGTCAAATAAATAGCAATGTGCTTACAAATAATTATAATCTTTACTTTCCATAGAAAGAAAATTAATTTATAAAAGTAACTGATGCATAGACATATATTTTGAATAAAGAAGGAATTCTGTGGATACAAATCTTCTGATATTACTGATAAACTCATTTAAACAGAGTAACATTTATTATATGGAATCCTATAACAATGAAAGCTATTAAATGAGATAATGGTTGCTAAAGTATCACAGAAAAACAACTCTGATTTATACTTTGGTTTAAATAAATAAAATAATTTATATAATTTGTATTTTGATAAGTACATGTGTATTTATATACTCATAATATATCTGAGTCTTGGCCATACTTTATTATGCTATAGAGAAAATCGGTAGAAGTATAAGTTTTGTTGGCCTTTTGGAGCAACGCTGCATAATAGGAAAAACTCTAATGGGGAGAAGAGGCACAGTGAATGCTCTTTATACAATAATACGCTTCATATGTTCTCTCTCCTGCAAAAATGTTTAAAAAGTCACAAATAAAATTGAAAGGAAATGTAGCCCTGTAGTTGTACAATAGTATGTGGTTGTTAACTCAGCATAAAGCAAATTTTCAATATGAAACATTTTCATCAGTTTACCATGGCTTAACCATCTACCTTTAAAATGTCATGGATGTTTGAACATAGGTGAGCAGGCAAATTTCATATCCTTCTCTCTAGAAATATTGTATTTGTGTGTAAGTATTTTCTTGAGCATGCGTTTGTGTGTGTGTGTGTGTGTGTGTGTGTGTGTGTCCTCACATGTGATGTGTGATTGATGTGGGACTCAGAAGTAGAGTTCCAACTCCAGTTTCAGGGGCAAATTCCAACAATATAAAAAGTAAACCTTAGATGGGGCACCTGGGTGGCTCTGTCGGTTAAGCATTCAACTTTTGATTTTTGGCTCAGGTCATGATCTCATGGTTTGTGGGTTGGAGACCCCCATCGGGCTCTGCACTGACAGTGTGGGGCTTGTTTGTCTCTCTCTCTCTCTTGCTGCCCCTTCCCCCTCAAAATAAATATATAAACTTAAAAAAAAGTAAACTCTGGGGAACCTGGGTGGCTCAGTTGGTTGAGCGTCCAACTCTTGACTTCAGTTTGGGTCGCAATCCCAGGTCATGGAATCGAAACTTACATTTGCATTGAATATGGAGTCTGCTTAAAATTCCCTCTCCCCCTGCCTCTGCTTTAGCTCTCTCTCTCTCTCTCTCTCTCAAAAAAGTAAACCTTAGTGTCAGAAGTTTGAATCAATAGATGTTTTAGGCAATAGTAATGAATAATCCTTGACAGACTGATTTTCAAACATTTGTGTATCTTGAATGTATGTCAGTAAGATCAAAGAGAGTAAATTCCTTGCTAAACTGTAATGGAACCAGAATTAGAATTTCAGCCTTCTAACTACAGATATTAAATGCTTTCTGTATGGTATGATGGCATTATTTTTCTCCAACTCCCTCAGGACTCCTGAATCTAAAATTGTTAACATTAACTGTAAATATTTTCCATGTGTCTATTCAGTAATATTCCACCAGCCCTTAGTTAGTAGGTAGGGTTGAGTCAGCCAGTAATAAACTGAATTATGCTTGCAGTTATGTGTTACTGACAATTACTGACAGATCAAAATATTTCATAATGTAATCATTGATAGATTAATGATATCATAGAATGTTCTAGTGTCATTCATTCATTCCCTGAACAAAATCTATTGAGGAGTCGTTATATGTCAAAGCACTCTATTAGCCTGCAGGTCTAGCAAGAAGAAAATGCTGTTGTACCTAAATATCTTCAGCTCATCATCCCATTATTTAAGCAGGAATCATCCCAGTGAACTTACGTCATTAAGGTGTTTCACTTAGTTTAATTGTCTCTTTTAGCAGTGGCCTAAATGTCCTCTGTTCACAGCCAAAATTCAAGTCTCATTACAGTTTTAAAGAATACTTTGTTGCAGTGTGCTAAAACAAAATAAGATGGAGACCAGCCACGAAGATCCCCAGAACAGACAAAACCTAGTTAAGCCAGGAAGCAAAATGTAATCCAGTTTATTTCATGAATGTAAGCAAAAGTCATCTTTGGTTATTTCTCATAAATGCGGCTGATAATCATGAACAAAACAAATCCTCTTCCTAAAATGGTATATGATAATCACTCTAGCCAATCGCCTGCTGCCTGGGAAACCCCCATTGTAATAAGCAATCATTGTAAAGGTCAAACAAGTTCTCATTTTCACTTTATAAGCCCTCTTGTAATGTCACCCCTGTAAGCCCCATACCAATCTTGTGGTTGAAGTCTCTGTTTTGGAACAGTTTGTTTCTGGCTCAGTGAAATATTCAAGGAAAGCTGTCTGAATTTTCTTTTGACGAATCACATCGCCATTGACTTTATAATTGTGCAGTGCATGTTAGACGACTATTTGAAACAAGTTAGCAGACTACTTACAGTTCAGCTCTACTCAAGAGCAGTACATACATATCAGCAATATGGCCAAAGTGAAGTCAGGGAACAGCTCTTTCATTCAATCATCTGAGAAATATTTGAGTGATTTGTATTCATATATCTAAAGCAGGTGTCTTGCTACTCGCCTTAATCGGATGACTTCATTTCTGAACATCAATTTCCTCATTTTAAAAAGAGAAACATTATTGGGGCGGCTGGGTGGCTCAGTCAGTTGAGCGTCAGACTTTGGCTCAGGTCATGATCTCAGTCTGTGAGATCGAGCCCGGCGTCGGGCTCTGTGCTGACAGCTCGGAGCCTGGAGCCTGCTTCGGATTCTGTGTCTCCCTCTCTCTCTGCCCCTCTCCCATTCATGCTCTGTCCCTCTCTCTCAAAAATAAATAAACATTAAAAAAATTAATAAACATTATTATATCCCCTCTCATGATTATTATGACAATCAGAGATCATATGATACACTTTGTAAGTTAAAAAGTTATATAAATTAATATTTACACAAAACTCATTTAGATTTGGTCTCTTAACTTACAACACCCGAACACATCCCTTACAGTGTAAGAACAATTTTAAATTCTTTGAATATTTGCTAATTAATTGATATGAAGGAAATATTTAATCCGGAAGAATTATTCTTATGAGCAAAGCTGTTCTCTGATCTTTATTCTTCAAGGATACTTTCTGAATATATGTCATACTAACAGATAAAATCTTAAGTAAGAAAGCTGGTGTAGTTCAAGGACACTTAACTATTAAATTCTGACAAAACATATTCAAATGTCAAATATTTTGCATTTTCTTTTACTGTATATTAATGTTTTCACACATTTCTAATTTAAAGTTCTACATGACTATGACATAATTTCTTGAGTATTTTAAGTCCCTTGAGTGGATTTTATTACGGAAATAAATAATTTAGAGAAAAAGTGTTATTTCTCTTTTTTCTTTCACATAGAATAAAACTCAAATTAGTGTGACAGTATTTTAGCAATGCATTAATGAGAAACGGGGGAATTTGAGAATATTTTCTTACATTTGTGGCAGATTCAGAAATTTATTCACATTGCATCAAGCTGTTGATAGAAAAGAAAATTTCTTGACTCCATTCGAAACTTTTGGGTTTTCCTTATTAGCTCCTACCTGATCTAGATAGAGGAGTAATAAAAACATTTAAAATCTTTTACATTTTTTACTTGAGAACCCACGTTGAATTTTACGAAATGATGTTTGGCAACCATCAGGATGCACATATTTGTGGCGTTTGTTTTCCAGAGTAATTTGTATATTTGATATTTCTATATTATATTTTGAAATAGTCATCCATGTTTTTATTCCTTACATAATACCTACTTGTCTATCAACTGTGTTAGTTTTGAACACACAGTAACTGATTTATTCCCACTGATTATTACTTTTGGATCAATAGTAGCAATTACAATTGCATTTTGTAGTTTCTTTTATTTTAGTTGTTTTAGCTACATAAATAAATTAGGAAAGCTTGCATCTTCCTTTGTGTTTTGAACCCTATTAGCTAGTTGAGAAAATAGGTATTTATTGAATGGTTGGTACAACTCACACAAAGGAAAATTCAGGCCAGAGATCGAATTTTTAAGTTACCTTTAACTTTTTTCATGTTTAGTGCTTTTATTGATCTAATTTGGTTCGCTAGTAAACATTTTGTAATATTTTCATTTTTTTTTAATGTTCATTTATTTTTGACAGTGATAGTGGGGGAGGAGCAGAGAGAGAGGGAGACACAGGCCCCAGGCTCCCAGCTGTCAGCACAGAGCCTGACTGGAACTCCAAACTCCTGAACCACAAGGTCATGCATGACCTGAGTTGAAGTCTGATGCTTAACTGACTGAGCCACCCAGGTGTCCTGCTAATACACATTTTTAATTATGTAATCTTTTATAGTTTTTTAAAATTTTTTCTCTTTTTTCCAAGGTATTTGAGTGAAATAATCAAGATTTCTGCTATTCTTTTTTTAATTTAGACATTTTTAATGATACTGATTTGTTGAAATGTACTGAGGTTTTGTGGGCCAATACGTTGTCAATTACATAGATAGTTCACATCTGGTCAAAAAGAATTTTTATTCTTTGGGAATTGCCATAAAGTGTTTCTGTTTGATATATGCAATTTAAGTATATATTTTCACTTAATGTAAATATATAATCCTAGGTACAGTTTTTTTTTTTTTCAAAGTAGATCTTTCACCTAGAGTTTGTTTGTTTGTTTGTTTATTTATTTATTTATTTATTTATGTTTACTTTTATTTTTTAGAGGAGATAGAGAGAGAGTAGGAAAGGGGAAGAGAGAGGGAGAGAGAGAATCCCAAGTAGGCTCCACACTGTTAGCACAGAGCTTGATGTAGGGCTCAACCTCGCAAACCATGAGATCATGACCTGAGCTGAAATCAGGAGTTGGAGCTTAACGGACTGAACTACTCAGGTGCCCTCAGCCAGAATTCTTATAAAGAGGGCTGCATGTATAAAACCTGTTACTCCAATCTTTTGTAGTTTTTCTTATCTGTTTCTGCATTAATATACCATAAGGACTATTATAAAAATATCATATTAAAATTATTAATTTAGCCACAGTTCTATGTATTCTATTGATTAAAAAGTCTATGACTTTTATTTCTTCTTGAGATGTAATACATTTGCAGGTATAAATATTCTCTAATGGTTTTACCTTAAATTCATTTTTAAAGTTTATTTATTTATTTTGTGCAGAGATCGACAGCAAGAGAGGGGCAGAAAGAGAGGCAGAGAGAGAATCTCAAGCAGGCTTTGTATTGTCAGAATGGATTCCGATGTGCGGCTCGAACCCATGAACTGTGAGGTTATTTACCTGAATTGAAATCAAGAGCTAGACGCTTAACCAACTGAGTCACCCAGGTACCCCTTAAATTCTAATACACTTAATAAAATTTGCCTCCCCAGTGTGTTGTTTTAGGTATGCTTTTTTTACATTACCTACAATATTATATTTTGATTGCAATGTATCTTTTATAGACAATCTATTACTTGACTTGCTTTGTTTACTTTATTATCTAATCTGAAAGAATTTATTTTTAATCATGAAGTACAGGCAATTAACATTTATCTTAAAATGTTATTGTACATTGTCACAACTAATTTTTTTTCTTCTTTCTTTTTTAAATTTATTTGCATATCATTTCCTTCTACTGCTTTGAAATGTGCTCATTTTCTTACATTTATTTAGTTTTATATTTTTTCCTGTATCAATTCCATGTCAAATGGAATGTATAAAGTGTAGTACATAAAGTTTAACATATAAAGCTTATACATTAACCTGTTTTTTAAAATTTATTTAGTTAGTTAATATACAGTGCAATAATGATTAGGAGAGAGAGAAACAAACCATTTTGTTTTTATTCTTCTAATGGGTACTTGCTTAGTAAGACTCAAACTCAGTTTCCTTATTAATATTGAAATTTATCAATATCTGTATCTCTCTTGGAACTCGAATGTTTTCAACCCCTTGGTTTCTCATGTTTTTCCTGTTCTCCTTACATTGGTCCATATTGGTTTCGCCTCTAATATTATATGTTGATTTCTATGTTTATACTTTTATTGCTTGGTCATTTTTAAAACTGAGTGATCAGCAGATTTTTATTAAAATGTTATTTTTCTAATTTTGTATGTCTTATTGCTTCAAACTGTATTAATCACTCTTCTTGTTTGGAATATCTCCGAAGTTATTTCAAAGATTGTCTCTTTTGTGGTAATATTCCTGAGATTCTGTATGCCTAAAAATACATAATTCACTCTGACATTTAAATAACAATTTAGATCAAAGGTCAGTAAATTTGTTCTGTGAAGAAGGAGATAGTAAATATTTGAGGTCTTGAAGGCCATGTGGTTTCTCTCTCGAGTACGATTTTCTCCCCTTATCCAAGCCTTCCATGGGTTCAGTTAGTTACTCATGGTCAAGCACAGTCAGGAAACAGATGATCCTTCTCCTAAGGAATCATCAAGGTCAAGAATAGCCTAATGCTATGTCTCCATGTCTACACCATTCACCTTGTTTAATCTCATCACGTTCATCCCACACCATTACAAGAAATAAAAGGGTGAGTAAACCACAAAAAATCTATTTTGAGAGAGAAGGAGACCACATTCACATAACTTCTTTTACAGTATGTTGTTATAGTTGTTCTATTCATTAGTTATTGTTGTTAACCTCTTACTGTGTCTTATTTATAAATTGAACGTTACTGTAGGCATGAAAGTATATGAAAAAACATAGTATATGTAGGGCTTCGTACTATCTGTAGTTTCAGGTATCCACCTGGGGTTTGGGAACATATCCCCCATGGATAAGGGGGGGTATTATACGTCTGCCATTATGTGAGGAGTGCATCCATAGGCAAAATATAAATGAATGGATGAGGCTGTGTTCCAATAAAATTTTATACAAAATAAACAGGCTGCCCTGCAGGCCACCATTTACTGACAACTAGCTTGGATATATATATAAAATTCTGAGTTTATTTTTCTTATTGTTTGTATATGCAGGCATTACTACACTGTCTTTTTTTTTCCACCTAGCAATGCATCTGAGAAATATACTTTAATTTATCTACTGTTCTTCTATGAGTACTCTCCTCTTTTCTTTAGAATTTTCTTTTTTGAAAATCATTTCAAATTTCACAGTGTGTGTCCAGAGTTCTTGTACGGCTTTTCCTTATTTTGATTATTGTTAGTCTGTCTTATTTATCTTTACAGAGATTTATGAGCCTTTCAATATGTTTTTATCATCCTCAGAAATTATTTTTTTATTTGTGCAAATATCAATTCCTTTCTATTTATATCATTTTTAACTTCTAGATTCCTTAACAGTTGTCGAGTTACATCTAATGTTTTTCTCATTTTCTGTCTTGTCTGCTTTATTTATACCTACCTCTTGGTTAACCAACTGAGCCACTCAGGCGCCCTGAAATTTTTTTTAGTGTTTATTCATTTTTGAGAGACAAAGACAGCAAGAGTGGGGGAGGGGCAGAGAGAGACAGACACACAGAATCCGAAGCAGGCTCCCGGCTCTGAGCTGACAACACAGAGCCTGATGCAGGGCTCGAACTCATAAACCATGAAATCATGACCTGAGCCAAAATCAGATGCTTAACAAACTGAGCCACCCACGCACCCCTCTTTATTCCTCTTGGGTGTGATCTTTTTTATTCTGATTTCCAGGCTACTCACATTTTTGCTATTGTATTATTCTCCCATTCATTTCTAACATTGGATTCTTTAGCTCAACAATTGTTTTTTTTCATATTTCTAATATTTTCTTATCAGAAAAAAGATATTGTTTTAACTTTTAGTTTTATTTAATTAATTCTGCTTTCTCTATGACAGGGTTTTCCATCATTAGCTCTTTTTTTTTTTTCTTAATGCTCCTTTTTCCAAGTATTTGACCAGTTTTGCCTGTAATTTTTGCTGCCAAAGTGATTTAAAACTACCTAATTCTACTTTGTGCTTTTTCAAGTAAGATTTGAGTTAGTAAGTGTCATCAACCTCAGAATAGGCAGTCTCGGTTAATATGCTACCCACCTTCCCTCCACCTCACGTCTGGTCACCCTTGCGACCTCCACTCATACCAGAATCTGTCCCCTAGTCTTCTCAGTATTTGTGCATCTCTGAGCTTTTGTGTCATCACCACGGGAGGCAAAGAGAGAAAGCTAGGGAATACCATCCTGCCTTATTGCTCTAGGAAAATGACCCTGGGTATGCATAGGAGGGATTCCCAAATAAAATTAATCCTGTAATTTATTAACCTTCAATGTTGATTAGCACTGGGCTACAGTTTAAGAGCTAGATGCTCGATGATTTTAATTGTATAAATCTGCTGACTACATGAAAAGGAAGTTGGGAAAGGGATACAAGGAAAAGTGGAGGTGTTTGGAAGGAGAGTTTTATTTCAGGCCAATGAATTATTTTGTGGAAAATAGGTTTATATCTGGTACATCTTGTTGCCTCCTTGAGAAATTGGTTTCCTCACATGTAAGATCAGGAAGCGGACTGGATTACGAGTGGTCTAACTCTCCTCTTGGTTATTAAAGAAGCTCTATTATCCTATGACACATAGATTTTGCAAATAAATTTTAAAGAAAGCATGTTTTCCTCAGAGCAGAAAGTTCCACCTTTTCAAAATCTGCTGTTACATGAAATGCATAAATGAAGATTGTCAAGTGACAGAAGCCGCATAGAAGTCATTTTGGTATTTAAGATCTTGGGAGTGAACCATGGGAAAGAATTTTGGATTTGAATTAACGTAAGGTTAAAATCTACCTGGTGTCTCACAATCAGAAAAACTATTTGAATTTTCTTGAATGCAGGCCTCCTTTTAACACTTTCGTCTTATAAATTCTTTAATTAAACTATTTTAAGTAGATTAAATTAATGAATTGAAGTATGGGAAGACAAAATAAAGTTCCTTTTCTTCTCACCTCCAAACAGTTCTTAAATTATATTTAATCTTTTAAAAGATATGGAGGGATGCCTGGGTGGCTCAGTGGGTTGAGTATCCGACTCTTGATTTTGGCTCAGGTCATGATCCCGGGGTTGTGGGATCGAGCCCCGTGTGGGGCTCCATGCTGAGCACGCAGCTTCCTTAAGATTCTCCCTCTCTCTCCCTCCCTCTCTCTCTCTGTCTCTCTCTCATTCTCCTTCTGTCCCTCTCTGCCCCTCTCCCCCACTCGCGATTTCCCTCTGTAAAAAAATAAAAATGAAATAGAAACAAACAAACAAAATGTATATTTCAAACACTTCAAAAGTCTGAATCTCCTTGGAGGTGAGCCTCCTTCCCCACTATGCACCCTTCCCCCTCCTTCAATTCAACTGCCTGGGGAACACCATCCTAAAGTGGCATAAAATTACTTAATATTTTCAGTGTCTATGAACTCTGTGAAAGCATATTTATAAAAGTAGAAGTTGTGATACTTTAAATTAATTTAAATTTGAGATAATGAAATGTTTACACTGAAATTATTGTTTTCATTTTTGTTCCATAATGCAATTAGCTTAATAATTCTTCAGTGTCTATAACCTTGAGAGTTCTGATGAAGTAAATAAGGAAGCACTTGTATTAATTTTGACCTGAGAAGATACATGATACTGTAAATTATTCAGTTAGTGTGAGATTTTCAGAACACTGAAAATTGTATTCGCCTTAGAATTTAAATACTATTTTGAGGATGTATACTAAAATATATTATAGTAACATTAAACTTCTAGTAGTATTCAACATTCGATCATCTACTAGTTATCAAGAGTGAAATATCATTGCAATTTATCTTCTATATAATTGCCTCATCAAACTTTTATATGGTGATTTTTTTTCTCTTTGAATTTTAGTAGAAACATAGTCATGTTATCTTGCTTAAATACTTGATTGTTAACCAAAACGCATTACTGCATTTTTTTTATACTGATGGCTAAGTAATTTATGCAGATAATTAAAGAAGTGCTTCAATTTTCATTACATCCTTAAACATACTTTCTTTTCAATCTAGATTAAACTTAATGGAGTCATTTGCATGCACTTTTCACTGATTTGGAGTTTGTTTGCAAACAAATTGGTATTGTAAAACTTATTGACTTACTCTCAGCATATTTCCGCATTTTATTGATGTATTGAAATACTTTCAGTACTATAACAAGCTTTCTTAAAGAATTTGTCACTAGCATCAAAGGTTTTCTACTCTACTGTTAATGTAATAGTAAATTAAATTAGGTGTAAAGACTTGCTGAATATAGAAATTGTTATCCTAAGCCCTAAAATAAAAACAAAAAATAAAGATACAAGCATGGAAATTACCTACCTATTTTGCCTGCCTACCATTTGGTAGGCCAAACAATTTTTGTAACATACATATTCTTCTATTTAGAATATGAATAACCTTGACGTTATATAAGGAAATATTAAATAATTAAAAAATATTAATGTTTATTTATTTTTGAGAGAGAGAGAGAGAGAGCAGGGGAGTGGCAGAGAAAGAGGGAGACACAGAACTCAAAGCAGGCTCCAGGCTCTGAGCTGTCAGCATAGAGCCCGATGTGGGGCTCGAACTCACAAATTGTGAAATCATGACCTGAGCTGAAGTCAGACGCTTAACCAACTGAGTCACCCAGCACCCCAAAGAAATATTAAATAATTTATTTATGTTGAATCAATACCACTTTTAGTTAGCTTTTTTATAATTTTTTTTTTTTTTGCATTATTCACATGGACTTGATAATTATTCTTAGAGATTATTGTTTTCTTTCTTGGGATACATTTTAATAATAATAAAGCAATCATTTTTAATTTTTTTAAATTTTATTTATGCTAATTAATTTATTTTTGAGAGAGAACAAGCAAGTGGGGGAGGAGCAGAGAGACAGGGAGGAAGAGAATCCCAAGCAGGCTCCACACTGTCAGTGCAGAGCTGCACGCAGGGCTCAAACTCACCAACCGTGAGATCACGATCTGAGCCCGGATCAAGAGTCAGACGCTGAACTGACTGAACGAGCCACCCAGGTGCCCCTAAAGCAATCATTTTTTAAAGGGATAGGAAAAATATTGTAGTGATGCCAACTAAAATTACCAAACATAAGTTCCAACTCTACTGAAGCTATGGTATAGAGCGTAGCTCCCACAGTTTACGTGAGCCACAACACGTAATGAAATTCTCTCAGAATCTCCTGAGTAGAAAGCTCTTGGAAACAGACTGAAAGTCCGGTTAGAGGTGATATATAACAACCTTCGAATTTATTTGGAAGATGTTTATGTTTAATATCATAAAGTTGTCTGCTCCTTTCTTGTTACACTGCTTGATTTTTACCATCCCACGTACTTTTGCTTTCCCTGTTGATAATCTGCTAATCTGATGATGCACCAATTTCTGCGTGCTCCTTTCTTTCCTTCTTGACTTCATCTCCGTGGGCAGTAGGCTTTAGAAGAAAAGCAGCAATCAATATGGCTAACTACTTAATATGAGAGATAATTTTTACTTGATATATTCTTTGTTGAATAAAGACAATAGTTTCATTCAACTTAATTCATACAAATACATGAAAAATTATGTGTGTCCCGTGACTGTCTCCAGTAAGAATTCAGACACGGATTCTGCCCACAAAAAACTTTTCGTCAATTGACAGGGGTTATCAGCAGAATCTTCTGAGTGTCAATCACCTGAAGTTTGCCTTGTTTAAATCATATTTTCAAAAATAATCATATGTTGGGGTGCCTGGATGGCTCAGTCGGTTAAGCATCTGACTCTTGATTTTGGCTCAGGTCATGATCCCAGGGTTAAGGGGTCATAATCCCATGCTGAGTGTGGAACCTGCCTAAATTTGTCTCTCTCTCCCTTTGCCCCTCTTCCCTACTTGCACTGTCTCTCTTTAAAATAAGTGGTAAAAAAAAAAAAAAAAAAAGTATCTATATGTTGAAACGCCATAGGAGAGAATCCTCAAAAATTATTTTTGAACTGGTTTTTGAATTCATCCAGACGGAATTACACAAGATGTAGACAATGTTAATTATTCTCTTTTGATACATATTTAGTTCCACAAGTGTATATTCATGTTTTGAAAAGTAAAATGAATCCAATTGATCTACTACTCTCAGATATTCTGTAATACTCTTAGAGATCTAACAAAAGTACCAAAATCTGATACAATGCAAATTAAACACAAATATTCAGGTGAAAAAAGAAATTTGCTAAGCATCTGAAGGACATAGAAATTTCTCACACATGTTTGGCTAGATCTTAACATTTGTCTTAAGCATTTCATGGTTATTTAAATTCAAATATTAAGTCAAAATTTCATTCATATATTTTAGTAAACTTCCTTGGCATTTTAAAGCCACATTAGAAAATATTTTGCATTTTGTTGGTTAAAATTAAGTCATTGTGACAAACTTATTTATTACATCACTTAGGTTATTACAGAAATGCTTATTTTACACTAATACAAGCACGTAATATTCATTTTTGAAAGGCAGTGATTTAGAATGAGATCATAAAAGAGATGAAATGAGATAATCAGAAAGTTAATATCAAACAGTTTTTGAGGTTAAAGTTAATGACTGTCATTCTTGTAAAAATGCTTTCCTTTGTAATTTTATACTGCTGTCTCATACAACATTTGATTTATTCCAACTGTGTTTAATTGGCCCAGATGCAAAGATAAGGTGACAGTTGTGACCTTGAGACTGTGACCTGTGCAGTAATGAGGAAATGACTTTATGTCACAAACCTGTACATTACTAAGTTTTAGCTTGTGAGAGTGAATTCTTGTGTTGCTTAAATCTTCCAGAAGAGGCCTTCGAGTGGAGACTGAGTCGTCAGTAATCTGAGGATGTGGAAGGGTGGGATTGCCCCATTCTCTGAACACTGTTACACACAGAAATGGTTAGTGGTATGCGAGAGATACTGCCTTTCTTTATTCATCTAGGCTTTGCTTTTTAAATATCAAGAATGTACCCCAGGTCCTGGTTTATGCTAATTTCTTTGATTTGTCACTATCAAGAAAGAGAAAGGACCTTTGATTTGTTCGTGATAGGCACCATTCTGTATTGCTGAATTCCAATCAAGAAATCATTCCATTGTATCACTTAATCTGTTCCTTTGAATGTTTATTTATTTAGTTTGAGAGAGAGAGAGAGAGAGAGAGAGAGAGAGAGTGGGGGAGGGGCATAGAGAGAACTGGAAAGAGAGAATCCCAAGCAGGATCCACTCTATACAGGGGGCTGGGTCTCACAACCATGAGATCACAATCTGAGCTGATATGAAGAGTCAGACATATCAGCTGACTGAGCCACCCAGGCACACCACACTATCTATTTTTTTTTAAGGCACAAAGCAGCTATTCAATATCCTTTTAAAAGGAAAAAAAAAGTTTAGAAGAATCCATACATAAGAAGAATCCAACATAACAAAAATATGGTACTCAATTTGCTACTGCAGCAGGATGCAGGGCTAAAATCTCAGGACTTGAGTTCCATTTCTTTTTTTTTTTTTTCCTAATTCACTACTTTTTATTTTTATTTTTTTTATTATTTTTTAATATGAAATTTATTGTCAAATTGGTTTCCATACAACAGCCAGTGCTCATCCCTACAGGTGCCCTCCTCAGTACCCATCACCCACCCTTCCCTCCCTCCCACCCCCCATCAACCCTCAGATTGTGGCAAGGAGAAAGAATGAAATATGGCCTTTTGTAGCAACATGGATGGAACTAGAGAGTGTTCTGCTAAGTGAAATAAGTCCTACAGAGAAAGACAGATGCCATATATTTTCACTCTTATGTGGGTCCTGAGAAACTTAACAGAAGACCATGGGGGACGGGAAAGAGAGAAAAAAAAAAAAGTTAGAGAGGGAGGGAGCCAAAGCAGAGACTCTTAAAAACTGAGAGCGCCATTACTTACCCCAACTCTTCATCAGTCTGAAACACTTTATTGGTACTTCGACAGGTTTTCATATTGTCCCTGAGTGAAGATCTCCAAAGCAAGGATATTTATACTAGATAAAAATTGCATCTCTTTTATTTCCTCACCCTGATATTCAGAAAAATTCTTTTGATTTTGAGATAGTTGAGATTTTACTAGAATTCCAGTCAATATGATAGCTCTTTGCTTTCTTCTCATACTGGTATAGAAGTTGTGATTAGGAATCACGGGGAATAACAGCAGTGCACTTCGGTGCGGGTATTACGTTGTCATTCACCTGGAATATCGCTTGTTGTTCCTTAAAGGTTGGACATTATTTTTTATAAGTCCGACTAACGGAAGCATATTCATGAGCATGTAGGAAGGCGCATGTATCTCCTGCCTGCTTTAGTTTTCCTCTGCCTGACCAGTAAAGACTGTGCTAAGCCACTATAAATTAAAGAATAAAGGAAAAGTATGACAGGATTTTACAGATAAGGCTAATTTATGTCATTCTTTTTATTCTTCTCTGCATAACTCACCAGGTAACAGCTTGACATAAGAACAAAGAGAAGGCAAAGTTGCTGGTGAAAGCTCATAATATTTGATCCTTGTCATAGAAAAGGAAGTCAATTTCGATGATTGCTTAAATGTAAAACACGCTTGTGAAAAAAATGGAAGAATCTTAACACCCTTGATGTCTGTTTATTATATTATCATACTACATGTTTCTGAATCTAAAATGAAATAAAATTCTACTTTATTTGATCGTTTTATGTTTTTCTTTTCCTTTTTGCTTTATTTCAGTGAGATCATCTGACATGAGTTCTTCTCTATAACAAATTTTTAAGAGTTCAGTACATGATTATTGACTATAGATTCAAGAGAAGGTAATGCAAATATTAAATAGTGATATATTTTAATAAGATAACAACAACATAACATAACATACAGAACAGAACAGAACATAATAACATGAATCATGTGTGTGTCTGGGTAGCCAGAAAGAGCATCAAAAAAAAAAAAAAAAGGAGAGAACATTTTGACATTTTGAAAGTTTTTTTTTTTTTAATTTATTAACGTTTATTTATTATTGAGAGACAGGGAGACAGAGCGTGAGCAGGGGAGGGGTAGAGAGAGGGGGACACACAGAATCTGAAGTAGGCTCCAGTCTCTGAGCTGTCAGCACAGAGCCTGATGCGGGGCTCAAACTCACAAACTGCGAGATCATGACCTGATTCGAAGTCAGTCGCTTAACCAACTGATCCAACCAGCCACCCTGAGGAAAGAGCATTTTAAAGGAAACAACATGAATCTCTAAAAGTAGTTCTATATTGATGTATTTCAGGAATTTATGCTTACTTATATGTTTCTGTTTGCCAGTTTTTAGAAAATGAAACTCTATTAAATGTATAAGGAGAAATAACATGATATATATCACTATCATGAAAAGTAGTTCTTTAGAAGTTAAGGAGAATATTTGTCATTATATGGACTTTTAATTCTGAACATTATATTTTATGATCAGCATCAAACTTTGATTTGGGGGGTGTATAGTATTTTGCACATTATATTCTTTGTCTTCAAACTGTTATGTAGATAATACTTTTGATTTGATATAAAATAACAATTATTTAAATAAAACTGAATAGGATTTCAATACATAGAACAATTTGAACCTGTGTCATACTCATCAAATATCAGAAAAACACACAGATTTCTGACAAAGCTTTCCACATAGTAGGTTAGGATTAACATTATTCCATTAAACTGATACTGTCCAAAACCTCTTATACAACCATTTTTATTGGAGCCATACATTTCTACTTAGTTTATGTTTCTTGAAAATCTCTTTACTTGACTTCAAGTCAAGAAAATGAACTAGCTGATTTGTTTCTGATTCATTTTACATTTGAAACCACATACTTTGTAACAAAGTAAACATAAACATGCTGTGTTTTCCCTTATGACCCATTTCCTGAAATGCAGATGTATATACATGTCAACTAAATTTCATCTACTGACCTCTTGTGATCTATGATACCAAGTACAAATTTTTCTTTTAATTGGATTGTTGGGCTCCGTTAGAGCCTATTGCACATTTATGTTTTCCTGCAGTGAATCTTGTAAAATCTAAGAGGCTTACTGTCTGGTAGGCTAGACTAATTGCCGTGGTGACCCTGCAGACCTTATTTTGGATGAAGGTAAGGAGAAAAACAAACAAACAAACAAACAACAAAACCAATTTCATTTCAATAGAAATACCAAACAAATCATTAGTGTTCAGTTTCAATTACTTTTTAAGTGTTTTTGAGAAGCAAAGAGTAACAAGACAAAAGGTATGATCAAAACATATTTAAGTAAAAACACAGCATATTAACAATGAATGAATTAATCAAGTTCAGAATAATCTTGAGATAGGTTATACCACTCTATATTTTTTCCTTCCAGCAAGACTACAATAGAGAAAGCAGAAAAGTATCTGGAAATGTCTGGGTTTTCAGTCACATATTTGAAACAACTCTTTAGTCTTTTTGGTCTAAAAGATACGTTTGAACATTTCATATGCCTTGGGAGAAAGATGGCTGCTGAAATGTGATAGTTCTTCTCTACTTTTATAGATACAGTTGCCTGATGAACTGGCCTTCCACAAGCTGAAATTAACTCAGCAAAGACATACTTCTTAATATGTGGGCTGCCTCCAATAATACTCCTGGAATTTCTTGATGAATTGGAAGAAATTGTATTTGGCAAAGAGAGATTTCACCATACTTTCAAGAATATGATATTCTAATAAGTCTCCCTTTAAACCTATGGACTTTAAAATTTTTATAACAAGTACTCCTATGATAATCATATGGATCAAAAATTATTTACCGTTTAAAATTTTTAAACTACAAATTTCCACTTTGAAGTAGATATGAAAGTCAATTATTATAGCAATAGTAAAATGATAGGTATGCTATTTTATAACAACGGAATATATTCTTATTTTAAATTATCATATTTTGTTCTATCCAAAATTAAAAGATTTCTATTAGCCAAATGCATGTCTAAGAAATCACTAATATGAGCATAGCCCCCTTTTTTTTTACTAAGATGTCTTCTTTGTATAAAAATTATTTATATGTTATTTTAAGTTAAAATGCTGCTGATTTTTCAAAGCGTGTATTCTTTTCATAAATAGAGTTATCGTGTGAAAAGAGCTTAGTAAGAAGTCTAAATGTTTGTGTCTTTTCCAATTTCTATGTTTGGTTTATTTCATAAGTGTTTATAATAGAGTATTGCTAAAATAGTATAATATATAGATAATATATGAGCAACTGTTATGATCTGAATATTTGTGTCCCCCTAAAATTAGTATGTTGTAACTTAATCCCCAATGTGATAGTTTTTGGAAATGGGGCCTTTGGGAGATAATTAGGTCATGAGTGTGGGCCCTCATGAATGGAAAAGATTTCCCTATCAGGTAATGAAGGGACCAGGGCTCTCTCTCCACCACATGAGGATAAATGAAAAGTGGGCAGCCTGGCACCCAAAAGACGATTGTCACCCAAACTTGAACGTGTTGCACTCTGATTTCAGACTTCCAGCCTCCCAAACTGTGAGAAATAAATGTTGGTTAAGCCACCCAGTTTATGGTATTTTGCTATAGCAGCCTGAGGTAAGACAGTAATAAAACATGCAAAAAATGAAATATTATATTGAATACATGAGCTGTCACTTATCATAAATAATATAGATACGTGCCATCGATAAATGCAGCTGTGACTTAATTCTGTGAAATCTAACTTAACTGTCTTAAACATTCTCATAACTTCCTATACAGATTCTATAATTACTGGGCTTCAGTTAAAGCAGTATATTTCTGTTCACCAAGTGCTCAGAACTACCTGTTATTTGGCTTGACCAAACATTGGACTTCTGTCCTCTCCACAGAACCCTGAACTTGAGCTCACTGAAGCTTAGTAGAGACAACATCTTCCTTTAATTGCTCATTCTGAGCGCAGAGATAAATATGTCCCATTAAACCATCTTGATCATGCCTGCTTAACTCCAGCTCGCCACAAATATAAGTTCCTGTCAGCCATGCTTACCTCTCTTTCAGTTTACCCCAAACTTGTTTGTCTGTTTTATTTTGAGACATTTGTCTTTGACAATGCCATTTTGCCTTCACAACGCATCTTAACGTAGTAACTGAAGAGAATTTGCCACATCTGGTCAAGAGTTAAAGATACAAGTTTCAGAATATATAATGAACTGAGCATGTAGCATTTCATTAACAATAAATATATTGAAATGCAAGGAGTCCATTTGGCTAAGAATACGACCATTTCCAGATTCAACAAAGAGTAAACACTCATGTGGCATTGTGTATAATTCTATGCCCTGAAATGAAAGAGAAATGGACTTCAGATGATAGATACAGCTGTAATTAAAAGACTAGAAATCTAGGGCCGCCTGGGTGGCTCATTGGTTAAGCGTCCGACTTTGGATCAGGTCATGATCTCACAGCTCGTGAGTTCAAGTCCTGCGTCGGGCTCTGTGCTGACAGCTCAGAGCCTGGAGCCTCCTTCTGCTTCTGTGTCTCCCTCCCTGTCTGCCCCTAACCCACTTGCATTCTGTCTCTGTCTCTCTCAAAGAAATAAATAAACATTAAAAAAAGAAAGCTATGGATGCTATTTAAACATCCAAATGGAATATAGTGAAAGTATGATAAATATCTTGGCTCGGACAATTGTAAGAACATATACATTTTTTCTGATATCTCAATGTTGATACTGTTTTAGAGTAAGAATAATGCAATTCAATAGCTTTTTCAAAGCAAGTACTGTCTTAAACAGTACTGTCACACCCGCTTGCACTTTTAAGATGATAATAGAGAAATTCCTGTTAATAAGCAACCATTTAATTATTATTAAGGAGGGCATTAGATTCCATTTTACTTTTAAGAGAGTAGTTATCTGAATGAAATACACCATCACTGTTTTTATTCTTCAGACAGAGCTGGCATTCATTTACTTTGATTTATGGCACTTCTATTGCTTATTCACCTTAAATTACATTTCATTGTTTCCGTCTTGAACGGTAATAGTGTCATCATCATGAATGAGTTTCTCACATCAAAAAATGTGTACCTGCTGTTTTCCATCTGCTTTTCTTGCTCTCTCACCTTGCTAGGACACCTAGGAAGCTACATAATAAATCAGGCAGAAACTCCTGGTATGAGATATCTCTTTACATACTGGACCCTCAAAGAAATGAAGTTAATTTGCAAAATGGGAAATGATTATTTTTTCATATTCATGAAGAATTTACCACTAACATTTTCTTTTATTATTTACATGGTGGCATAACACAAAAATCTAAATAACATCAAGTGTGCATCCTGATGGATTTTTACAAATTTTAGGAGTTTCGTAATCTACTCAAATAAAAAATTTAAAAAAATGTATATTCAATATAAGGTTGAAAGCCTATAAGACACAGTAAAATATCTGTGTTCTAAAATTTCAGACACCGAGTTTACTTATGCTTTTCCACTGAAAATTCTATGAGATATATTATACTTCATTTCAAATTTCCCTGAAGCTTAATCACAGGTATGTCTGTCTTCACAAGTACTTTAAAAAAAAAAAAATATGAGGCAAAAAAAAAATTGTAAATGATACTTCATTTGATTTGAATGGAACATTTATTCTTGTAGATTTTATTGCTCTGGGAATGAAAGTGAGGAACTAAGCAGAATATATGCAAACTTTCAAAATATTTTATTAATGCAGCCATGGAATGCTCTATCATTTTTTTTGTCTTCAAAGATGGGAGAAGTGATAATGTAACTTAAGGTGCATAGGCAATTCTATCATGCCACCTCCCCCCCACTATATTATTCAGCCAGGTACTTGGAATCTTATGAAAATGTACGGCATATATAAAAATAAATATATGTATATGATTTGTATAGATACACAATATATTTTGCATTACTGTGTTTGAAGATATGTTTCTTCTAATACATATGCAATTTTTGATCAGGTAAAAGTTTCACCAGCAAAAGGAAAGCTCATCCTGTTAGTTTACTCACCTTTGTCCCACATTTGTCCAAAGAACCTACTGATATGAAAGTCCTAATTGATCTCTTTGCTTCTATTTTTCTCCCGGCCAAGCATTTAAAAATTGCCAAATATTGACTCCCTAGAACAATCTGTTGATAAAGCAAAGTGACATTTATTGCTTACCATAATAGTGGAAATTAATCCTTGAGAGAATCTTGTAAAGAATGGGAAAAGACAGAATATATTTGCGGTTGGTTGGGATCCTGACTTAAGGTGAGGCTTCCAGTGTGATGTCTTGATGAGAGTTGGAAAAATGCATAATATAATAATTCAGGATTGGTGGACACAGAGTCGTCAGTAGTCAAGCCCAGGACAGGCACATCTTGCAGAGTCCTTCATCCTAACTGAGCTTTGATTTTTAGCAGTTGAATACTTTCTGAAAGTTTTTTAGCAAACAATAACAGTTACATACAATGTCGTCTTCCTGAACAAATGTTTTCTAGACTAGTATGGACATGTTAATGTGAAGAATGGAGTAATAGATTGTATTAATGAAGACATTAAGGTGGGTGGGTGGGTGTAGATGGATTTGGTTCTCAGTATCACCTTTTATTGTGACTCTTTAGCTTAAGCCAAAGGGTAGAACATCAGCATCTGGAGAAGTGATCAATGCATTTCTTCATTTCTAATAAAGTGGTGTAATCACATACTAAATATTTGAGGATGTTCGTTTCAACCTCTATGAAGGTCCAATTTTCTTGTTTTTTGCTTGGAAGGTCAGTTATTGGATCATTCAATAGGATAGCAGTGTCATAAGAGCATTTAAGATTCTAATGGCCACACAGATGAACACAGCAACACATAAAATACTAAAAGAAGGATTGTTATCAGAGCCTGTGAGTCAGGTTTAAGCCAAGGCTCAAAGCGCCTAAATTAAGCCAAGAGAACAGATCTTACCTTCAATATGAAGAGCCCACAGAAACACATGGCATTATTTAAAAAAAAAATCTATATAATTTTTTTGTGTGTTTCTCAGATCTGGGACGAATATTGTGCCTGTATCCATAGAGAATCTTCCAAAGGTCTGTATGGATGCAAACACAATATTCTTCTCTTAAAAGAGCATGTATGCCTTATTGAGAAGCCGATACTATAACTATAAAGACCTGTTCCAAACTAACGTTTAACTTAATGAGTCCTTGGGGCAAAGAGTTCTGTGACCTCGAAAGCTTTACTGAGTTCTCTTGCTATCTTCTGACCTATGGCATATAGTACCCTCTTTACTGCGTGGGCCTCTTAGAAAGCATAATTTGCAGAGGCTTAAGGACAGAAAAACATTTTAGAATTGTCCTTGAATTACTAATATTCTAGATTCCTGGATGTCTGGTTTATTATAGTGTTTGCCATGTAAAAAATCACTTAGTGGTTGAGCCAATTTCACAGGAAACCAACTGATTACCAAAAGACACTGGTATCATGGGAACCTAAAAAAAACAATGGGTGGTTCTAAAAAGAAAGTGTGCACAAATGTAACAAGTAAGATTCATCATTCCCTTGGGCCAAATCATGATTAAATTACAACTAGTCTTCTTATGCCAGAAAGTAAATTAGAAAGCAGAAAGTAATTTTAAAAATGTGAGACTTACAGATAACAGATGTCTGCTTATGAATTGTCCAAAATCTTAAACCAGCAAAAAGAAAAGAAAGTAGCTAGGAAAAAACAAATGACACATGCAGGCATGCATGTTAAAGTTCAATATGTAATTCTAGCTCTGTGGATTTTGTTCTCCGGATCCTGAGTGGAACCTATGTAACTCCTGAAGACTATTCGCTTCTGGAACGTTTCTAACAATCTTCAGCTTGACCTTGATAATCTTCACAATCATCAAGTGAGTCGAGAATTACTTATGTTTCTGCATGACCCAACCTTGACGTAAGGGCAGAATTCTTGGACTGTGCTGATGTGATGATGGCTCATAGTATCTGGTCAGGATTTTTCCAGCAGGGTTCAAATAATGTCTTTCTCTGATATTAATTCAGAGACCAGTTGTCCAGATTTTGTTCATGCGGAGGTTAGCTCAGATGTTAGGAATGGCTGCCCACAGCTGGTGGCAATATTCTATACAGCATCGTACGAGATATTTGTTCACGTCTGCTTGTCCGAGTGTGAAAATTAGAATTGGCGTGATATTCTCACAAACATGGGTGGCCTCTTTGTGATTTTTAAGGGGGGGTAGCAAACCCAGAAGGTGTTGATCTCGCTGTCATTTAAAGCAATAGCAACACCTTAGGCCATGAAAGTTTAGAGCCTCTGAAAGCTCTACCAATTTTGGTTTCAGAATTCAATTTGTGTTTACCACCTTTTCCAAAGATTGGATGTGATGGGGACAATTAAATTTCTTATTAATTGCCAAAGCTTTACAAAGATATTTGTAATGGTTCCAGTAAAATGCTTACTTCTGTCATGAGAAGAGTTATTTTGTAATTTCCTACAGTGTGAACACAAAATCAAGTGATTCTTTGTTACTGGTAGAGTCATAAAGTTCCAGCAAAGAAAGGCTTTATCCTATACCAAGAATAAGCACATAGTATGTAGTATGAGGAACATATTTAAAATGTTTTGCAAGTTAGCTGCATGAAATCTGCTGGAAGATGGTCAAAGGGACTCTGGTATTTGGGTTCTTGTCAATATCTTGCTTTTACAATTTTACTAGAATTATGACAATGACGGATAAAGCATGTACTCTAAAAATTTTAGTGAAGTTTTCACACAAATATTGATTGAAAAGAGTGGCCAATTTGTAATATTGTGATAAAAGTCCAAATTGTTCTGACTAATGCCTTATGTTAGGACCATTAGCAAAAATGGAAGACAGTGAAATTCTCACTTTAATTTTAACACATGATATATAGATATATGCTTAGTTGGGTATATTTCTTGGATCAAAAACAGATCATGGAAAAAAAACAGATTATGAGCAGTTAGGGAATTACTTTTTGACATAATATATCTTCAGAAAATTATTACAATGGGTGTTGAACTAAAATAAATAAATGAATAGATTGATCAATCTATCAAAGATAGATATAAATAATTATTGTAGAAGTGCTTGTGACTGATCTTGAGTAGGTTTATTATTAATCCTGAAAATTATACAATCATTATTATATGTATTTTAATATAATACATTCAATATAAGGAAGACTTTCTCTTCTGATTGTCAGTTTGATAAACAATCCAACTCTTAAAATAGTTTTTTTTAATATATTTTTTTAATGTTTATTTATTTTTGAGACACAGAGAGACAGAGCATGAATGGGGGAGGGTCAGAGAGAGAGGGAGACACAGAATCTGAAACAGGTTCCAGGCTCTGAGCTGTCAGCACACAGCCCGACGCGGGGCTCAAACTCAAGGACCGCGAGATCGTGACCTGAGCCGAAGTCGGACGCTTAACCGACTGAGCCACCCAGGAGCCCCTAAAATAGTTTTAAATTAAATTGTTTTCAGAAAATGTCCAAACTTAAATTATTTCTGTTGTCTTTTATAATGTAAATGTATACCCTTTGTAGGGTTTATAATAATTAAGGTGGCAAAAACATAAATGTCTTACCAAATCATTTGGACGTTCTCTTCTGTATAGGTGTATTGTAATGCTAAAAAAAGGGGGATCAATTAAAAGTCTGTATTGATAGCACAGTTTGTTTTCCCTTTCAAATGTATTCAACTACTTATAGATTATCAAATGCTAAGTTTTACATTTGTATAGGATGCTTTTTCCTGTGTGATAACTTCCTAATTTTATTTACCTTTATTATGCTAATGATCACATACATTAGTTTGTATTCTAGAGTTGGCAAATAAATTATAGTGAGATACCAATAAAAGAGATTGCTATCTGAAAAAAATAATTTTGGATTCATATTTCACTCCATTTGATGTCAAAAACCAAGACTCCAGGAACATACATGTAGCCAAAGTTGGATTTATTACTTGGAGAAACAAGGGACACTACCCCATGGAACAAACCGTGGGAATGTTTGGTCATTTTAGTGGTTGTGTAGTAACTTTGTTTCCAGTGTCTAATTAGAAATGATCATGAGTTATTTGTTTTTTGTTGTACCCATGTCACAGAGATTTCTAGTCAGATATTTATGTCCTGCAAAATTGTTAATGTCAGTAGGGGAACCACATGACCTATCAGAGAGCAGCTAGACCAGCTACCAGCTGTCATCTATCAGGTATGATTATTTCTTTTTCACTCTTTACCTTTAAAAAAATCAATTGCATTTAAACTAAAATACAAAAGTCAATCCATTAAGATTTTAGGATAACAGATATGCATCTATGTAATTTTACCGTGACTGAAAACCAAGTAGTATAAAACATGAGACTAAACAGTTTTCTATGCATAAAAATCAAAGATGTTTGTGCACACACACACACACACACACACACACGAGAATATGGCTATGTATCACAAGGCAAAATGAATGGAAATGTTTGTAGTAGATACCATCGGTAAAGAACTGAGTCTAATACGTATGAATTGCTATAAGTGAATTAGAATAGAACAAAGAGTCTAATAAGCAATGAATGTAAACTGTCAGTTTATAGAAAAGGAATTATATTTGGCTCATAAATATATGAACCAATACTTTCTTATAAAGAGAATCACAAATTAAAACAACAATGAAACATTATTTTCAGGTCATGATTGGGGAAACAGTATTAGGGAAATAGTCATTCTCATAGTTGGTATGAATTTAAATGTCTGAATAATTAAAATATATTCAAAGTCTTTTGAAAAAGGAGATCTATAACTATTAGAAAAATCAAGTACTACTTCCAAAGAATTTTATTTATTAAAAAAATCACTTTGACAGGATATTACAACAAATCAATATTGTAAATTGTTTAAGATGAGCACACCCTTGTTTTACATTTTTTTCATTATATGATTTGTTTTAATATTACTTTTAATTTCAAGAAGAGTTATAATTTCAGTTTGGGGGGAAAAACAAGGTTAGGTTAATAGAGAAAAATCAATCTCAAAATATTGAACTTTTTAGGAGGCAAAAAATTATTCTAGTTGAGTGAAATTCATGTATTTGTTTACTTGCTTAAAACATTGTTTATATCACATTTTGCTTATTCATTTATTCATGGAAGGACACTATCATTACCTCACATTTTAGCTATTATGAATAACACAGCTATGAACATAGGTATACAAATATCTCTTTGAGACAGTGCTTTCAACTCTTTTGGGTATATGTTCACAAGTGGGATTGCAAGTTTTTATGGTAATTATATTTTTAGATTCTTCTAGAACCACCAAACTGTTTTCCATAGGATCGTACCATTTTATATTCCCAGTAACAGGCACATGAGTCCCAGTTTCTTCACATCCCTCCCAACTCTTGCTCTTCTCTGGTTTTGTTTTTTGTTTTGCATTGTTTTATTTTGTTTGATAGTAGCTATCTTCATGAGTAGAAGGGAATATCTCAGAGTTTTGACTTACATTTCCCTAATGATTTGTGATAGTGAGTATTTATTTATGTGTTTATGCAGCCATTTGTATATCATTTTTGGAGAAATGTCCATTCAAGTCCTTTACTCACTTGTAAAGTAGGCTATTCATTTTTTATGCTTTTGAATTTCAGGAATATTATTCAGCCTTAAAAAGGCAGAAAATTCTGACATATGCTATGACATGGATGAACATTGAAGACATGCTAAGTGAGATAATTCAGTCAACAAACACTGTATGATTCCACTTTTATGAGGTACTTAAAAATTATACACAGAAAGTAGAATGATAGTTGCCAGGAGTTGGGAGGAGGGGGAAATGAGGAGCTATTGCTTAATGGATATAGAGTTTCAGTTTTACAAGATAAAAAGAGTTATGGAGATGGATAGTGGGGATGTTGGTACAACATTATGAATATATTTAATACAATTAATAGCCATTTACCTTTTTTTTCTGGATGGGATGTCAAAGTGACTAAGGAACAGAAGAGCCATATTATCATAAAAATAGTATTTTGAATATTGTGAATCATAGTCAAAACCTGTGAGTTCCGCTAAAATTATGTCTACATATCATATATCTACATATCATATATCATTAAAAATATAAACCCGTGAAGAAGCTACTAAGACCACTGAACTACTACTTTGGACACAGACGGAATGCCCAATAGTGCCATTGCTCAAAGTAGATTGATGGTTTGATATTAACCATTAGTTAAGCCTTGACAGCTTTTCAATTAAAAAAAAATTAATGATTATTTTTGAGAGAGAGAAACAGAGTGTGAACGGGGGAGGGGCAGAGAGAGAGAGAGAGAGAGAGAGAGAGAGACAGAATCTGAAGCAGGTTCCAAACTCTGAGTCAGCACAGAGCCCAGTGCTCAAACCCACGAACTGTGAGATCATGACCTGAGCCGAAGTCAGACGCTTAATCAACTGAGCCACCCAGGCGCGCCAAGCCTTGACAGCTTCTTTAAAACTTTGATAGTTTAACCAAAATACAAAATTTTGCTTCACATATGGAGATATAGGAAAAAGTGATCTCATCCAAATCTGCAGATGCTGAAAAAAGTTAATGATGATATTATAAATAAGCAAAGATAAAAACTGGGAGAAAGATGAAGGAGAGATATAGAAAGAAAATAGAAGTATCATCTATAAGTATATAGAATTTCATTTTACTGTGGTGACTTTTCTCTTAGGTTAATTTTTTTTAATTTAAATAGTAGTTAGTGAACACAGCGCAATATTGGCTTCAGAGTAGAATTCAGTGATTCATCACTTACATGTAACATCCGGCCCATCCCCCACCCACTTCCCTCTGTCAACCCACAGATTGCTCCCTATCATTAAGAGTCTCTATGATTTGTTTCCCTCTCTTCTCTACCCCCTCTCCTTCCCCTATGTTCATCTGTTTTGCTTCTTAAATTCTACATATGAATGAAATCATACAGTATTTATCTTTCTCTGATTGACTTATTACACTGAGCATAATCTCTTAGGTTAATTCTGTCCCCTTCTGGAATCTCAATAAATATTGAGATTCTGGAGAGTAAAGAATCCTTGCACACCAATTATCTGTCTATTCTCCCTGACTGAATGAAACCTGTAATTTATATGGAAATTTTTTTTAATAAATGGTTGATAAGATTCCCATTTTCTCTGCTCACCTTTATAATTTTTTTTTCAGTCGTACGTCTTTAGATTTGGGTGAAGTAGATAAATTATTACCGGGTAAGAATGTCCTCAGAATCTGCCATCTCTGTTTATTTAAATAATTCTTGTGGATTATTTGAAATTCAAAAATAGGCTGAGAATTTAGATTTTTATCGAATTCTCTTTTTTTCATGACTGTAATGTAAATGGTAATGTAAATAGTAACAGTAACCCTCAAACTGCAAATTGTTTATTAAAATAATAACATAACCTATATTTTATACCAACTCTATTTTATGCAGCAGTCATTCTTTTAAAATAACTACTTAATGGTGTGGGATTTCAAAGTATGCTAATGCTAGGTCACAAACTTAATATATTTTTTTTATATGTTTTATTTATATGCCATCAACTATATATGCCAACTGAACATTTGCACAGAAGAGATTAAACAGCTCTTTTTCAAGAGATTTCCAGTGAACCCTAATGACCAGAGCAGCATCTGTAGATAAATTTTCAAGCGGTCCATGTGTGTTTGCCATTTGTGGTGTGAGAATTTAGCATATGTAGTGTTTGATGTTTTAGTCATAAGACTGAGGTATTAATTAAAGCAAACTTTTTACTTTAGGCAAGTGGAAGACATATTGCTATAACATATTTATAGTAACAAATGACGTCTTTGTAACATTCGTTCTGCAAATAAAACTTTTACCAAAGGAAGCAGCCTTAACCTATATCCCATGCTTCTGTGTCTATAACTGTCATCACAAAATGGGCAAATTTTAATATTTGCCAGCATCTGTTTGGACCTACACAGAGGCATCTATACGCTGGATGAGGATAATTGTCTTCAACCTAAACTTAATGTTTTGAATGCTCCTGAAATTTACGATCTCGTTGAGAAGGGAATCAGAAGTATGTTTACTAGGGCATAACAGAAGTTAGATTAATGTAGGTCACGTCAAGGATTGCTCAGCCAAGTGCTTTGTAAAGATTAGTAACTTTAGCATTTATTTCCAATCACCCATATCTGATACGATATGGGTGATACGATATGGGTGAGCCAAGCTTGACAACTGCCGCATTTTCACTCCCTGAAGAATTGTTCAGTACTCGACTCAAGAAAATGAATGAATCCGGTGAAGTCAGGTAGCTACCTCTCTCTGACTTCTAGTAAGAAGAGAGAAAGAGTGCTATGTGAAAGGGCTAACTATGGACTCCTTTCAATTTGTGTCACAATTTCCTAGGTATGTTAAAACAATATGATAGATGTTCAAAGTAAGAAAAAAAATACACATAGGAGGTGAGTTGAAAGAAAATCTTTACCTGCGTCCTTTTATATGCCATATATAAAAATGAATGAAAGATTTTCTTTAAAAATGTGGCAAGCTGTTTCCTCTTTTAATTATTATTTCATTACAATTTAATTTTTTGTACTTACTGTGAAATCTAATCTGAAATTAATGTCAATGGCTGTAATATTATATAGTGATTTCTCAATGAAATTAGCGCTGCTGTTTAAACGTGACAAAAATAGTTCTGTGATCTTCTAGGCCTCAGTTTCGTAACTGAGTATACTGTGACACACAGAGGTGAGTTTAAGAGATTTTGGTGTCTGTTATAAATGGTTTTTACTTAGTAAGTTGATAAATATTATGCATGCTTCAAGAATACTGCCAAAGGAAATTCTCTGGAGCATGCATTGCTGTTTTCATTTTTCCTTCCACATATTTAAACAAGGGTCTTCAGTTTTTATTCAGAATAAGATAGTTAGCCATTTGTATTTATCAACTACAACTTTGTATCACACCAGAGAATATGACAGAGAAATGATTTGAATAATTAATTTCAAACCTTCCAAACTATATGACTCAACATCTGGCAAATTTACAAGAGAAAAACATTAGAATTTTTATGACGTGCAGTCACCATTCATTCACTGTAACTAATGTTTATGAGCGACAATATGAAAGCATGTTCTGGTTCTCTATTCCCCTGCCTCCACCATGGATAATGTTACAGGAACAAAAGTTTTGTGTACCAATTAGTGAGTAAATAAATGTAGATGAATACATACATACACAACATAACATTTTAATAGTTGATACAGCTGTCAAAAAGTTTTTCTGCATACTGTTTAACCACACAGATTTTTTTTTTGAAATTGACTTGAACAATAATTGATAAGTTTCAATACCTTTGGATATTAAAACACAGGTTAAAAAAGTAGTGAATGCATTTTGCTGAAAAGGGGAGCTAATTCTTCAGCCCTTCTTTTTTAGGAGCTAAGTCCTAAATACTCATTACATATTTGAGAGATTATATATCACACAAAGCAGGACAAAAAGCACCACAAAGAGTAGTTTTTAAATTTTCTTCTATGAATTTGTATGTGTACACGTGTGCAATATTCTCAAAATAAGAGCAATCTTAAAAATATCAGAATTACTAAATACGCGTTTGTCTTAAAAGTGATGCAATTCATTCCTAGAAACTTTGTCAAAAAACAGAATATAGGAAATAATTTTATTCTGAATTAGTGTATCTAATACATATCCGAGACTTCACTCGTTTTGCCGGTAGACGAACCACCTTCACTGATACTGGGAGATGTATTCTTAGAAATACGTTTGTGCAGCCGAACAGTAAACAGATAAAACTAATGAGAAACCAGTCATCTCACCATAAAGTGAGCCAAGCTCTCTCCTCTGTCTCTAAATATAGGTGAGGATAAACAACACAGCTACTCACGCTCAAGTAGTCGCACAGCCCTAAGAGCTGGAGGGATCACGAAGGATGCCTGGGTGGCTCAGTCTGTTAAGTGTCCGACTGTCGCTTCCGCTCAGGTCATGATTTCCTGGTTTTGTGAGTTCAAGCCCCGCATCAGGCTCTGCGCTGACAGCCCGGAGCCTGCTTGGGATTCTCTCTCTCTCTCCTTCTCTTTCCACACCTCCCCAGGTCACGCTCTCTCTGTCTCTCTCAAAATAAATAATTTAAAAAAAAAAAAAAAAAAGAAATCTGTTTCTGCAGCTGAACAGGAAATGGATAAACCTAAGGAAACACCAGTCGTCTCATTGTAGAGTGAGCTACACTCTCACTTCTGTCTCTAAATATAAGTGAGGATAAACAACAGAGACACTCGTGCTGCCGCGCTGAGAACTGAAGGGATCGATAAAGTAAAACAAACAGTTGTGTTTGTTTATTAAAAACCAGCTCAGCAAAAATATTGAATATTACACTTGTAATTATTCTTACTTTTTAGCACTTAAAACCATCAAAATCTTTTCTTCTTTCCCTTAGCGGTATTTATTTCTTTGAACAACATTTAAGGGAAGTACCGTGACATCTGGTAAGTGATTTCCATCACTCGTTAAATCTTTTAACCATATTTTAAGTCGAACTTCCCCATCAAAAATCTGTTTCTGGAGACCCATCTCAATAAACTTGTAAATATTCAATCCAGAAAGAAGAAATAGATTCCGGACCAGATTCTTGTCTTGCATTCATAAATGCCCTCCAAAAACTAGTTTTTTAACACTGAGATTCATACGACATTAAAATAGGAAAATATTTTTGACTAAATGAAATCTATTCCTAAATTAGATCTGTCTAGTGGATGGAATTTTATTAAGGGTCTCTACTTTTTCAATGTTTAATAAAGCGCTTATGAAGGTGATTTGATTAGATTAAAATTGAAAGCATCATGCTACAGGTACATGTAATACCTGCCGTGTTAGCTGACATTTTATCTGTGAAACTCTTAATTGCTTGCCAGATGTCATGGTCATGTGATTCAGTGGTTAGAGATCTATGCTGCTTGAAGAATTAACTAAGTGCAATGGGAATGTTTATTTCCACACAGAGATACTTAAATAGATAGGAAATATAGATGCATATGGAAACTGAATGAGCTTATACTTTAAAGTAAGACACATTTTACTAATATTTACATTATAAAATCATACACTGTCATTTCTTTAGGAAAACGTGTAGCGGTCATGATTTATTGTTCAGGTCTTCTTCTAAAGAACCATATTATTTTTGTACAAGTTGACCAAATTCAAAATCTCCCTACCTAAATGTGAATAAAAAATAATGTCATTATATAAACATTGGATTATTCAAACCACATTTCTTTTGTATTCATCAAGTAGGATTTTATTTTCGCATTGAACAAAGGCAGGACTCAGAATTATATGAACACCATTTGTACTATTTTTAGAGCATTATGAAACAGTTGCTGTTATGTTGGTGTTTTTCTCAATGCCTCGTTCTGTATCATCACTGCGTTTAAGAAACAATGAGCCGCTTCTTACTATCCAAAACTGTTAATGCAATAAAGTCAAGTACGTGTATGATCAGTTATAAAAGCTATAAGGGAGAACAAAGTGAAATTTCTATGTCAGTTTAAATATAAAATGTGTGTAGTATGAAAAATATCTTAAGTGCAGAGTTCCTCTTTAAAACTTCAGAATTCTTAATATTATATGTGTTTGCATATGTAGTTTTTTATGTTTCTCTTCTAAAAATTACATGTATTAAACACCATGTCCCCTTTGTGAAAAAAGCATATCTATAAAATACAAAGAGCCCCATGCTGCTTTTCTTCTGCCATTCCTTGTGCTTCTTTTAAATAGTCTTTTTAAACTTGGTGGAATCTCATTTTAATATTAATTGTAACATTTTGCACTTAGATAGTGCTTTTCCTCTGAAGAAAGCCAAAGCACTTAGCCGTGAAAAATCTCAGCCATCAGCCAGGACAAGCAAGTGAGGAAGGACTCCATAAATGAAAGCCAATTTAAACTAGGAAATGATTTGAATTCATACCCCTTTCAATCAGGCAACAGGAAGAGAACCAATTTTTCTCCAACCTTAAGGGTTTGCAGCAGAAGTGAAAAGTAAATTGCACTACCGGGGACCTTGTGGTTCGAAAGACATATGGGAAAGAGGGAAGAACAAGAATTACATACTAGACCTGTCTACATGAGGCGAGAAAATGGAGTACAGCATGCTAAGCATGGCTTGATTCATTCCAAGGAGCAAAACTTAGGAAGTGATACATTTCTGGGCAATGCATGCTGTTCAAGAAACCCAGGAATATAGTAGAAAATGCACCACACCCCACACATGTGTGCACATGCGTGCACACATGCCATATTTTCCCACCGTATGAATGGTATTCAATGCACACGCATGCCTTAGTGTCAGAACTTTGTTTAAATCCTTATTCAGTTCATTGAGAGCATAAAGGCTCAAAGCCTTTATGCTTTCATGTGAAAAGTGGAGACAATGACAGATTTCTTGACAGATTGTGAAATTGTAAGAAACAGAATATATATATATGAAAAAATATAATTATTTTAAATTAATGTTTAATTCATTGGAAGTATTCAGTGAATGATAAATGTCATTAGTATACTTATGCAGATATAATTTCAGATGACAATATAATTTAATAAAGACAGTGATTCCTTTATTCAAGGGAAACAATATCTCTATTTTTGTTGGGAAATAAAGATTATTTTAAATGGCATCGTGATCTTCCTTCCGTTATCAATTTGTTTTTGAAAATTCATTAGTTGGAATTTAAAAAAAAACATTTTTAAGTTTATTTATTTTTGAGAGAGAGAGAGAGAGAGAGAGCAGGGGAGTGGCAGAGGGAGAGGGAGAGAGAGAAGCCCAGGCAGGCTCTGCACTGTCAGCATGGAGCCCCATGTGGCACTCGAAACCTTGAACTGGGAGATCGTGACCTGAGCCGAAAGCAGGAGTTGGACACTTAACCGACTGAGCTATGCAGACGTCCCTCATTACTTGGACTTGTTAAGTAAACTTTATAGAAATCAAAACTCAGAGCTCCTCTCATTTCATGAAGTTTTCCTTTCCTGATAAAATTTTTAAACACAAATTTTATTTTATGTTAAATACAAACCTTATTATATGGAGTCACTTAGTTTAATGATAGTTTAAGTTGAACATTTTTCTGTAATATCCTCAATAAAATACTCTTAACTTTTCCAAGAAAAATTTAACCTAAAATACATTATCAATAGTAAGAAAAATATTCATATATTAATTCTGTGAATTGAGAATGGCTTAATGTTAGGTGTACCTGAGTGGTTCAGTTGGTTAAGCCTCCACTATTATTTTTAATTTTTTTTTAATGTTTTATTTATTTTTGAGAGAGAGGAAGAGTACGAGCGGGGAAAGGGCAGAGAGAGAGGGAGGCACAGAATCCGAAGCAGGCTCCAAGCTGACAGCACAGAGCCCAATGTGAGGCTCGAACTCATGAACCGTGAGATCATGACCTGAGCTGAAGTCCATGCTTAACCGATGGAGCCACCCAGGCGCCCCAAGCCTCCAACTCTTGATTGCAGCTTAGATCATTCATGATCTCAGGGTTGGTGGGTTCAAGCCCTGCTATTAGCACAGAGCTTGGGATTCTCTCTCCCTCTCTTTGTCCCTCTCTTGCTCTCTCTCTGTCTCTCAAAAGAAATAGTTGTTTTTTTTTAAGAGTGGCTTAATGTTAAGAAAAGTAGTATTTTGTTTTCCTACTTTGCGTAAAATTTATTTTTAAAAAATCACCCTAAACCTCTTACATATATTCTTAAGAACAATATCATCCCTCCTCTCTTGATGTTTTTTTCCTATCCGCAATAGGACCTGAGGATAATCTCACCCTTCCAGTCTCCATTTCACATTCTGATATTTCTGCCTTCAACAACTCATCAGACTGCCTTGACTAATCTGACAATTTCCCGTGACAAGTGCATTAACTCCGTGATACTGTGCTTGGACTTCGCATGTGTTACCCAGTATCTGCTAGTTCGCTTTGGAAGAAAAACATGTTATCTATTTATTTCCTCATCTCATTTTTGCCTTATTCTCATCCTATCTTACTCCTGTTTTTACATACCATCTAGCCACTTTTAAGTAACTAAAGATCACTTGTATCCAATGCAACACTCAGGATATTTATAGGAGCTGCTATCCTGGATGACAAAGTATGAATCATCTTCATGACAGCAGTCAATGCCAAATCTAACTTTACTTGGAAGCAGTATTAATCCTTGTTTATCTTTAGTTCAAAACACTAATTAATAAAACAATAGCAATACTGGAAACCATTTTCGTAACTACAGCAACTATACTGGCTTCCATACAAGCAGAAAGTTTGGCTTATATCATTGCATTTCACATATTAGATCTCACCTCGCTGTTGAATCTCTTTGAGGCTTTATTTGGACCTCCATTACTATTAAGTTCTTCACCTTCCATTTAAAGGGAAGGATACCTCAGCCATGGGTTTCTGAGGACTCATCAGAGGATAGTACTTCACATTAGATGAACGATTATTCAACATTAGGTGATTTTTTTGCAGAGGTGTTCATGATGAGATATATAACAAATATGCAGTATGTGATACTAATCTATCAAGGAAAACTGTAACTCAGCTTAAAAATCAAGATTCTTATTTCCTGAAATATTTGCAATTATAAAATATATTCTTATAAGTAGAAGACGTTTTATATTTAATGATACAGATTAGAAAATGGTTAAATAAACACAATTACCTTAAATTTCAGAATGTTTAATGACAATATTTCCTTAATACTTATTGGGCACCCATTATGTACTAGATTGTATTCAGTGAAAATTATCATAAGATCACTTTTATGATATATGTATGTAAATGGCTATGCAAGTGAGGCACCTTTTAGTTGAACAGTAGAATCAAAACAGTATTTCTTGAAATAGATATTCAAACCTATTTTATACCTCCATTTTCACTTTAGCAGCCATGTAAGATCTATTTAAATTGAAACTTCAAGAAACTTCTAATTGCTACTGTCTAGCAAGGCTGTCAAAGAAGACAAGATCCACTATTTTTATTTTTATTTATTTTGGTTTGAGGATATTTGAGATATAATAATGCACTTATCAATACAACATCAAAGTGGAGGTGTTCCCAATATTAATGTTTGTTATTAAGCTTTTCAGCTGTCTGGTAACTCAAGTGGTCTATAGTTGAATACACTCTAATGCCAGATGGAATATCAGAAAATGTGTATGAGGCTTTAATTATCTGAAAACCCGAAATGAACCACTACTCATGATACCTGGGGATTTTAATGAAGAGCGTACATATGTTCTTCTTGCTAATTGAAGATGAGCTTCATTTTAATGGATTTAATCTCCTGAGAATTTAAAGCATAAAAAAGAGAAGAATTGAAAAGAATTTTAAAAACCCAAAGCATACTTTGCAAAAACTCTTCCTATTGAACGGAAAATTATTGGAAGGTTGTATTTTTTTTATGGCAAATGATTTTGTTGAATAGGTAAAATATGTATGACATAGAAGTTCCGGAAAGCATAAGTATTAATTTTCTCATAGTTATCAAACAAGTGATATGCAACCAAAACATTAGTGATACATCTGAATAAAGCATTAGATCTACAGATTTAAAGTTGAGTATTCAACACATTTTTTAAAAATGGGCTGTAAATAGTACATTAATAATAGTGAATATTTAGAGGTAGACAATTCTTAAATGTAGTTTAGAATAATTAAAGCTTTGTTTTGTAAGTAGTGCATACAGAAATCATAACAACTGTAAGAGAAGGGAAAAAATGAGTGTTATTTGAAAGTGAAAATGGATCAAAGGGCAAAATCAATTTAAATGCACTTTAAATGTGATAAATACACAGTACTTCCAACAGCTGCCATGTTTATTGGGAGATATTAAAAGTTAGCTGGAAGTCACATGATTCGTTCAATGATGGGTTTAGGTACCAGTTACCACATGATGGTATCAGTGGCTAATCCAAACGTTGCTTGGGGAATAGAAAAGGAGAGGATTCCCCATGAACAACTGGAAACGTAAATATGAAAGAATAATCCTGGAGAAGAAGGTGAGGCACAGAGAAAGAGATGTTGTTAGAGGAAAGAGATGTTCCAATCACACAAAATGCTGTAGGGTTCAAACATGGAGGACGGTTTCGAAGGGCCAGAGAGAGACTTAAATGACTATGAAAAAATGTGGGGAGTGGGTATTGGCCGGCTTTCCCCTGGCACCACCCAAGGTAGTCAGGGTGGTGCCAGTCCACCTGACAGATATGTTGCTTATCTTGTACTAAGTAAAAATGTCATGATATCTTGAGGTTCTCATGCATTTCCTTGAAGTAACTCTCAATATTTCTGGTTGCCCATTCACCAACCACTAGCTATGACAGTCACCAATATGCTGACTGCGCTGGACACATCTTTCTATGGCAGACTGATTTGTTCTTTTTGTATTTTTATAAATTACTCTCACTAAACGTTTATTTATTTTTGACAGAGAATGCAAGTGGAGGAGGGGCAGAGAGAGAGAGAGGGAGACAGAGGATCCGAAGCTGGCTCCGCACTGATGGCAGCAAATCTGAAGTGGGACTCAGACTGACGAACCTTGAGATCACGACCTCAGCTGAAGTCAGATGCTCAACCAACCGAGCCACCCAGGCGCCCCTAAATTACCCTCTCTAAATAGCATAAGTACATACTCTGAATCTGCTCAACCCTGGGCCCCAGTGATATCAATTTTCTTAGCTGAGGTTTGGATTGAGGAAACAGCTGTACTCGGGGGTGATTTACCAAACAAATGCCATCTCACGGGTCCATATATGAGAGCCATATGGCCTTCACCAGGTGAGAGGCTGAATAACAATCACATTATTATCTTTGTTCTGGAAGAATGTCATTCCCATCAAGACACTTTGTTTTGAGCCCACTTGTTCCAAAACTTGATTTCCACTTTTAACAAGCCAAAGCGTTATCATGTGCTCAAATTTCAATTTTGTTGGTGACAATGTGAGGAGTCTCCTGTGGTTTGGAACTATATGAATCTTAGAACTAAATTAACGCTTTTCTAGAAAGAAAAAAAATAATAATTCACTGGTTTTAATATCATTCCAGAATGCAGAGCATTTGTTAAAGTGATGGCTCACATTATTCCTGGGCAATAATTTAAAGGACCTATCTATTGGATGTATTGAATCCTGCATTGTATCTCTAAGTCTTGCCATTTACTCATGGTGACATACGATAATTAGGGGGAAGGGGCCCAGGACCTGGCATGAGACACCCAGCAAGAAACAGAAGAAATTTCACCAGGTATGTGACACAAGTATTCATATGGCAGAATAAATAATAAGCAGCAGGACCCCAAGCCTAGAGAGGATTATGTCAGCAGATATGCAGGACCAGGAAGCAGAAATAACAGAAATCGTAGAGTCAGCAGTGTACTACTGTTTAAACAAAACAGAAATACTAGAAAGTATCAGTTAAAACCTTTAAATATATATATATATATATATATATATTTTTTTTTTTTTTTTTTTTTTTTTTTTGCTATGTGATACTGAAGCTGGGGTTTGCCCGCTCTGTGACCCAAGCTTCCTTGTTAACTATTTGCCAGTTAGGTTCTACTAATTGGTAGCACTGGTGGGAGAGTAGAGAACAGGAGGAGGGGAGAAGAAAGTCCCTTCCAGGTCTGAGCCCCAGGCAGGCCCCACAACGGTACATAACGGTTCGCATCCTAGTGGGCACTCCCGCTGCTTCCCGCACCAGCCTTGTGGGAAACCCTCTTGAGTCACAAGTTCCGGAAGCTTCCCTTTTCTTTTGTCTTCTACCAGTCTTAGGCGCAGTAAGTGCTTCCTGTAATTATTATACTCTGGATTACGTTACAGATGACATTTTTGTCATCTAGCCCTCTAACACCAGTGTGGTCTTTGAGAGAAATCTCTCTTACAGTTTCTATTCTCTTAAAGGCCCTCTTTTTGATAAAACACGACTACTTTGCCTCCCTCTCTTCCTTTATTCCACTTCTTGGGAGAACATAATGCCTCTGTCAACCTATGTAGCCACCTGTTTCCAAGGACCTGAATCTCACTGGAGAGGCAAACAACTGTATGGACTGGGTTAACATTAAACTTATGATAAGAAGTCTCAAATGCATATTCTCAATTCTCCTAAAAAAAACAATTTCCTTGTTTTTCTGGTATCTGTCCTCCAAAGTGATGCTTCCCTGAACTTTAATATACCCTGCTGTTTACAATCCCTTTCTCTTACCTCATAGGTCTGTCTGAAACACTTCAAAAATAATGATAATAAAAAATAAATGGAATTATTTTGCTAGACAAATACATGCATCTACATATTATCAACTCAGACCTATTTTCTGTCTTCTTAGATCATAGGCAAGGCCAACCTCTCAACTCTATTTGGAACCCTGTACTTCATAGTTTCTCAAAGACTTTGCAGCTGGAAGTGTCTCTTTTTATTGGATCATGAATATCAATGTTGCTAATCAATAACTCCATTAGCATACGCCTATAGTATTTTCTCATATTGTACGATATCCACCACTAAACCACGTTTCTGTCACAGCTAACGCCCATTTCTTTGTCCATTTCACAGCAAAGCTTCCAGACAGTTCTTTAAGCTTCCTTTTCACTTGTGCTCATTTCTAATTCTCCTCTCGAAACATTCAGATTCTGACCCCACCTCTCTGCTCAATCTACCAATTACAAAATCCCCCAAACTTCGACGCTGTCTGCCTTTTTCCACTTCTCAGAAACAGTGGCCACTCCTAGAATTCTCACGGATGGGCTTTCTCCTAACTCACAGGTGTGCCTCCTTCGGGCTCCTTCTCGGTTCCTCCTCTCCAACCTTTGCAAAGTCGATCTGATCGGTTCTCTCCTCTCTCCACGATCTCATCCGGTGCAATGATTCTATAGTTCATTTCCGTGTCTAGGGTACTCCTGTTGACATCTCGGAGCCAGATGTGTCTCCTGTTCTCCAAACTCCTGTGTGGCGGCTTATCCCACACACCAATTTTCTCATGTGAGTCATTTCCTCACCTCCAGTTACTCCCTTTTTCCTCTATTTTGTGATGTTTGTAGTTCCTGTAACTCTGTGAAATTATCTGGGTTTTTTTCTTCCAGTTCATTTTACTTAGTTCCCTCCACTAGAATACAAGTTCCAAGAAAGGGGGGGGCATTTTTGCTTTGTGACTGCTGCACTATCAGCTTTTACAAAAGTGACCGTCATATCAATAGCTCTGTAAATTTTTGTTAGACACATAAAGGCATGGACAACCCCTGAGAAAGGGTTCTGTTGCGTGGTAAAGTATTTCCTTATAGAATATATTCATTTTAACGGATTAAATGGAAATACACGTATGGCTATTTGAGCGAAGATGTGTCCCTGAGAATGGATTAGAGTTTAAAGTTTCAGTTACACAAGATGAATAGGTTCTAGAGATCTATTGTACAACATAGTGCTTAATTTTAACAATATGATGTTGTTCACTTAAAATTTTAAAAGGGTGGATCCATGTTGTGTTCTTACCACACACATCACCAAATTAATTAAATAAAATAAATACAAAGGGAAACTCTGGTTACCTTGATTGTGGTGATGGTATTATGGATATATACACATGTCCAATTTCATCAAATTACATGGATCAAACACGTTCCCTGTTTTTGGCATACAGTTATATCTTAATAAAGCTGTTAAAAATAACACGAAGCGTCCTTTGTAAGATTATTCCTTTTAGGGTAGCTTATTTTTGTTTGCTTGGATACATGTTACAAGATATCAAATACTATCAAGCTTTGTAACTGCTGAAGTCTTTATAGATTTTATTAAAAATATATATGAGAAAATGTTGTCTACTAAATCTGACCCTTTCCTGTCAATTTTGTTACCCCAAAATTGATAATAATCACTAGTGTTTATCAAACATTTATTGTTGATGATACATTAACTATATTTCATAAATGGTTTTAATAAATACACAAGAAACTTTTTGATAATTAATTACTCTACATGTGGAAGCTGAGGCTTAAAAAGATAAAATTTTCGTGCTAAACCTACCAGCCAGTAAGTGCTGGGAATTATAGCTGAAGAAAAAGTGTATAACACTTTCCCGAAGATTAGGAATTATTGAAGAATTATTTATTTAATCCGATATGGAATCCTTTCTATGTAACAAATTTTCTGGTGTGGATCCTGTTTGCTGTTCTTTGAATTCAAATTGTTTGTTTTCTTTATATGAAATGCCATGCAGTTTGGAAAACTGCTAAACATTTCCATTTATTTTACTTTTCCTCGAGAAAGAGTGTCCTTAAGCATAAGTAATTCTACCTCTAATGTGACTATCTAAACGCTTCATATATTTAGGTTTCCTTCATGAATCTTAGCACATATTTTTAGGGAAAAATTATAACTCAGCTACACACTGCATTTTATGTCTGGATATAGATGGGGTTTTTATTAAAAGTCGGAGTTTGTGTTGTGTTATTTTATTATAGCAATAAAAATTCATTAGCTTTGATCAGATGACTACACAAATAACCTATTTGAAACTCCTAAAGTATGCAAGAGAAACAAGCTTCTAAAGCCAAAATAATAAACCACTTTCAAACAGGAAAAGTTCAAGGTTGGTAGAAAGCAAACTCATGTGTGAAACCGTTTTAACAAATAACAAAATCCTTTTTTTTATGAAAACATCACAGAATTGATAGATTAAAACAAAGACAGAAATAAAAACTTAATATGTAAATATATGTTGGGCCAGGAAAAGACCGCGGCAGCCTGTGATGTGATCTTCTTAATAGAGGTGGGGCTGCTGGTCTACAGAAAATGGTTGCTTCTTTAGGACCTTAAATATATGACTTCAGGCTACAAGTCCTATGGTCTTTCCCTAATTCAGAAATGCCTTCTTTTTTTTATTTATTAAAAAAAAATTTTAATGTTTATTTTTGAGAGAGAGAGACAGAGTGTGAGCCGGAGAGGGACCTAGGGAGAGGGAGACACAGAATCTGAAGCAGGTTTCAGGCTCTGAGCTGTCAGCACAGAGCCTGACACGGGGCTCCAACTCACGAACCATGAGATCGTGACCTAAGCCTAAGTCCAACACTTAATGGACTGAGCCACCCAGGCGCCCCAAAAGTGCCTTCTTTTGAAAAACAGAAGATGCACATTTACATGACAATTACACTTAGAAACAAAAATTAATGCAGGCACACAGATTGTTTCCCTGGTTGGCTTTCGTACTTTTACGAAGTTTATAGATAATACACATTTTATGCTTTGTAGTCTCTGTTGCCACTGCTCATCTCTGCTGTGGCAGCACGATGGCATGAATAATGCCGACCCAAATGGGTGTGACTGTGTGCCAATGATGCATTTATAGATACTTAATTTTGGATTTCATATAATTTCAATGCATCGGTAAAATGCAAAATCAACCATTAAAAAATGTAAAAAACATTATACGCTTACAGTCCTTGCAAAAACTATGTTTGGGTTTGGCCCATCAACCACAGGTTACAGAACCCTTCTCTTGCACATGAATAAGCCCACTACCAGTCCCCGTCACCTACCATAAGATGAATGAATTTATTTTATTGTTGTTGTTGCTGGATGTTTAAACAAGTAGTTTTAAAAACAGGTGCAGGTAAATTATTTAAACATGTGTTTTAAGATTTGAAAAAGCACATCATGTTCTTAAGCTGGGAAGAAATTTAATTAATTCCAGCAGCCTTTGCATTGTATTTCTCATCATTGAAATTGTTTTGTATTTAACATATTGGTGACTCCTTTGTTTCTGAGAAATTACCATGACTGATTATGTCTAATTTCCTTGTGGCTTATGAATTTTCTGAAATTAAACAGCAGGTTTTATCAAATTTGGTAGCATCTCAGTAGTTAGTATGATGTTTTACATCTTGCTACTTAAATTGTGGTTCTCAGACCAGACTTAGCATCACCTGATATCTTATTAAACATGTAGAATCTCAGTTTCCAACTCAGGCACGCTTAATTAGAATCTGCATTTTAACAAGGGATTCTTATGCACATCACAGTTGAGAAGCTCTGTTTTAACATACAGCGAGCACTTAGATATTAATAACAACTTGCTAAAAATATGCCCTATCAAGGTAATTTCCTTAGGTGCTGAGGAGATACCTCAAAATACCTAAAAAATATTTTAGCTTTATGCATCATTGAAAATAGGCAAGCACCAAACTCTCCTCTACCAGGATCACATGGGTAATAGCACTGGGATCCATTCCTTGTGGTCATTTTGTGGACAAAGAGAAATGTTTAGTCTATATAAATATTATCATGGAAATTCATGGAAATACTGTTAATGTGGTTTTTAAATAGTTTAGATCATTAAAGTGTTGACAGAAACTTTCCTGGACTGCTATGCAGTTAATTCTCGCAATGCCATTAGTATATATGAAACCATACCTTGGAGATATTGTGCGTCGGTTTCAGACCACTACAAAAACAAATATGGCAATAAAGGGTGCAATAACATTTTATCTAAAGAAACCATGCAAATGAAAGAAAAAATACTTTATTATTAAAAAATGCTAACCATCATCTGAAATTCCAGCGAGTCATAGTCTTTTTTTGGCAGAGGGTTTTGTCTTAATGTTGATGGCTGCTGATTGATCAGGGTGGTGGTTGCTGAAAGCTGGGTGGCTGTGGCAATTTCTTAAAATAAAATAATAGTTTTTGAAGATTGTTCTATCAACGAATGCGCCCCTTCACGAACGATTTCTCTGTGGCACGCAGTCCTGTTTGACAGCATTTTACCCACAGTAGAATCTCTGTCATTATTGGACTTCATCTTCTCAAACATTGCCACTGCGTTATCAGTTACAGGCATGGAATATTCCCAATTCTTTGTTGTCACGTCAACTTTCTTCACTGCATTTTCACCAGGGGGAGCTTCCATCTCAAGAAACCACTTTCTTTGCGCATCCAAAAGAAGCGACTCCTCACCCATTAATGTTTTATCATGAGATTTTAGCAATCAGTCACGTCTTCAGGCCCCACTTCCAATTCTATTTCTCACACTTGCAAATTACTTCCTCCACTGAAGGCTTTGTCTCCTCAAAGTCATCCATGGAGGTTAGAATCAACTTTTTCCAAACTCTTCCCACGAAACATGACTGGTTGTAATGGCGTCTACAATGACAAATACTTTCCAGATGATTTTCAATTTCCTTTGCTCAGATCCACCAGAGGAGTCACCATCTACAGAAGCTAGTGCCTTACAAAATATATTTCTTAAGTAATAAGACTTGAAAATCAAAATTACTCCATGATCTATGGCTGCAGTATGGATGTCGTGTTAGCAGGCATAAAAACAACATTAATCTCATACATCTCCATCAGAGCTCTTGGATGATCAGGTACGTTGTCAATGAGCAGTAATATTTTTAAAGAAATCTTTTTCTTTTTGAGTAGTTCTCAACACCAGGTTAAAATATTTAGTCAACTATGTTGTAAACAAAGGTGCTGTCTTCGGGGTTTTGTTCTATTCGTAGGACATAGCAGAAGAGATTTAGCATAATTCGTAAGGTCCCTGGGATTTTCTGAATGCTACACGAACATCAGCTTCAATTTCAAGTCACCAGGTGCATTAGCCCCAAAAGAGAGTCAGCCTGTCCTTCGATGCTTTGAAACCAGGCATTTACTGCTCCTCACCAGCTATCAAAGTCCTAGATGGCATCTTCTTCCAAAAGAAGGCTGTTTAGTCTACACAGAAGACCTATTGTGTAGTGTAGCCATCTTTATTAATTTTTTTAGGTAGATCTTCTGGATAACCTTGCTTTTTTTATGTTTTGGAGATGGCTTCTTTCCTAAGACCTCAGGGACCAGCCTCTACTGGCTTCAAACTTATTTTCTGCAGCTTCCTCCCCTCTCTCAGCCTTCATAGAATTAAAGAGAGTTAGGGCTTTGCTCCAGATTAGGCTTTGGCTTAAAAGGATATTGTGACGGGTTTACTCTTCCTTCTATCCAGACCACAAAAACTTTCTCCATATCGGCAATAAGGCTGTTTTGCTTTCCTATTATTCATGTATTCAGTGTAGTACTTTTAATTTCCTTCAAGAATTTTTCTTTCCTTGACATTCATAGCTTAACTAACTGGCACAAGAAGCCTAGTTTTCAGCCTCTCTCAGCTTTCAACACGCCTTTCTCACTAAGCTTAATCACTTCTAGCATCTGATTTCAAGTGAGAGATGTGTGATGCTCTGAGGCCATTGTAGGGTTATGGATCAGCCGAATCTCAATACGGTTGTGTCTCAGGGACAGGGGAGGCCTGATGAAAGGGAAAGAGATGGGAGAACTGCCAGTCTGTGGAGCCATCGGAACAAACACAACATTTATCAATGAAGTCCACCATCTTATATGGGTGCAATTCGTGGAGCCCCCCAAAAATTACAATATAACATCAAAGATCACTGATCACAGGTATCCATAACAAATACATTAATAGTGAAAAAATTTAAAATACTGTGAGAATTACCAAAATGTGACACTGACGCAGAGTGTCTGTTGGAAAAGCTGTGGAAAAAATGACGCACTCGACTCGTTCAACCCGAGTTTGCCACAACCTTGAATTTGTAAAAAATGCAGTAATTGTGAAGCACAATAAAATATTGAAAGAACAATAAAATAAGTTATGCCTGCATCTAAAAGGAAATAGGGGTTCTTTATTTTTTAGAATTGACTTAATGATATTTTTCAAGACCCCAATCCTGCTGAAAGCAGAGAAAATAAACATTTATACAAACAAAGTAAAATAACTTTAAATGACTAAGTAATAACTCTGTCATGTTAGGTTTAAATTCTTTCTATTTTTGAGCATCCATCGTATAGCAATTAGTCATTGCAAAGTCACTTAGACTTACCTGTCTTTATGTCATGCCACGGACCACTATTTCAATGTGGTAAACTTTACAGATTCCGTTTCAGAATAACATTTATAAATAAATAAAATTAAAAAAGAATTATGGAACAAAATTATTATACTGAAATATGATTCTGAAAACATTAAAATGTGGTATAGCAATAGATGTGTTTATTAATGAAGTATTTATTATGGGTTTATCAATGAAGGAGCTAGCAGATGGTATAATAATTACTCTCCTTTTGCAATAACAATAACAATAAGTAAAAGATGATTTGGTCTAAGGGCGCCTGGGTGGCTTACTGTGTTGTGTGTCGATGTCGGCTCGGGTCACGATCTCACAGTCTGTGGGTTCGAGCCCCGTGTCGGGCTCTGTGCTGACAGCTTGGAGCCTGGAGCCTGCTTCGGATTCTTTATCTCCCTCTCTCTATGCCCTTCCCCTGTTCTGTCTGTCTCTGTCTTTCAAAAATAAATAAAACATTAAAAAATTTTAAAAAAAGATAATTCGGTCTATCTTCAATAACTGTCATGTGATATGAAAATCTCTGTGATTTCTATTGTTGAATCAAAAGTATGATGATACAACTCAGTTTTTTGCTTATGTTACAAATTGATGGACATGCTCTACTTTAGTTCAACGTAATTGAAAGTACTTTTTTTTTTTTAATTTTTTTTTTCAACTTTTTTAATTTATTTTTGGGACAGAGAGAGACAGAGCATGAACGGGGGAGGGGCAGAGAGAGAGGGAGACACAGAATCGGAAACAGGCTCCAGGCTCCGAGGCATCAGCCCAGAGCCTGACTCGGGGCTCGAACTCACGGACCGCGAGATCGTGACCTGGCTGAAGTCGGAGGCTTAACCGACTGCACCACCCAGGCGCCCTGAAAGTACTTTTTTTTTCATATTCAAGTTAATGAACTTCCTAAGAGATTCTCAGATTAAGATCTTCCATGTGAGGTTTACTTGCCATGTTTTTATTCTCTTACCAACGATGTTTTTTGTTTTTGTTTTTGTTTTTAGAAGGCAACATTAAATATTCTAAGAACATAACAGAGAAAGGTATTAGGATCCTCTCCTTGGCCATCTTGGTCCCAGAGTGGCAAATCTGGAACAAGTTGGAAACTGCTGTTAATTTCTGTGATGGAGTTATTTTGTCCTTCTCTTGTCATCTACCAATGAATGCAATGCCAGAGAAAGTCATGGTCTCTACTTTTGACAATACCAGGAAACTGCCCTTGTGTGTGTTTGACATTACTTTGGCTCACTAGAGTTACATGTCTAACTTAAAGTTCTGGCAGTGAACTTGACTTCCTGGTCTAACAGAGCCACTTAACACTAATACAATGGCCATGTTTAGAACACTCCCACACATGTAGCTTGTTCACACCCTGGCATCAGGGCACATGAAACCTGGGTTTCTTCCACACTGCAAACAGTTCATGGATAGTCAGGGGAAGTGCTGCTCAGAATCCTTGTCTCATTGTCATATCTTTGTTACTACAAGATGTTTCAGGACCATTCTCTCCGGTGTGGCTGTATTCTAGGGGTCTTCATGGAACATGGCAAAGCCCTTTTGTTGTTGGAGTCATATCTACCCAGCACCTTACCTTCATCCTTACAAAATTTTGGTACGGAATGAAACATCCAGGTCACAAAGAATCTAAACATAGGCAAAAATTTATCACTTCCTCCCTTCCCACAATTCTCTGACCCGGAAGTGACAGGTTTTCTATGTCTTCTTCCTCTTTAACAAAATATGATAATGGTCACATCTTACCTTAAGTTCTTTCTTGCCTGTGGTCTAGTAAAATATTATTACTGGATCAGTTCTCCAAGGCCTGTCCTTCATATGCTAACAAGAACTACAATTATTCAAAAAATCTCTTTTCCTTTTTGTGCCAAATCAAATTCTAAAAGAATGGTTTCATGATGGAGTTAGCAGGATATTGACCGTGTGATTTTAAGCAGTATATATTTTCTGTATAAAGTGATAAATATCATTGATTAAATATCAGAAAGCCAAGGCCACAGCATTTTGAGGAAAGCAAAAACAGAATGGAAAATGTAAATGTGTATGTCGCGGCATATTAGATCATTCTAAAAGTTAAACTAAAACTAAGATTTAAGGATTTAAGGAATGCAATTAAGTTTTCGGAACTTTGATTTTCAGTTGCTTAGTTTATAATAAAAGTTGAACTTTTGGAATCGAAGCAGATGGAAGTGTGTTTGATAGACTCTTCTTATTCTACCATTCCACAGTCATTTGCGCAGATTTTGATGGGTTTGCAGAGCTGTATGAAGCAACATATATTATGATGTAAATGCCATCATTATGACATATGCTTAAACTTCTGCTGAGAAATAAATAAAATATCTTGAAATGCCTGCTGTTTATCCCAGCTGTTTATTTCTCACAGCCCATAAATGGAAAAGTCACACAGTTTAGCATTTATATGCTAGAGAGGCATTTGGAAATAATTAAAACTCTTCCAGAGAGTGCTTTCTTTTTGTTTTGAACTGGAATTAACTCGTAAGTTCAAAAAATGAGGGCAAGGACATTAGCTGAGAATAAATAAAGGATATATTTTTTTCCAGGATAGTGAAGAAATGATCAAGAATTGCGTTGGCCTCTCAAATTTCCAATAGTGGAGTAAATAAGCGAGAAGACGTATCTGGAAGTAACTTTAAGCCACTCGATCTGTATGCCTGGCTGCAGTTCCAGTGGAGACACAACTGCCACTGGGAAACTTGCTCCTGTGCGTAAATTGAGTTGATTGCAATGAATCTGAATTATGCTCATACTAATACACGCAAATAGGGTGACTCAAGGAGGTTTCATTTCCGTCACTAAAAAATGGTGCGGTATTTTATGAAATTGAACACTAAAGTTGAAATATTCTGTAATTATAAGCAAATAAATATATTTTATATAAATATTTTAATAATTGCTATTTATTCTTTCATAGATTGCTATAGTCACATAAGCCTATTATGTAAATATCCCAATTTGTTTAACATAAAATTTAAGTTGCTTATTTTTCTAAGGACGATACGGCAGTTCATTTTGAATTCGTTGTTATGAAAATGGTTAAATGGGCCAATAGATTTTGTCTACCTTCTCACTCTAATTAACTATTTATCACTATATTAGATAAAACTCTATTATAATGACAGAGCACACCACTTTATAGAAGGCTCACATTTTAAGAAATGGCACGGTATCATATTTTTTTATTTTTATTTTTAGCATTGCTGAGATAAAAATGATCTAAAGAACTTCTCAAACTTTTAGTCATAATTGGTCAATATTATGTAGCAAACAAAACACATCCTTATTATACAAAATAGTTGGTGGGAAAATGATTTTTTCATTTAAACAAGATTTTTGTTTAAAACAAATTTGATCGAAAAATTTTGTATACATATTAATCACATATATATTTTTAAATGATCCTTTAAGACATAATGTATTTAATAGTTACCATGCCTCAATTAATAATTCTATGCTTTCTTATGGGTAAGCAGGTTAAGCAAGTCTTATTTTTTTTAATGTGAAAAGCAAATCTTTTACCTGCGAGTAGACTTACTTTGTATGTGTGTGTATGTATATGGATATATGCATACATGTTGTATTGATTGTATCCATGTGAAAAAGTAAAATGATTATCTTTTAGTAAAAATAACTTATTTTTTAGTATGAATAAGGCAATAGATGAACCTGGCCTAAATCTTGGCCTCATCCTTCATGTGATAAAAATTGGCACTGTTTTTTCATTTGTATGAGATTCACACACACTATGCTGGAAAATAACTGAGGGAAAGTCCTATTTAAAGTTCAACAATTATGTAGGCTTAGAGACTGAAACTTTAGAAAAGAGCCAGACTACTGGTTTTTGTAAAGCTTCCTGATTTTTCATAATAAAAACAGTTTAGTCACATAACATTTTCTTCTGCAATTTATTCTGTTCTCTTCGATGGAAATGGTCTAAACAGCCATATGAAGGCAGAACTTAACCTCTAGGAACATATATTTTACATGACAATTCTACGTGGATGCCATCTTATTCAGTCATTTGGATAGATTTCAAAATTTTTAAAAATGTGTGGCCCTCAACACTAGATAAAATGATCATTTGTACGTAAAATTCACAAGGTTTAAATTTGTAAACACTGCTATACGAATAGTGTATTTGTGTTTTTAATAATTTTGTCCTTAGAAGACCTAAGAGACTAAATTATATCTTCTCCAAAGTAACAGAAAATTGAGGCTGAATCACTTATTATCATAAATATGCCTAAAATATCACTAGAATTTATAGTGTAATCATGAATGTATTCATTTTTTCAAACACTCATGTTAAGATAGTGAACAAAATTTTCCAAAAGTTTACTTATTTAAAATTTATTCTGATGTCTGGTGAGGTACTATTATATTGGTCAAATTGAAGAGTATTTTCAGCTTAATAAATTTTTCTGTTTACACCTGGATGAAAAAGTTAATTTTTAATGCATATTTTTAAATCATCAGATTATTTATTTCTCTCTTATAATATTAGAATTTAGTTGGTTAAATGTATAAGAGGTATACATTTAAAATTGATTAAGTTTGGAGTGCCTGGGTGACTCAATTGGTTAAGCATCAGACTTCAGCTCAGGTCATGATCTCACAGTTCAGGAGTTTGAGCCCCTCATTGGGCTCTCTGCTGAGAGCTCAGAGCCTGGATCCTGCTTCAGATTCTGTCTCCCTTTCTCTCTGCTTCTCCCTCGCGCTCTCTCTCTGTCAAAAATAAACATTAAAAAGAATAATTTGATTATGTTAAAAGAAGAAATCAAGTCATAAGCTGTACTTCTACTCTTTTTCTTTAAAAAAATTTTTTTACATTTATTTATTTTTGAGAGACAGAGAGAGACAGCGTGAGCAGGGAGGGTCAGAGAGAGAGAGTGAGACACAGAATCAGAAGCAGGCTCCAGGCTCCGAGCTGTCAGCACAGAGCCTGATGCAGGGCTTGAACCCACCAACCACGAGATCATGACCTGAGCTGAAGTCGGACGCTCAACCGACTGAGTCACCCAGGTGCCCCTACTCTAACTTTTTCAATAAAGGAGGATTCATTTTGTCAGGGTACTAACTGTACCAACCAAAAGAAATAGTCTTGCGATCTTCCTCAAACTCTATCTAAATGATATGGATCAAACTGTTCTCTCTTATCATTGAAATATTTCTAGAAATTGGATTTCTCTTTGTATCCAACAATTTAACCTCTCTCTCTCAATGTAAATAAATAAGATTTACCAAAAAAAAATATTTAAATAAATAAATAAATAAATAAATAAGTACTGATGAGGAATTTAATCCCATAAGATAAGTAGTTGAAAACATCATTTGCTTAGAAAAAGAAGAGTGGAAGACTAAAGTCAGAAGTTGGGTAGAACAATATTTAAGAAGAGAAAATAAGGAAAGAAAGCCAAGGGGATCAGTGAATTAAAATAATTAGGGAATGGCATTCATCCTAGAAAGGAAGAAGTAAAATTATCTCTGTTCACAGATGACATCATCTTATATGTTGAAAACATTAAAGAGTCCACAAAATTCTGTTAGAACTAAATTCATTCAGCAAATTTTAAGGATACAAAATCAATACACAAAATCAGTTGTGTTTCTATAAATTAACAATAAACAATATAAAAAGGAAAAAAAAAGAAAAGAATTTCCTGTAGCATAAAAAAGAATAAAATACTTAGAAATAAACTTAACCAAGGAGGCCAAATAATTGTACACTGCAAACTATAGAAACTTGCTGTAAGAAATTAAAGAAGACTCAAATGAATAGAAAGACATTCCATGTTGATTGGTTGGAAGATTCAATCTTATTAAGATGTCACTATTACCCAAAGTGATCCATCTACAGATTTAATATAAGCTCTACCAAAATTCCAAGGGTGTCATTTTTTGTTGTTTTGCAGAAACAAAAAAAATTCCTAAAATTCATACAGAATCTCCAAGGACTTCAACTATATATTCACATAAGTATATGTGAATATATAGTTTTCCTAGTGGTACTTGGAAATAATGGAAAAAATGTATATCTACATGCAGAAAAAAATGAAGTTGAAATACGATTTGAAACCATTCACAAAAAATCAATTCAAAATGAATTAAACACCTAGATAGAAGTACAAACCATTCAGAAGAAAACATAGAGGAACATCTTCTAGACACTGAGTTTGATTTCTTGGATTGGATACTAAAAACACAGGCAACAAAGGTAAGAATAGGTAACTTGAAGTACCTCAAAATTTAAGACTTGCATGCATCAAAGAACACAATCAACATCTTTAAAAGGTTACCTATGGAATAAGAGAAAATATTTACAAATCATATATTCATTGGGATATACAGAATATATAAAGAATTTCCAAAAACTCTACACCAAAACACACCAAAAAAATCCAATTAAAAATGTTGCAGCATCTATAGAAAATAGTGAGGTGGTACCTCAAAAAAATAAAATAAAAAATAACGTTACCAGATTATCCAACAATTCCACTCTTAATATATATCCAAAATAATTGAAAGCAGGTACTCAAATATATATTTGTACACGCATGTTCATAGCAGCATTCCTTACAATAGCTAAAAGGTAGAAAAAAAAAACAATTGTACAACAATAGATGCATGGATAAGCAAAATATTGCATAGAATATTGTACAGCCTTAGAAAAGAAGGAATTCTAACTCAACAGCATAAATGATCATTGAGGACACTGTGTTAAGTGAAATAAGCCAGTCACAAAAAGATAAATACTGTATAATTCCACTCATAAGAGCTACCTAAACTAGTCAAGTTCATGCAAACAGAAAGTAGCATGGTGGTTACCAGGCACTTTTTTGAAAGGAGAAAATGTGGAGTTGTTTCTTAGTAGTTATAAAGTTTTAGTTTTATAAGATGAAAAGAGTTCTGGAGATTGGTTGCACAACAACATGAATTTATGCATAACTACTGAATTAGACACTTAAAATGTAAGAAACTAAATTTTTATGTGTATTTTACAATTAAACAAATATGGAAAAACTGAATAAAAATAAAATGAGAAAGGTAATAGTGTGAAAATCAATATTAGCTATGTTTTCAAAAAGTCAAGAATGGATAATGTTTTTAAGAATAGGACTCAGGTATCAACTTTAAATAATTCTTATTAAAAGACTATATATTTTAATATACATATTAAAATAAATATATATAGTATAACTACTAGATATATTATATATCTAGTATCTATATCTACTATACTAGATATATATACTAGATATATATATACTAGATATATATACTAGTATACTAGATATAGATACTAGATATATATAGTATATCTAGTAGATATACTGTATATATTATATCTAGTAGATATACTAGATATACTACTAGTAGATATACTACTAGATATATATATATATATCTAGTAGATATATCTACTAGATATATATATATTATATATAATATATATTTATATGTTTGATATATTTAATACATTAATATATTTTAACATATATTTTAATACATATAGTGATATAATATATGAAGTGATAAATCCATACCTAAAATACTTCTAAGAACTAAGATAGAGAGCTGAAATCTATACTATATTTATCTATACCATTGTCTTTATCAAAACAGTTTCAATGGTATCCTGGAAAGAGGAAGCAAAGCTATAATTATCGGGGAAGGGAATGAGGGTTAAAAATGAATATAGTCTATTAAAAATACTATCAGAATGGAAATATGGAATCACAAAATCATAGGTATAAGAGCAAAGGCAAACATTATTCAAAGCTTAGGTAACTAACTAGGGTTGTGTTTTATAACTTGATTTTACAGGCTGCCAATGAATGTTGCTTAGATAGCACTTTCTCTAGGAAGTAGCTATTGACCTTTCCATTGTCCTCGACTTGGCTGGATCATCCTGTCAACGTTGTATGTAACCCGTCATAGAACTTATTATAAGCCTTTGTAATTTCTTGCTTATTTCCCCCTCGAATGACTTCTGTTGAAGGCAGAGTTTATGTCCATCATATTTATCATCGTATCTCCAGTGCCTGGCACAGAATTCAAAACAAGACATGTGAAAAGTGATGCCTTCCAGTTTAAAGCCTTAAATTAAGAAAACAGAAAATATGCGTTCATTTAGAAAAGATTTTTATGCCAGGGCATAGGATGAAGGAGAGAGAGAATTGAGAATGCTAATGAAAGGGTCAATGAAATGACCCACCATACACATAATTTAATTATGGCAGGAAACAAAATTTGCTGTAAGCTGCTCAAAGACTCTAAGTTCTAAGCAGCTAAAAAATTAGTGAGAGTACCGTGCGATTGAAAGATTTGTGACAATAGATGAAAGCAATTCTGGAGTCAGTTTATGAGTTGGCCATCGAGAGTTCAGCTAAAGTTTAAAGCAAAAGTTTAATGAAATATAAAGAAAACCAAAATGAGTCTAGAGCATTATAATTGTATACACCGAGGCATTACAGTCTTCACAAAGACAACAAGACTTCTGAAATACAGCCTTCTAGTTTCTCAGAGGTACACACACAGGTATAAACCAATTTAAATGATATGATGAAAGTCACTGTATCTATTTGTCACATTTAATATGCTACTTATTTTTAAGCATACAATTCTTGGTCCAATTTTTATGGATCATTTTCTATTAATAGGTTAAAATTTATTTATTTGTCAAGGGCCTGGAAAAGAATATTTTAAACATTTTAACATTTTTTTGACCAATACAATATGTAGTTTTATGAGTTTAGGTCAACTACAAAGTTACAGAAAACACAATGGTCAACAAGACAAGGCTGTCATTCTCTCTGGCACCAACTGCAACTCCAGGGTACTTGCTGGAGAGATTCTCAGAACTCGGTGTAGTCTGGTTATGGCTTGTTGAAGGATGGATGGATACAAATTAAAAGCAGCCAAGGAAAGAGGCACAGGGGTAGGATGTGGAGAAGCACTAAATGCAGAGTTTCTTCCCTGGTGGATTCCTGAGGTGTTACTTTCCTGGTGTCGATGTGCAGTAATACAGTAAGGTTTCAGCATTGTCAACTAGGGCAGCTCCACTTTAGTCTCCACTTGTTACTGGGGTTCCACTTACTCCCTGGTTGATCTCAGTCTCCATTTCAAATGATAGAGTGTAACCCCAAACCCTAACCTATGTTACCTCGTTGGTCTTTCTGTCCTGTTCAGCCCCACCGTCATTGGGTGAGGTTGGGTCTCTCCACAAATATACTCCTGTCAGGTATGACATTTCAGAGGAAATTAACTCCCTGAAGCCAATAGCAAAGACCAGCACTCTTACAGGATAAAGTTAAATTTCTTACAACTCAAGTGCATTTGCCGAAGGTCCACATTTATGTTAACCTTTTAAGTATTCGCAATAGTGATTCCCTAAGATTTCAGACAATATTGTTTGTAAAGTCTCTCGTTCTTTTTATTCTTCTGAAATATTAACAAGTGCTTACTAGGAATAAGGACAAAGATACAGCCCCAAAGGAAAAGATAGTATTTGGACACAATCCCATTTACATGTCAGCTCTAAGATGTGGCTTGCCTGTTCAGTGTCCTTGGCTTATCATAGAGTTAATTAAATTTTGTGTGTTTTCTTTGTAATCCTTCGTGCAATGTCTCTGATTAACCTTCTACGTTTTTCGGCAATAATTTAAAAAATAGTGTAGTTAGCTCATTTCTATTGCATGTGTTCTTTGGTATTAGAAAAATCACTGACTTTGTAGAAATTAAATCTAAATATTTTTATTAGCCATAAATCTTATATTTATTTAGCAGAGGCCTTGCCATCATGGGATGTTTTTCTATTAGAAACTTTGACAAATGGGTTGTAACCATAGAAATGATTTGTGAGACAGCAGGAGTAGCCAAAATAGATTAAATTAATGTGTTAGGTTTAGTGTTCACACAGCATGCTTTACTTTAATTGATTACTCTATGGCCAAACTTAAATTACTAATATCAGTACTGATAGAAGAAAATGAATATTTAATAAAACACCCTTTGTTTCATAGTAGCAGATTAATCTAAGTGAAAATGCTATTATTTGTAATAAGCTTTTAAGGCTACTTTGATATCTTGAATACATGCAAGGTTAAAGTGCTCATAAATACAAAGAGCAGGATAAGTTGAAATAATTTAATGAAAAGTCTCTGCAATTAACTTTGAATTATGATCCATTTGGATTTTAAAATTAAGTAATATACTTAAATTGAGAAGAAGTGGCAATAAATTGTCTCTAGCTTTGAAATGGCAGGAGACTCATTTATCAATGGGTTATTCAAAATAAAATTGTATCAACAAAAATAACAGAATGAGTAAATAGAAACCTGATTTATTTATGAATTTTGTAATGAATACTTAAAGTCCACTGATTCTTGCATGTAGATAATCTCAATGCAAATAATTCATAGATAATGTAGGTTTAGTTTCCCAACCATCAATCATCTTCATTATCATTAATACAACAGGTTTTGGAATAAAACTCAAGTATATAACATTAAGGAGTAGCACAATGGTACTAAAATTAAAAATAAAATTATATAACTAAGAAAGAAACTTTGTAATACTGAGATTAAAAATAGCGTAATGTTCCAGATAAGGGGGAAAAAAAGACAAATTTTATGTAATCTTAAATAGTATCTTATTCAACTCCCAAAGATAATTTCATTGTGTATTTGTTTAAATCCCTTAACCTGGAGATGTGTTACAAAAAGGATCCTGTGTACGCTGTAAGATCAAAAGTGCGTAATACTCTAGCGACTCTAGGTTTGTTGAACCTCAACTGCGTCTCCGGCTCTATGGATTTTATTCCATTACATGCTAAAATTGAAAGTCAATGCTTGGGGAAAAAAATAAATTCCTGGTTTTTAGCCCTCTGGTCCTCCCGAAATGACTGAATTAGGGGATGGAAACATCACCAGTGAAAACCAGAAGGTTCAAACAAAGTCACCTCAATGCGAATGCACCTGCAGCCACCCGAGCGAGGTCCCAGAGGTAGAAAGACATCACACTCGGTTTAATGCTCCGCTGTTGCAGTCTTGAAATCCTGAGGAATTTGTGAACAAGGAGCACTCAGTTTTCTTTTTGCACTGTGCCTCTTGAATTCTATAGCCAGTCCTGAGTTCACACAGCCATAGAGAGCGTCAAACCTGTATGTTACATCAGTGTGGAAAACTGTCATGTCTTGGTCAAGAATGGACTGACTGGGCACAGTTGCTGGCCATGTGGCTTTAAATGAGCCATTGACTTCAGGAGTACTTGACGGGAACATGACTCTTCTCTGAAACTCAGAATACGCCCATGACTTTGTGCTTCATTCCTTTATAAAACACAATTGCTAATTTAGGCTGGCTCTGTGGAGAATATTCTCCATGGCACAGTGGTGAAGACAGCCTTCTTGATTTAATAAAAGCAAACAAATAAATAACAATAATAAACAGAAAGAAAGAGAAAGAGGTGTGATATCAATATTAAGTTGAAAAAATGCAGGGGGAAATTATGTTGAGTATAAAGAGGATTATTTTCTGAGGACAAATGCATTATCTACAAAGAATATGTAAGAGTATGAGCAGTAAACACATTTAAAATAATGAAAATGTGATGAATACAGGTATTGCAATCTAAGTGGAAATCTTTAGGTCACCTCTCAAAGTTATATCAAACAAATCCATAGAAAAATCTGAAATAATATATATTTTTAAGAACATAATTAACTAGTCTGAGTTAATAGGCTTATATGGAATTTTAAAATTAGGTCAGATAGACATGTAAAGAGTTCCCAGATGTCTGGAAAATATTCAAAATTTATGTTCTCAAAGCAATAAATAAACTTTAATCAATTGTTAAGAATGGAAAAAGTCCACAGTACCAGGCCTCGGTGCAATAATTCATGAATATAATAAGCTTAATGCCACAATGACCAGTAGAAAATTATAATACAGAACTCATCTAAATAGCTCTAATTGCTCTGAAAGGAAATGAAAATTACAATGAGTGTTTAGGAATAAAGAACTTACAGAACCCTACATACCAAAATACATAAAGTATGCTTAAAGCTTTAGTCAAAGAAAACATGAAAAGGTATACAATCTATCAGTTTAAAACATTTTATTTTTTTTTATTGAGATATAATTGACATACAACATTATATTAATTTCACAGGTACACCATAACGACCGGATATTTGTTTATATTGGGAAATGAGTGTCACAATAAGTCAAGTCAACTTCCATCATCACATACAGTTACAGAAGTTTGTTTTCCTTGTGATGAGAACTTTTAAGATCTATTCTCTTAGCAAGTTTCAAATATACAATACAGTATCATTAACTATGGTCCTGATGTTGTGCATTATGTCCCCATGACTTATTTTATAACTGCAAGTCTGTACCTTTTTGACCCACTTAACCCATTTAACCCACACTCTATCCAGTTGTTTCATTACTAACAAGAAGCAGTGAATATATATCACGTAATTATTAAATTGCAATTAGTTTATTTAAAAAAATTGATAGAAAACGAACTGAAGGTATAAATAGATACATTTTAATGAGACCTTATTATATGCCAACGCTGGTCTACATATATTACCCGAATTATCAATTTCAGTCTTTAATGATACTATTGTTGGCCACATTTCACCTAGGAAGAAACTCAGGCACAGAGATGTCAAGTAAGTCAAGGGCACACAGCTGTGTACCTGGAAGAGGGGGTTTACGAATAAAGTCAGTTGAGGTCCATAACCTGGGCGTTTATTGTTTAAGCGCTACCCCTGATATATAATAAAATAGGTCAAAATGACCACACTCATCAAACCTTGTTCCGAATTCTTTACATGTTTTAATGAAAGACTAAATGGATTAAAAAATCATAAGAAAACATGTTGTGCTATACCCACATGAAAGAGACTTCTTTTCTTTCAATAATAATTTCAGTCTTTTTGGACATAAACTATTGTCCAGTACGTTTTATTTTAAGCTTTGAAGGTCATTTTAGCTGATGTTCCGACCCCAACTGGTGTTCTGACCCCAGCTATATTTTTTGAGGGACGGTGTGGGAGGAGGGAGGTGCACTGGAAGTAGATGCAAATGAAGACCTCGTGGAATCCATGGGAGCCCACAATCCTGGAATTATAAAAGGCACATGCAGTGGACCCTGGAAAATTAAAATTATGGGTAAGGACACACACTAGCTTTAATCTTTTCAAGACATCGTCCTCAGCATCGCTGCCTGGAGCACCATCAAAGCTGTCACGGCAAGAGCTACCAGGGCAATTACACCTGCCACCACTGTAATAACCCAACACCCCAAACTCTCCCAACTCCTCAGCCAAATGCCCCATTTGGCAAGGTCACATTAAAGGAGAGACTGTGCTATTGGTTAAGGTAAGAAGCATAAAATGGGCTTGGGAATCGTTCTCTGTCATTTCCATGCACATGGTAATGCCCAGGCAGCACACAAATCCACAAACAACTGAAGCTCACATTGAAAAATATGTGGTGACTCGTTTGTTTCTCTTGCTTTCTTATAAGATTTATAGGAGCAGAAATAATTAGTTTTCAACACGTTACCTAAATGATTTGGTTTAATTCATTAAACATTTGATATAAGCGTGTTCACAGAATTGGTGAATATTTAAATGGCTGATGAGTGATGAACTTTATAGAACACTTCTACCAAACAAGAAAGGCACATCAAAGACATCACAGAGTAATAGCATTGTATACGGCTTAATACAGATGTTCTTTTTATATAATCCATAATGGACCAGCATAGTTTATAGTTTGCCTTGACTGTCATCAAAATTAAAAAGAAAAATCGATTCATACTGAAAGAGAAAAAAAATAAGTAAATGTATTGCTTTTGTGTTGCTGACATCGTGTACCATTCCTTGCAAAATGAAGAATGACAAATTGAAAATTACATGACCTGTGAAATACACTATCATTTACCACAAGCCCTCCTGTGAAGATTTTATATAGTAGGATAAATAGTCTGTCAAAAACAGAAAGAAATGACTTATAAAACTGTCATCTAGTTGAGTGGCAGATTTTTGTAGGAATATTTTTAATAAGAATGTTGAGTTGTATATATTATATATATATAATATATATTATGTATCTTTAATGATCTGGGTGCTAGCTGTAAATCCTTACAAAGAAAAAAGCATGCAGAAAAGAATATCTCTTGTGAAAATGTAGTTAGTTTATAAGTTGGATCATGTAGTAAATATACGTGGGCTTGAATCTGCATAAGGAGTGGATTTGAAAGGAAAAGTTTAAAATTATTATTCTGTTTCTTAGAATCAAAAGAAGAGAAAAAATGCTTTTGTACAATTGGGAGTGGGAGATATGTGAGTGGATATTTTCTAAACTACTTTTAAAATAAGTTTCTAATAAAATGGAATTCATATTTCCACAGCTAGTGAGGGGAAAAAAAACAAAATAAAACTGTGTGGACAGACAAAATAACACAAGGGAAATACGGAAGTCACTATTTCAAAAATTTTGTATTGCATTATGTAGAAACTGTATACAAACAAATAAAATATAATGCATTGTACTTGTATGTAGCTCCAGGGGTGTTTTAATTCAGAAACTTCCTTATCTCATAGATTCCCGTGGATGTTTCACATTTGCATTCTGTTTTAAAGAATTTACAATGGAAATCTTCAAGTTGCCTTGAGGATGAATTAAATTAATTTATTACGTCAAAGTTCCCAGGGAAAAGATTTTGTAAGTGAAACAGGAGAATTCAGTTTGCTTATTTTACTGACTTAGGAGGACACACATATAAGTTTTGAAAATTTGAATTACAAGCAAGATTGTCTGAGAATTCACTTGTCTTCCTCTTTTTTGATTAGTTTGGGAACTAATCAACTCACAGACATTTCTTCAAAGATAATTCCATCTTTTTAAAATGTTTTTTTTTAATTGATTCTTGAGAAAGGGAGAGAAAGAGAGAGAGAGCTCAATCTCCAGAACCATGAGTGCATGACCTGAGACCATGACGGAAACCAAAAGTCAGACGCCTAACGGAATGCGCCACCCAGGTGGCCCAATAAATTCCATAATTTGCTGGATTTCTTAATACGGCTTCTGGATTATAATGATTAACTTGTATATTAAAATCTCATGTGTGGAGAGATGATTTTGGTCCCAATCAGGATGGTGGGATTGGTTGTTCAGTAGACCCTGAGGTTGATGGTAGCCAGGAGGGTGGCACTGCCTGGTGAGGGACGTGGAGGGATGATCTTGTAAACTGTGGGTCATCAAAAAAATGCACACGTGGTCTCAGCACCAGAACATCAATTACATTGGTGATCCATGATGCCTGGATCTGGAGCTGGCCTTTCAACCATTTTATTCTAATATTGTATTGATTTATTTTTGCTTCTGTTAATTCCATTCTTATAAAGTTCAAATTTTTTTCCATGTAGCATTGATCAATCTGTCAAATAGGGGTATAATTTTCAAAACTGCCTTTCAGCTTACTTTTGCAATAACAGAATGTTGTTTTCTTCTTCAAAAGATCAGCCATTGGAACTATAGTCACACATTTTTTTTTCTTCTCAAATGAAGATGGTTTTATTATAAACAGTAGTTTTAAGTTGCAGCATGCCTTACGCTTGACCTAAATATTATCCTTACCTTTTTGTCAGTTGGATTCTTTCAATCTGTCTTCTCGAAATAATGCTGATTTTTCCATCACGGACCAGACAAGAGGTAAACCATGCTGCAATTGCAATGGGGACAATTTAGCAAATGAATTGATACCTAAAACAATGAATGGAGTAAAGAATGCAGTACTATCAAATCTAGAAAGCAGCCACTATCCCCAGGCTGATACATAGTACAGAATTTCCTCCCTTATCTCTACCCTCCACCCCATGCTGGCGCTCAGACCTCAGTGGGGAGGGCATGACTATCGCCCAGAGAGTGGAAATGTTCACTGAGGCTTAGGACGTTGGCAAGCAGTGGACTGCCTCCTTCTTGCTGGAGGAGGAATCTAATGGGAAACTACATTCGGTGGGGGTGGTGTTGAACTTGCAGAGAAGTTGTCAGAGGCACCCAATGAAATGCTGCTTAACCGAGGTCCCGCAGAACATGCTGGAAAACTCCCTTCAGGATGCACTGAAGCTTACTCCAGCTTTCGTGTCCTGAACACAGGCTGAGCACCTCAGTGGCAAGAAAAGAAGGCAGAAGAGAACCAAGGAGTGTGTTCCTCCTGCAGTTCCTCCAAGGCCCTCTACTACATGCCTTAACTCCTTGCCAACTGGCAACGTAGGGATGCTTACAAAAATTAACCATCCAAGACTTCATATACCATTGTAAGTAATTTGAAAGTTTGTATGTTATTATGAAGACATTGGAGAGAAATGAATGGTCTCAAACACAGTGAGGCTGAAACATTTGTGGCCAAAATATTAGTCTTAAAAAGTCATGAAGATATCTGCAGATTACAAAGACAGGAAAAAGAAGATACCAACAAAGGGCCGACATTAATGAAATAGAAAATGTACTGTTAAGAAATCAATTAAGTCGGGACGCCTGGGTGGCTCAGTCGGTTAAGCGGCCGACTTCAGCTCAGGTCATGATCTCGCGGTTTGTGTGTTCGAGCCCCGCGTCGGGCTCTGTGCTGTTTCAGATTCTGTGTCTCCCTTTCCCTCTGACCCTCCCCTGTTCATGCTCTGTCTCTCTCTGTCTCAAAAATAAATAAAAACGTTTAAAAAAAATTAAAAAAATAAATAAAATTAAAAAAAAATCAATCAAGTCATGTTTAAATGTAACACAGCAGAACAAAGAGGAAAGAAAGATGTTTAAAATCAATTTTTTGGGGCAAATCACACATCGATACAAAAAAATTGACAAACTCTATCCCAGTCTCACAGCATAAATAAAATTATATTCTGGGTGAATTGCCTATCTGAATGTAAGAGGTAAAATATTGAAGCTTCTTGAAGATAATCCTGCAAAATAGCTTCATGATTCTAAATCAGGCAATGTTTCATTTCATTTTAAGTTTGTTTATTTATTTTTGAGAGAGAAAGGGCGAGAAGGAGAGAGAACGCACAGTGGGGAGGAGTAGCGAGATAGAGAGAGTCCTAAGCAGGTTCCACGCTGTCACCACTGAGCCCAAAGTGGGACTGGAATTCACAAACTGTCGGATCATGATCTGAACCGAGATCAAGAATCAGATGCTTAACCAAGGGAGTCACCCAGGTGCCTCCAGGCAATATTTTATTAAACAGGACATGTAAAGAATAAGTAAAAATTTAAAATATCAATAAATAAGACTATATTCAAATTGAGAAATTTTGTCATTCAAAATATACCACTGAGAGTTAACAGGCAAGACAGTGACTGAAAGAAAGTATTTAGGTATTTACAATATACGTAACTCATAATGACTTTATATCCAGAGTTTTTATATGTGCATGTGCTTGTGTATGAGGGTGCGGGTGAGGGTGCCTTATTTTATTGTGCTTCACTTTACTGGGCTTCAGAGATACTGCATTTTTGACAAATTAAAATTTGTCTGAACTCTGTGTTGAGCAAGTCTGTTGATGCTATTTTGCAACAACGTTTGTTCACTTTCTGTCTCTATGTCACATTTTGATAACTCTCACAATATTTCAAGCTTTCATTGTATTATATTTTTGGTAAATATTATTTATTTATTTTTCAGGGGGCGAGAGAGAGAGAGCAGGGGAGGGACAGAGAAAGAGGGAGAGAGAGAACCCTGAGATCATGACCTAAGCCGAAATCAAGAGTCTGACGCTTAACAGCCTGGGCTACTCCAGCGTCCCTCATTGTATTAGATTTGTTATGGTGATCTGTGCTTAGTGATTAAGACTCACTGAAAGCTCAGATGATGGTTAGCATTTTTGAGCAATAAAGTGTTTTTGATGAGATATGCATATTTTTTAAAGGCATAATGCTATTGCACACAAAAAATACTACAGTATTGTCTAAACATTGCTTTCACATGCACTGAAAAACTAAAAATTCATTTGGCTTGCTTTATTGTTGTATTTAGTTTATTGAGGAGGTCTGGAACAGAACCTGAAATATCTCTGAGGTATAGCTGTATACACCAAGACAACACTTGCTCAGTTATTTCACAAAGAGGACATCCAAAAGGTCAGTACAAATATGCAAATAAGTTAAATATCATTTGTCTTCGGGAAATGAAAAATAAAATCATAGATATTATTAAACACAGACCTAGTTAATTATATTAAGTATTGAATAGCGTGTTCTATTGAATAGAACTGGACCTCTGGGATAAATACTTTGAAAAAATTTTGCCACTGAGCATATGCATTTCCTATGAGTCAGTTATTTCAGTTCTAAATTCACATACATCTGATATACGTGCATATAGATCTCAAGACACAAACATAAGAGTGTTCTTTGCTGAAAGATATGAAATCATCCCAAATTCCCATCCAAAGTAGAGTTGAAAAACATTACGGTATATTGACCCAATGATAGAGTAATATACATCAATAAAAAAGGAATGAGTTGTGTCTACGCAGCAATGTGATGAGACTCAATAAGATAATAAGGTACAAAGAACAAAATAAGGTAAAGCGAAACAAACTCACAATGTACAGTTCCATTTGTATAAGATCAAAAAGTGGGTAAGCTCATTTAGAAGCCAAGACCAGATTAATTTTAGAGTAAGGAGTTGTGATGCCTAGATGAGGGCAGGAGGAAGTTTCTAGAATGCTGATAATAGTCTGTTTATTGACATATGTGTGTTCATTTTGTGCATATTTTGGCACATACGTGATACTTCAATTTTTTTTAAATTTGCAGATATTAGGAAAGAAATGCAAGTACAATGAGTAGCACTTGCATTTAGATATTTTGGACCTCATAGAGAAAGCTTTCTGTGCCCATCTTCTGTCACTGCTGAAGCAGTGGTGTATACAGAATAACGCATTCATTTAGATATCAAGTAAACAATGCGTCCAGCAATTGCAGAAGGAAGGTATATGACGACATAGTGCCGGGGCAGAGACAGAGGTGAGCAAATGCAAAAAGATCATTTCTAAAAATTCTGACTGTCATGATGGTGGGACTCTGGTGGGAGCATGGGAGCCACCTTGGCTCTAAGTAGAACAGCTAATTCATTTCTATGGGACATGGATTATTTCTAATTTTACTTCTAATTACAAAGGTAATAAGAGCTCAATATTGGAAAAATGGAAACAGAATAGGGTAAAATAGTCATAACTGAAACTCTCAAAAGAGTTATAAAATTCACTTTTATAAGATGCATATATATATATATGTGTATATATAGGGAGAGAGAGAGAGAGAGAGAGAGAGAGAGAGAGAGAGAGGATACTATATTCTAGATTGTATAGATTGCAGTAAATTATTTTTTAGAGGATAATACTATAATATGTGTTTATATCCAGTAATGTTAAGTCCTTCTAGTTTTCTGGTTCATATGATAGTCTTGCCTACATTTAGTTCTTTGAGTTTTCATGTAAATTTTAGATTTAATTTGTCAAATTTCACACACACAAGGGATTTTGAAATTTCTGACATGTTTTGGTTGTTTAACATTAAAGGAAATGTAATTTGGTGGCCTTTTTTTTTTGTTTTACGTATTCCACATATATCATTTTAATATCATTAGAATAATATATTTTATTATATAAGAAAAAGTATTATATCCTAGTTTTGAAATTGTTTGCATTTTGTGGAACCACAATAAACAGCTCTTTGCATAAAGGTGATACAAATTGTTTTTAGGGTTTTCCAGTATGGTGTTTACAAGATATTAAAAAACAAAATCCAACTGCATACATTTGAAAGATCGTATTAGCTTCATTCAATGATGCATGAATCGGGCAGCATCCCACCTAGCAGATAGAAAGGAGCTTTGAGGAGCAGTTCAAAACGAGAGACTTTTGTAGGTAGAAGGTAGTGGGGACAAGGAAGTCATCCAAGCAAAAGGTGAATTTGTTGTTATAAGATCGCTGTCTTGCAGGGCATGGTGGGGGTCTATTCTATTGGGTGAATTACCTCACTAGGGCTGACCAAGTAATTCCTGATTGACTGCTATAAGATTCCATTTCTGGGAGAACCAAAACCGTAATTAAGTATTTGTGTCATTTGGGCCAGGTGGGCCTTGGTATAAGTGACCCCATTTGGGGTCTTGTTTTTAAGAAAAGTGAACCAAGTCAAGGGACCTGCACTATGAAACCTCTCGGATAATTGTTGTTTTGTGTATCATTTCCAAATATTTTCCATTTTAACCATCAGCGCATGTGATTAAGTTACAGACTATTACTAGGATCGTATGCCATAACATTAATTTTTCTTTGTTTTGATCCAAAATATCATTAAGTATTATCTTTCAGACCTTGAAGAGAAAGATAGTGTTGTGTGTGTGTGTGTGTGTGTGTGGGTGGGTGGGTGGGTGGGGTTGTGTTTTGTGCTTCTGAGAGCCAGAGAAAGACAGACAGAGACAGAGATACCAAGGATGGTTACATGACTGCATGACTACAATTCATTTTTATTTTTTTGCTATGTAAATAATCAAAATGCTAATTATTTCCTGGAAAATCTAAATATTCTAAATGATGCATATTATACTT
>NW_026057577.1:130193367-130406320 GCF_023721935.1 Panthera uncia | reverse complement strand
GGCTATGATGCAAGGCTCTCTCCAGAACTGCATGGAGTAGGTTATTTTATAGCAAGTAATTGTAATGCGAACATGCAGGAAGTTTTTCTAAAAGCATAAATTCGAGTATATTAAAATAAGTTTCAAATTTTCTTTTCCTTGGATGAAAGCTTCTTTTGTAGTGCAAATGGATTTTAATTAGAAATCTACATTTAAAAATCATATTAAAGGGACACTATTTTTATTGAGCTATGCCAGGGGGTAAATAATATTAATGCTAAATACATATCTTTTAAGAAAAGAATAAAATGAACTGTGATATGTCTTTGTTTAAGCACAAAGTTCCAATACTGTGCAATTGTCCTTTGAATGAAAGTTGAATCACATTTTCTTTATTCTAGCATCAAATCTGAGCATTTCAAGGGGTAAACAGTGATACTTTGATGCTTTGCTTCAAAGCATCCAGAGGAAATTAATCAAATTAATCCATTCTTCTTCCTACTGGCAACAAAAATTATTCGCCGCTTTGGACTCAGGGCATTTCACAGGACCCTAATGAGTATTGGGAAGGGAGGAAAAAAAAAGTATTAAATGGTGGCATTAAGGATGAGATTGTAAGCTACTCAAATTCTTTCTTTATGCCAGATTGGGGATGTAATGAGTGAAGCAGGAAGCCCCTGGAGGCTTGGAAACATTGCAGAGCGCGCTGCCTGCCTATGGAGGCAGTGGCTACCCAGCATCTGTGGCTCTTTGCCACGTTGGAACTCAGTACTAAGTTTGGCAGATATTCCAGTGTTGGTGGAAAAGACAGAAATTTGTAGTTTAATGTGAGCTCTGTCCATTTTTGAACTGTTGGTGTTAACAATGTCCGTGTAAGCAGAACAAAAAAGTTGGGAAGCTCTTCCTTATTAACTGAACAGAAAAACCATTACTTAACCTTGGACCTATCCTACCGGAGACTGTTATAATCAAAGCCCCTAAGAGAATTTAAAAACATTTAAGTGACAACTGTCTCTGAAGACAGTTTTTCCTTGGGGCTATATAAGAGAAAAATTTATTTCTTGCCTGAGACCATTGGTTGAAGACCAAGCAACTTTTTTTTTTTTAAGTTTGTTTATTTATTTTGAGAGAGAGAGAGAGAGAGAGAGAGAGAATACCAGCAGGGGAGGGGAAGAGAGAGACGAAGAGAATGAATCCCAAGCGGGCTCCACATTGTTAGTGCAGAGCTCGATGCAGGGCTCAAACCCACAAACTGCGAGATCATGACCTGAGCCGAAACCAAGAGTTGGACACTTAACTGATGAGCCCCCCAGGGGCCCCCAAGACCAAGCAACGTTTAATCATGCAGTTAATATAAGATTGCTTACATATTTTCCAATAATCAAGTGATTGCTATTTACAAGATTATTTTTAGGAGTCACTATAGGACAAGCATTCTCCAAAACAAGAGAGGTTGCTCTCAAAACTTTTATTTTTTTTTGCTGAAACTATATGCTCGCTTTCTGTATCTCTTCCAAACCTTTAAAGGGATTCTCATACTTTTTCAAAATTGTAGCTGTAGGGATAGCTAACTTCCATCAGCTCTGTAGGCACACTCAGATTCTAAACACAGCCCTGGTGTTTACCCTGAGTCCCGGGTTCCTTGTTGAGAAAATCAGGGTCATTATGGAATACCTCCAAGGCTTGTTCTGAAAATTTTGTAAGGAACTCTTTAAAGCCATCAATGCAATAACTGGAAAACAGGAATTGTTCCATACATCTTGATTATTATTATCTCCTTTCAAGTCACTCTATTTTGCCTGGTTGACATGAAAACATTGCTGCGGGTGTCAGAAGACACATTTTTCTCCCAGTGGAAACTTCACATCTTTCTAGTAATCATCTTCTTGGGGAAAAATAGTATTTTTATTCACTGCCGCTCATTTCTAATGCATGTTTCAGATGACCCCCTTTCTGATCTTTTGAAAATTATCATAAAAGTATAAGTGGCTTTGACAATTATCTAGTTATTAGACACAAATGGATACACAGGAACTGAGAGAAATTGAGTGATTTGCCTGGGCCAAAAGTAAATGAATAAATAAATAAATAAATAAATGTGCAGAACTGGGGCTAAAAGTTTTGTTTGCTTCTTTCTTTTGCTTCATTTATACATCTCTTTTTGAATATATTTATAGATTAAAAAAATCTTTGAATGTCTTAATTCACAGACTTTATCCTTTAAATTGGAAAGAATGGGATACATTCATAAGAGAAAACTCTTATTTATATGGAAAAATGCGTTTTTCAGTTTAGCTATCATGGGCCAAACATCTGGGTACCTGTCAACCGATTTTACATGATTGACATGGTTTGCATTCACATCCAGATGTTTCTGCATTTTGAGATCGACTTTCACACATTGACAATATAAATGATCAATAGAAAATCGTATTTCATGGGCATTATGAATAAAGGTCAACACATTTATTTTGGATTCCTCTAAATAAATATTTCTTAAATGTCATATTTGCATAGCATTAAAAGTTTTCAGCAAATGCTTGTGAGGAGTGCCCTTGTGACACTGATGATTGAATACATTATCTTGTCTCTTTCTAATGAAGAAAGCAGTGTATTGCCAACCTTATTTGAACTAAGGGAACCCCTCTGACCACTTCAGATGTCCAAAATGGATTTTATTTTGGAGGATGATATTTTGCTAAAATAATATGAGATTTATCTTTACTGTCCGCTAAAGAAATAAGGAAAATAAAATGCCATGGGAATTGTTATTTTAATGCTGTATTCAAAACAGTAAAAGTTAAATATAGAACTTTGAATTGCTGTCCTCTTTTCTCCTCGGCTGGTAGAATATGTTAGTAGTCTGGAGATTGGGAAATTCAACCTCACACAATACATCCAACTAATGAGATTGCAGAAACATTGTGCTCTCCATCATTTCCTTATCAGTGACAGTCAGTCCATTAAAAGCTCTAACCCCAAGAAGTGAATTTCAGTTTTAAACTTTTGCATTCTGAAAACACTCTTCCCAAGACTGTTAATAGATAAGATGGATGCCACATTTGGTGACAGTTCAAGACACTTACCCTCCCGGAACTGTTTTGAAACCAACAACAGGCCTATTATCTTCTCTTAGAAAGACATTTTATAGTGCTGTTTAGTGAATTGTGAAATTCTGAAGGAAGTTTTATTTACCTGTGTTTTTGTTTCCTCACACAATGTAGTATCATATGTTACAATACAAGCTTGTGATCTACATTTTAATTGCATCTTTTCAGGAAAATTGAATAGATCTACGAAAAACTATCTTCCTCTGGATAGCAGCACTATTTGGCCTTCTGAGAACAGAAAGGTGATGATTTATCCCTGGATCCTTAATATTTTTGGTTGCAGTAAGTTAGGCATGCTCACAACTGAAAGAATTGTAGGATAATCTATGCAGCCTTTCCAGACTTAGTGTTTGTTAATTTTAAGAGAAGAAATTTAACAAACTCAAGCACAAAGGTATGACTTCACCTCCTGACACGGAGGAGATTTGCACTCACACCAAGGTCCCCAGGAAATAACCATGACTATAGGGCATGGCATACCGGGGGAGTTTAAAGTCTTACTATTTGAAGTGGTTTTATAAATCCGAAGGTTTATAAGTTTCCTTCTATGGATGTAGTCAGAATAAGTCAAAAGAATAACTAAATTCAACTCCCAAATTCAACCCCAGAGGTTTCAGAAAACAATAGGGAAAAATTATCTGAAGCAAGTAGGCTTTTGAGAAGACTGGCATCTAGGCCACTGTTCTATCTGTTCCTCCATGAGGATGGGCGATAAGGGCATAAATCGATGTTTCTGGAGCTGTTCAATCGATAACTACTGGTTTGAGATGTAAAATAAGCAAGGAACGAATCAATTGATACTTAGGATCATTTGGTGACACGAAAAGTGCAGAAATTAGTATTGCTAGAAATAGCGATGCAGGAGCTGATTTATAGTCCACATACAATAGGAAATAACACAGGCGATTTTGTATATACCTACTGGAGCAATGTTGTGCCACAGTGACAAAAACACGGTGTACGGGAGAGGTGAGTGCTCGTGTCCTGCCAGGTACAGAGATTAAAATCTGTTCAAAAAATGCAGCAAAGGACAGTTGGCTGAAAATCCCATGTACATCAGAGGATACTAAATAGAAACAGGATCTTAGGTATACTTGAATGAAGTATACGGCATTTAAAGCGGAATCATTTACTTTCAGTAAAAACGGTTCTCATAAGACCTCGGAAGCTAGGAGCACTGTAGAGAGATTGTCAGGGTGAAATTATCAAACAGATCTCAAATATAAAAATTTAATATCGATAATAGCCAACAGTTTGGGTCATTTATTCTCTGTGCAATAGTATGCTGTATGTGGCATATTGTATTTAATCTTTGCAATTAATCTGTAAGGAGACATTGTATGTATGTCAACTTGGCAGGAGAATAAATTGAGTTTAATACAGATTAGGTATCTTTTCTCAAGATTGTGAAACTTGAAAGCATCAGAATGAAGGTCTGAAGCAAGACAGTATATTCCATAACCTATACAGTTAAGAAAGAATTATTCTAGATATTAGTATATGTTCTTTGATGCTAAGAGACTCAATCCATCCATCTAGGGTTGGAGGTAACACTAAAAATATTTTTTTAATCAAAATTTTAAGAAAATATTTTTAAATAAATCTAGTCCAAACATAATTTAAATTTTACCTTCACAATGTACTAGAAATATAGTTTAAAACTTTTTTCATAATTCAAGATTATTTAAATTTACATTAATTAAACATGGTAACAGGAATATATGTATGGATAATTAGAGTAAGTTTTTCAGGTAAATTTCCTGTGTCTAACACAAATTGTAAATTTCAGCGAGCAAGAAAAATAAATTGCAGCTCTTGAACAACAGCAGCCTCCTATTATAAACACCATGTGTAATATAACTCTCCATAGTCATAACTGTAAAAACCATTTGGTTAGCACAGTTTTTTCGCCTTTTTTGGGGGGGGTAAACAAAAGAGATACTAAATTTCAGAATGAGGAGCTATGGCTAAAGCTTTTTGTTCTGTGTGTCATTAGGATAAATGGTATATAAATATTTCCACGTTCATTCTATGTATTTACAGCAAAGTGTAATGATTAAACTAATGCTTTGAAATCTGGAAATCACATTTGCCACTTCTTTTCCTCTAAGGGTGTCAGATTAAAAAAAAATTATGACTTATGATCTGTGCTTCAATTTCAGTTAAATCAAGACCACATGAAAGAACTAGGTACTGACAATATTAAATTTTTGCACATATGTGACTTTCCAAAACACCACAGCTGTCTGCTCCTTGTTCTTACTCATTTTTCCTTTGCCTCCTCAATTAAACTTTTCAGCAAATATCATGTTTATCTTAAAAGGGCCTTGAGTTTCAGTGTTATCATTTCGTTGCCCCATTTACTCTTTAAATGTCCATAAACTGCTGTTCCCCACACCTGTTACAAAGATGCTATTATTATGGTATCTGACCTTGACATTGCTAACTGTGACTCACAGCATAGTATTTACAGGATAAATCCAAACACCTTAAGTATAGATAGGTGCAGAAAAATCTAGTTAACAAAAACTAACGCTTGTAAGAAAAACTAAAGCAAAATGCAGTGCTTAAGCAAATAATATCTCTTGACATACTACAAAGAGTATGAATATTACAGAGTCTATATTCATTGTCACTCACGTCGAAGTGGTGAATCCACTGGTCATCTAACTGGCCTGGCTAAATTTTAATGGCTAAGGTCACTCTCCATATAGGCATATTAGTTATTTGCCCTGAGATGGGATTTGGGATGTTGGCTCTCCAACTGAGTGATGCCCTATCTTATCAACCCGATTTGGCAGAATTAAGACAATTTTCAATTTAAAGTATTATGCAATCTTTCCTCACTAATATTCATAAATTTTGTCTATACTTGAATATAATTGGATTATTCACGATTTTGAACTTGGCTCCCTATTCCAAGACAAAAACATTACGGTTTTATAGTATATTATAGCAACTGCTAGGTCAAATACCCCAATTTTAGCTTCCTTCCACCTTTACAATATTAAATCTGTTAAACTAATTTCCAGAATGTTTTGGCATATAAATGAATTGAGCTGTGTATTCTTAATCATGTTTATGTGTGTCCATTGCTATTGATACTTTTCTTTGGATTTTATTAAACACCACATTACATTGTGTCAAGTATAAAAATATTTTTTTCCTAAAAAACTGACATATGAACCATGAAATCCATTCTTAATTCTAGAGGACAAACTGCTGGTTACCAGAAGGGAGGTGGGTGAGGAGATAGGTTGAATAGATGATGGCAATGAAGGGGTGCACTTGTGGTGATGAGCGCCGGGTGGTATATGAAAGTGTTGAATCAGTACATTGTACGCTTGGAACTAATACAACACTCTATGTTCACTAACCGGAATTAAAATAAAAACTTAAAAAATCTTTTTTCCTAAGACTTAATTGCCATTTGCAAGTGAGATTTGAGATTTGTGCTTCTAAAAAAAAAATGCCATTCAATCTGTGGTGCGACACATGCGAAGTTCATTTCAACCTGTATCCTAGAACAGTTTAAACACGGTGAGACCTGATTTCACATATACAAAAAATTCCTCTCTAAAGCCATATGCTCTCTGAACCTGTACAAAATGGTAGTTTTTGTAGAGTCTAAAAAATTTCTTCAACAACATTTCGTCATCATTATGTGTATTGTTCAGTAGTCTTCTTGTTCCTTAATTAAATTTGCAAACGTATTTTAAAAAGGACAATGAATTGTATTTAATAATTAAATATATTAGCACAGAATTATAAACAACAATGACATATCACCTTGCAATTTCAATATCAGAAGGCATGAAACCCTTCTTATTTTTTCCTGAAGAGATCTGACAAGATTTTATATACATTTTGAATGTGTTTTTTTTTCCCTTTTCTTCCACTTAATTTTATAGTCCTACCAAAATAATGAGCCCTTTAATTAAGCTAAAAATTATGGAGGTTCCCTAAAGTGTGGCAGCAAAGGAATGGAGGTATCAGTGACTGAGGGATGGGTTACATGGGGAATCAGCAAATTGTCTTGACGGGGTTTTTGGAGTTGTCATGACAAGGCCATTGAATGGGTCTTGTAATTGTAAAGCCTGGGCACAAATTGGTTGGTGAGTTTCTTGAGCCGCCATTAGGGATGTGCTATGAAAATTGTATGACAAAAACAGATGACAACATAGGCACAGTCTGTGTGGTGGTGCCTTGATGGTGTCTTGGGTGTGGACACGTCCAGGCGCTTGGCAGAGTAGAGCTTCACTGTGGTCTCATCTGGGACGTCTGAAAGATTGGTGGAAGCATCAGCTGGTTCTCGTAGTCCATGTGGGGCAGTAGCCAAATTCTCCCTGTTGGTACATTTCCAACATCTAGGTGAATCCAAGGTTGGTGAAGATATAGTAGGAATAGATCAATCCATAAAGCATCTGGGATGCCTGCTCAGTTAGGTCGCTCTGGTTAGGGTCGTCTCCAATCTCTTCATTAGGCTCCAGCTGTGGATGGGGAGGCATGTGCTCACTGAGTCCAGTGAGACTGAATTTGTTCTGGATGTAGTCTTCGTGTATTTCATAGAAGAACGCATTGCCACAGAGCCCATAGGACCAGTAACATTAACACTATTTTTCAGATGGTTAAACCACTTACTTTGAATTTATTTATTTTTCCATATCAATTTCCCGATGCTCCTTGGTGTCTATAATTTTGATTTTCTTGACTGTTCTTAAAAGTCTCTGAAAGTTCAGTTACTTGTTTTTCTTTTCATTCACAAAACATGTGATAATTAAAGTTTTTTTTCTACCTATTTTAATAAAGTATTTATAAAAAGCAGTACATGGGAATGACATTTTTAATTTCTATGTCCTTTAAAGTTTTTATTAATATAGTATTTATAGAGAAAAGTGCCCATATCAAAAGGGTTCAGCTTAATGGATTGACTTCACAATCAGAAGACAGGCGTTTAGTCAGAGTCAGATCAAAAATGCCATAAGCCTAGAACATTCTCATCCCAATCACTACTCCAGTTAACTACTCTCCTGATTTCTAAAACCAAAGACTAGTGTTGCCCTTTTTGTAATAATGTTAATAAATTATGCATTATGCACATTGTAAATAACTGATGCAGATTTTGTGAATATTCCTTAATTTTTTACGGCTTCTCATATGACTGGACATTTATGTGGTAGTTTCCAGTTTGGGCTGATAAATAATGTTATTATGAAAATTCTAGTACATGCTTTTCAGTGAACTTATGGAGATACTGCTGTTGGGTTCAGGTCTATACGGTGTGGAATTAATGATCTTTAAAAATGTGTGTGTTGTAGATACTGCAAACAGCTTTCTGAACTGGTTTTATGCCGAAGTTTTGAGGACATAATGGACCTTGATATTTGTAAGGAATCTAAAAACTCAGCTTTTCCTTTTACACATTCAGAAACATGTGTGTTTAACTTTATAATATTTTATTTATTTTATTATCTCTTCAGAACCTGAATCAGCAACCCCAGGCCGAATAGGCTCTCCTGGTGATTCCCACTGTCTGCTAAAGTTTGAGGATCTTGGCGACAATGCCATCTTTCCCTACCTGGTAGGGTCAGGGATCTTTATTAACGGATTGGTATATTTTTCAATATTTCACCTAGGTTTACAACATAGGTATGACGGGTGCTAAGATTTCATTTTTTATTTTATTTTTTAATGTTCATTCATTTTTTGAGAAAGAAAGAGAGAGAGAGAGTATGAGCATGGGAGGGGCAGAGAGGGGGACACAGAATCCGAAGCAGGCTCCAGGCTTTGAACAGTCAGCACAGAGCCGGATACGTGGCCGAAACTCGTGAACCATGAGATCATCACCTGATCCAAAGTTAGAAGCTTAACCCACTGAACCACTCAGGCATGCCCAGTGTGGAGCCTAATGTGGGGCTTGATCTCAAGACCCTGAGATCAAGAGCTGACTGAGATCAAGAGTTGGATAGTCAACAGACTGAGCCACCCAGGTGCCTCAAGGTTTTCATTTTAAAATGATTCCCTTTACAGTGTTAACTGTGAATGAATTAAAATGGAAAGTTTAGGGGCACCTGGCTGGCTCAGTCAAACATAGGACTCTTGATCTCTGGGTTGCGATCTGAGATCACAACCGATATTGCGTGTAGAGATTACTTAAAAACAAAACCTTTAACACAAAATAAAATAAAATGAAATGGAGAGTTTACTGAATCAGGGACTTTTATAGTCCAACCACCTCCCCCCAAATGCTAAAGACCTAATAAAGGAGTAATTAGGAAATCGGTACTTTCCACTTAATTTTTTTGATAACTTTAACTGCTCTAAAAAAATAGTCTATTAATTTTGAAAATGTACTGCATTTTAATCTGCCTGTGCAATGCCTTTGGCAACTTGGACAAATAGTTAATAAGGAAAAGCCATTTTAATCATTTATTAGTTTTAAATATATATATGTAGGTAATAGAGTTTTCTATCCCAAAATATATCTTCTTGTTCTAGAGCTAAGGCTGAGCTATAAACATTGGCAAAGTTTTGTGGATTGTGCTTGAGTTACGAATTTCTAAAACTGAATTATCACGGGACTTTTTGTATCATATTTGGTTTTTCTTTTGTTAAATTTTATTTTTTGTATATGCTTTTATTTGCAGAAAGTGTTCTGGTGATTATCTGGCTAAGTTTAAAAAAAAAAAAAAGAATAGTTATAGATTTAACAATACAAGAGATGGGGCCCCTGGGAGGCTCAGTCGGTTGAGTGTCTGATTTTGGCTCAGGTCATGATCTCACAGCAGGTGAGTTCGAGCCCTGCGTCGGGCTCTGTGCTGACAGCTCGGAGCCTGGAGCCCCTTCGGATTCTCTCTCTCTCTCTCTCTCTCTCTCTCTCTCTGCCACTAACCCACTCACATTCTGTCTCTGTCTCTCTCAAAAATAAATAAATAAACATTAAAAAAATTAAAAAAAGCAATACAAGAGACAATTACATATGCTCAAAATAAACACATTCTAATGGGCAGACTGGTGAAATTTCCATTTTAATTAAAATATTTGACCTCAACTATAAATTTGATCTCTTAACAGCTCAACTATAAATGTTATAACTGTCATGAAAGGGATTTGAGAACTACTCCAAAGCAGCAAGGAATAGAATCAAAAGTGTTATTTTTATATCACTCAAAAAATACCAGTTGAGTTCATTAATTCCAGTCTGTCAAAGTCATTGACATGCTGTATGAGACGCAAAAAATAAGTTTGTAGACCTTAGCAAACCAATTTTTATTGTAATCAAGTAATGGTGAATTAGGCCAGCTGAATGTTGTTTCCATACTGAAACTCATCTGCAATATATAAACACAACTTAGGACCAAATTGGTATTGCGGATGATGGTTGGGGTTATTTTTTGATAAATAGCAGGATGCGTACTCCTTTTCATATTTTAAAGTGAAGTTAATAAGATTTTATGTTTTTTTTTTCTTGACCTTTGAGACTGTCATTTCATACCTAGTAGATCAATTCAGCACTGGTAACAGAACCAAACAAGTCAGTATACATGTTAAGAAAGGTTTTGATTTGCATGGAAGGTGGTGACAGGAGTGTCCATGAGGTTATCAGACCAACAGGTGATATTGACTATCAGGAGTGTAGGTAGATATGACACAGTTTTATCCAGTGAGAATTCGGAGGAGAAGGGAACTGAGATTATTTGGGCACAATAGTGTTCAGTGGGAGGAACTGGTCTTCTATCCCATTAGATAGCCCTGCTGTCTGAGACCCTGGTGTGAAGGCACCTTATTAGCTGACCCCATGTCGGGATAGTAATGGAGTCCTGTTATGACTCAGGAGTAACATGAGGGTATGAACAGACATCCTGAGGCTGGACCAGCTGTCATGAGGTTGGATCATGGATGACACGCAAATGAATCGCCAGACTCAGCGGGGGTTTTATTCCAATGAGTGTATGGACAAAGGAATGGGGAATAACCTGAGATTCCTCAGAACAGTTTTAAGAGCTGTGATCTGCTCCTTCTGATAAGCGTTCACGGCTACGCACCGAAGTCTTGGGAATGAAAGAGCCTGCAAACCCTCAACGTCGCCATGTGAATTTAAAGTTTAGATGTGTGTAAGGAGTTCAATATAACCTGACACCTTTGCTGATGTTTCACTTTGCTGAAGGATGTGGGCACATCCATTCAGTGAGCCCCCAAGTTCAGGGAGTTGGGGTGGATGCAGATATAGCTGAGTGCCTGTTCACATGCTTCTCGCCTTGCTTGTCCTCCACTATGAATTCCAGAAGGAAAGAAAGCACACTATTGGTGTCCACATCAGACATACTCACCTTCTGCAATGGGAACATCCTCCTGACATATTGGTGATCATCATCTGGTTGGTGAGCTCTAATGTACAGCTACATTTAGCATTTTTAGGTTGATGAGAAAGGGTCCCCTTTCTCCTTTCCAGCCTGCAGCTCTCCAAGGAAATCAGCTGGTGGTCCACCAGGTACTGCAAGTTCTTACACAAGTGCTGGATACCAAGGGAGCTTGTCCTCCTGGCAACCCCTTGCCATTTTCCAACTCTAACTCGACAACTGAGAACCATCTTTAACACCTTTCAAGGGCCATTCTTCTAAGAAGAGAAACTGAAATGGCCTGCAATTCTCAGGCATGGACCTGGGGCTAGGGTGACGGCTGGGTTTAGAAGGGAGGCAGAGGGATGGGGAGGTAAAGCTGGAGTTATCCCTCTTGAAGTCTGCAAGGCGTGGCATTGGGTTTGCTTTAAACAATTAAAAATTAGACTATTGACCAGCATATTCGTTAAATGTACTAATAAGACTATTGATATCTGTGAAGCTCTTTTTTAATCAAAAAGAGCATTTTTAATGTGCCAAGATATAAATTATGGGTACTTCAGGATTATCGTATCATGGAATTTCCCACAATATTGGATTTTTATGCTCTTTTTAATTATGTCGGCCACTGATATTTGAAGTTTGATTTGTGTTTATAAAGTTTCCTTAAAAGATTCTTATGAGAGCTGAAATGTTTGACAATTTAGAAGTTATAGACACTTTTAGAAGGCAACTTGGTAAGGTACCACATGCTGTGAACATTGCTTTTTGTGCTTTCCAAGTCACACGGGGATGCCTGTGAACCTGACCTACACAAAGTAGTTATTTTGGTTTTTTAAACTGCCTGCCAAACTGTTGAGGAAGCTTTTTGATTTGGGCAGACGGCCACTTCAAAACAAATCAAAATATAATATTTGGTCTCTGAACTTACCTACATTCAAATCTTTGGATATGAATGCTAACTCAGATTGAATTTGGGGTCTGACTAATTGTTTTTGATGTTCGTAGGCAGTTGCATGAAATATATTTGATCAAACAGCTAACACAGGCTTCACTTCTTATTAGTTTGTTGTGTAATATCCCTTCTGGTGCTGTATTATTTGAAATAAAAAATTAGAGGATAAAATATTAATATGTAGTTCCTACCCAGAGTAAGATAGACAAGATATGTATTAACAAGAGACACTGGTCTATTTCTGAGGCTATGCATGTATAGCTTACTGCTGAAATGTAAAAACATTTCAAAATGTGTTATTTACCGACAAAGTTTATGAGAAATGTGAATATGAACAGAATACATAAACTTACTAGTTTTTAATACAGTGGTATGGCATAGACTTAAAACTTAAAACAAAGACATAGATTTCAAGCAAACGAAGGTAGTTATGTTGATTTAAGGAGCTCTTTCCAATTTACTCATATTCGTTATTGTCTTAATTTAGAGCTAGCTTATATTCCTCCCTTCTCTCCTTCCTTCCTTCTTCCTTCTCTCTCTCCTTCCCCACTCCTTTGCTCTTTCTTTCCTTCCTTCCTTCCTCCCTCCTTACCTTTCTTTCTTTTATCTCTCTTCTTCTTTTCCTTTCCTTTCCTTTCCTTTCCTTTCCTTTCCTTTCCTTTCCTTTCCTTTCCTCTCCTCTCTTTTTTCTTTCTTTCTTTCTTTCTTTCTTTCTTTCTTTCTTTCTTTTCTTTATTTTTCTTCCCTTCTTTCCTTTTCTTTATTTCTCTCCCTCTTTCACTCCTTTTCTCCTCCCTCCCTCCCCCTTCCTTCCTTCCTTCTTTCCTTCCTTCCTTCCTTCCTTTCCCCGAGTCTGTGTGCATTCTCTTATATCCAGAAAGAAAAAAATGAAAAGAGACATGAAAAACTCAAAAACATGGTTATATATAAGAGGGTGCATGGTTGAGAAGAAGACTTGAAAATCAGTTCACAAAATATAACTTTTTATGCAGTTTTGGTTCTGGAATCTTGCTGGTTCTTTACATAATTAAAAAGGCAATAAAAAGCAAGTTTTAAATAGTGTAGGAAAGTGAAAGTGATGTTTATTATACAGGCAACATAATCAAATAGAGACAATGGTTAGCCAAAATAAAATACAGTAACTTCATAATACTCAGTCGTTTATAATCTTAGGAACACAAAACTGCCAATAATCTTAAACCACACTCAGTTATACTTTGATAGTTAATATTGTTATTATGAATTTGACACTATTGTAAATATTCTAAGATAATTGAAATAATTCATTGTATCACATTCTCAATAATAGTTAAAGAGGTACAAATATGAAATGTAAAGAATTAGCAAAACTCTGATTTTCAATTTAACATAAACATATCAAGGTGGATTTATTATTTTTTTTTAATTCAACGTTTTCTAGCACTCTTCACTGAAAACTCTAGAAGCTAATAATCAATAGCAATGAATACTCTTTGTAACAAGGTATTGGTGTCTACTATTTTTTTTAAATGTGTAAATTTGTTTTATTTTATTGTGATAAGAATATTTAACATGAGATTTCTCCTGATAATACATTTTAACTATAAAAAACATCACTGTGGACTCTAAAGACAATGTTGTATAGCAGAACTCTAGACCTTTTCATCTTGCTTGAGTGAAAGTTCACACCTATTGACGAGTAACTCCCCATTTCCTCTCCCCACCGCAATCCCTAGAAACTACTATTCTACTCTTGGATTCTATGAGTTTGACTACTATAGCTACCTTATATAAATCAAATCATGTAAAATTTGTCTATTTGTGACTGGCTTGGTTTACTTATAATAATGCTCTCGAGATTCTTCTCTGTTGTCACAGATAACAGATTTTTCCTCTTTTTTCAGGCTGAGTAATAATCCACTGTAGGTATATACCACATTTTCTTTATTTGTTTATCTGTCAATAGACATTTAGGTTGTTTCTTGGCTATAATAGCAATGAAATAAACATGAGACAGGTAACATCTCTTCAAGATTCAGATTTCAGGTATTTTGGAGTAATGTCCAGAGTGGGAGAGCTGAATTATATGGCAGTCCTATTTTTAATTATTTTAGGGGACTTTATGCTATTTTCCATACTGGCCATACCATTTTGTATGCCTACAAACAGTGTGCAAAGGTTACAATTTCTCTACATCCTCACCAACACTTGTTGTCTTTTTTTTTTTCTTTTAATATAATAGCCATCCAAAAAGATAAAGTGATATTTCATTGTAGTTTCGATTTGCATTACCCTAATGATTAATGACATTGAAAAAAAATTTATATGCCGGTTGGCCATTGTATGTCTTTCTTGGAGAAATGTCAAGTCCTTAGGCTATTGTTGAATTGGGTCACTAACTTTTTTTTTTTTTAATTTGAAATATAGGAATTCCTTACATGTTTTTGAGATTATCCCCTTATCAAATATATGGTTTTCAAATATTTTCTCTAATTCATGGTTGCCTTTTAGTTTGTTGACTGTTCCTTTGGCTGTGCAGACTTTATAGTTACATGAAGTCCCACTTGCTTATTTTTGCTTTTGTTGCCCGTGCTTTTGGCATCATATTCAAAAAATAATTTCTGAGACCCATATCATGAAGTTTTGTCCCATTTTCTCCTAGAGGTTTTATATTTCCAGGTCTTACATTTAAGTCATTAATCCATTTTGAGTTGGTTCCATATGTAACGTTCCATTCCATTCTTTTTCATGTGGATACCCACTTTTCCCAACACCGTTTGTTGAAGAGACTCTCTTTTTTCCCTTGTGTGTTATTCAAACCCATGTCAAAGATTAGTTGATTTTATGTGTGTAAATTATTCTTGGGTTCTCTATTCTGTTCCATCAGTGTGTATGCCTGTCTTTATGTCAGTACCATGCTGTTGTAGGTCCTGTAACTGTAATTTATTTTGAAATCAGTAAGTGTGATACCTCCAACTTTGTTCTTCTCAAGTTTGTTTAATTTTCACATATTTATGAATTTTCCAGGTGTCTTTCTGCTGTCGATTTCTAATTTCATTCCACTGTGGTTGAAGAAGATACTTGGTAGGTATTTAAGCTTCTTAAATTTGTTAAAACTTGTTTTGTAACCTAACATGTGACCTATCTTGTCAAAAAACATGTACAGTTGAAAAGAATGGGTATTCTGCTGCTGTCGGGTAGAATGTTCTATATATGTCTGTATATCCATTTGGTCTATTGTGTTATTCGGATCCCCTTTTTTCTTATTAATTCATTTGGGTGTTCTTTCCATAATTAAAAGTAGAATGTTGAAGTTGTCTACCATTATTGTACTGTTTTCCCATCAGTTCTGTCAATGTTTCCTTTGTATATTTAGATGGGCTGAATTTGTATGTATATATATTTGTAATTGTTTTATCTTCCCAGTGGATTGGCCCTACTAATATTATATCATGTCATTTTTTTGTCTTTTGGAACAGTTTTTCCTCAAATTGATAATAAATTTTAAGTGTAATTTATTATCACAAGTTCATGAAATATATCTTTTATTCTTTTCTCATTTTTGAAAACTTGTATTTATAATCATGGTTATTCATATTTGATAAATACATTCAAAGTATTTATAAAACATTTAAAATTTATAAATGGAAATGTATTACTCAATTTTTTTTCTCGATAATGGAGAAATTTAAGCAAAACCAATAAGATTTTTAATTCATAAATGTGGTAATAAAATTGAATATAACTTTAAAGTATTGGATAAATATAATTAAAGAATAAAATAAACCTGATAATAAGAATAAGTGCTTTATCATTATACATTTAAATTATCCTGATTACTATTTTAAAATACATTAATATATATATATTTGCATTGCAAATTTATAGCTAAGACTTTAGCTATATTAATATCGTGAATATTGATAGATCTGATTATCCTGTTGGATAATGGAATATAATCTTTCATCCAATTATTTAATTTTCCTGATCCTTATGAGATAAAAAAGTTAATATTTCTAAATTTGCTATTTTTTGTATGTGTTTTATAAAAAGTTATATTCAGTCATAGCTTAAATGATTAAATTCAAAATGAAAAATATTTCAAGACCTTTATTATCTTGATAATTTGGGCCCTTTTAAAAATAAATCACCTGTTTTTAGCAAAGATACCCTTATTAGGAAATTATAATTGCTATTGAAAAATAAAACAAATGATCAACGATTACTTTTGATTATATTTGTTATTGGGAGAAAGGAATTATAGAAAACTAATCAAACAGAAAAGAAAAATTACATCTTTTAATTTGTAAAAGAGTGTTATATGATGCTCAGGTGTAAAAATAAGCAACATCATAGGTAAATATTATAGAAATATTATAGAATAGTATAGAATAATACTATAGAATTAACTAAAAAATGCCTGGACAGTTATTTCAGACAATATAATTGCGGGGTTTGGGATAGGATTGAAAGTACCAGCTATGCTTTACTGGAAAAAAGAAAAGAAAAGAAAAGAAAAGAAAAGAAAAAAAAAAGAAAAGAAATGGCAAGTTATATTCTATTGCCAGAAGAACTGGAGGATTTAAGTAGAATAACTGGATGATTTATTCCACAAGCACACATTTTTAAGTATCGATGATGGTTTCAGTAAAGCTAGAGAGATTTTAAGATTCTTAACTTTAAATATTAGAAATGGGGGCTCACAGCTCAGAGCCTGGAACCTCCTTGGGATTCTGTGTCTCCCTCTTTCTCTGCCCCTCCCCCGCTCGCACTTGGTTTCTCTCGCCTTCAAAAATAAAAATAATAAACATTAAAACAAATTTTAAATATTAAAAATGATCATGATTATACTTTGCATGCTAAAATTATTTAAATCTTACTTTTAATTTTACATTCCCGATGAAAGGAACTCTCTTTTATTGTAGCTACTTTAATGATACCATTTTTGATACAAAACAAAAGTTTTCTACCTAAAAAGCATAATTAATTAAATTAAAGGCACATTCCAGTTGTGAGTGTGGCCATTTAGACTATGAAGTCATAAAAAGGGTTCAACAATCCACTTGGTGGAAATTTATTTATTTATTTTTTCAATTTCTTTTTTTTATGTTTATTTATATTTGAGACAGAGACAGACAGAACATGAACGGGGGAGGGTCAGACAGAGAGGGAGACACAGAATCCGAAGCAGGATCCAGGCTCTGAGCTGTCAGCACAGAGTCCGACATGGGGCTCAAACTCACCAACCGCGAGATCATGACCTGAGCCGAAGTGAGAAGCTCAACCGACTGAGCCACCCAGGCGCCCCCACTTGGTGGAAATTTAGTCTAATTGAGAACAATTATTTTATTTACTTGTAATTCACATGATGTATGCTTATAAATAGAAGTGGCTGCTAGCCAAGTCACTAGGTAGGTGATATTTCAAATTCGGCAATAAATGCAAGGGAAGAAAGCATTTTTGCAGATAAAAGATGCTAGAAAAAGTGTTTTTATGCACGATTCCAGTTTGGTAAATCTTTTGCATTTTCAGTTGTTTAGATGAATTCACCAGCAAACATTCTGACGCCACAAATGGCTATTGTTTTTAAGTAAATCAGGTTATACTTTTAAAATGTTAATTTTTATGAATTCATACATGCACATTAAAGAAATCTCAGTGAAGGATGTCAATAATGGAAATTAACAGTCTTACACTATTTCTTCACTTCTAGGTCTTCTCTCCAGGGGACTTATTCAATATTGGCTATATTTTGGTTATTTCTTTCACAAAATAATATTTAAGTTATTTTCTGAATTTATTAAAATCAGATCACATGTATTATTCCCCTAAAATCAAATATAAACAGTTAGCTTGTGCAAGTCTCCTCCTCCATCTCTGTGCTTGAAAATTATTTTTTGTTTGGGGTTTTCCAATAATTATCTTTAAATATTTTTTAACGTTTATTTTCTAAAAAAGAATTTTTTTTACATTTTATTTTTTTTTTAGAGAGACAGAGCACAAGTGACAGAGGGGCAGAGAGAGAGGAGGAGACACAGAATCCGAAGCAGGCTCCAGGCTCTGAGCTGTCAGCACAGAGCCCGACACTGGGCCAGAACCCACAACCCATGAGATATGACCTGAGCCAAAGTTGAACGCTCAACCGACTTAGCCACCCAGGCACCCCTAACAATTATCTTAAATACAAACAATATAACTAAACCTCAATTCATATTTCTATCATCTTTTCATTTGGTTTCTATACTTTACATGATCATATTAATGCCCTTCATTTTCTACAAAGTTTTCTTCACAATCTGCTTTGTGTTAGTTTCAGCTTTATGTTTCACAGCTCTTAGATTTTCATTCTCTCCTTTAAACATAACATCTCTTGGCCTAAAGATTGACTCTTAAAGTGAAAGCCAATAAACAATATTTGTATTATTATGGTTGCAAACAGATTGAGTAATAAAATAGCAGTTAGATTTCTATCCCTAAAAATTCAGTCATAATCCAAATATAAATTGAGGGACGATTTTAGGCTAAAAGGATTTTTTCAACTGGTAAAAAGTCATTTTAAACAAGTTTAGAGAACAGTGCTCTTCCTCAGTTTGTGATTTTTGGAGTTTATATTGACCATTTAAGAAATCGCATTGTACTGCTTTTATCCTCAATATTTTTTCAGTTTCCATTATGCTTGTCATTGTGTTCTACTACCATTTTTTTTTTCTCAAAAGTACCTGTAATGGTCTGCACTGGAATTGCATTACTTGCTCTGTTGGGTTTTCCATCTCTCTTTCTTCTCTTTTTCACTTTGACTTTCTTCTGTTTAATTTACATGTCAGAGGCCAATTTATCTTTTTTAAAAATGAATTTGGCTTTTATTGTCAAATCTAAGCTGCACTTCGGATTCCAAAGACTTAAATTCGCAATGAAAGATCTTCCTAAACTGTGAAATTAACATGTAACATTTCTGAGTCCTGAACTCTATGTACATACGTGTATGTATATGTATTGTATTAATATATATGTATATATAGTTTTATGCATATATATGTATGTATATATAGTTTTATGCACACACACACACACATGTAATTAGATAGTATGTGTTCCCTCAGCTGACTGGCAAATAGGTCTGTCTTCTAGTTAGCTCCATGCAGATATGAGTCTTGCTAGATGAGATAATGCATAGAGAAATCTTTTCTTTTGATGTGATCACAGCAGTTGGCTTAGCTTTTGAGAACATACACACCAAACTGACAAAGGCTTTATTTATGATATCAGCATTCAGACTACTAATCTTATTTAGAATTTAAATGTTATTATTTTTTTAATAAAATGCTCATTCTGAGATAATTGCAGATATCTTAGCAGTTGTAAGAATATAGAAGGATCTTATGTACCCATTACCCTGTTGGTCTCAATGCCAGGATATTGGCTTTGTTACTGTCAATACAGAGAACAATTCTATCACCCCAAAGATCTCTCAGTGTCTTTTGTGACACATGTACTTCTGTGTCCTTTCATAGACACATGTCCTTCTTCATTAACCCTTGACAAGCATTTATCTGTTCTCCATATTTATGATTTTGGCAGTTCAAGAATGTTATAAAAATGGAATCCTATAGGTATATGAACTCTGGGAAGTTTGCATGCTGTAAGATTCTTTCACTCAGTTTTGTAACTTTTTTTTTTTTTTCCCCTCAACATAATTCTCTGGAGGTTCACCCAAGCTGTGTTTTTCAGTGCACCTCTCCTACTTATTGCTGAGTAATAGTCTATAAATTAACCATTCACCCTCTGAAGAACAATCTGGGTCAGTTTGGGCTTTGAGGTACAAATAAAACTGCTACAAACATACAGACATGGATTTTTGGGTGAACATGAATTTTCATTTCTCTGAAATAAATGCTTAGGAGCACAATTACTGGATCATGTCATAATGTATTTTTTTTTCATAAGGGACTGCCAAACTAATTTCCATAGTGGCTGAAGCACTTTGAATTTCCACCAGCAAGCGATATATGAGAAATTTGGTTTATCTTCACCAGTCTGTGGTGTTCTCATATAGTGACAATGTTTTGCCTATTATTGCAAATGTATAATCATTTCTTATTGTAGCTTTAATTGGCATTTCCTTAATTACCCATGTTTCTGCACATCTTTTCGTGAGCTTATTTGCCATCTGGACATCCTTAAGTGAAATATGTCTTCATGTCTTTGGTCTAATTCCTAATTGTGCTATTTATTTATTTGTTTGCTTATTATTTATTTATTTAATTACTGTTGAGCTTTGATAGTTCTTTATATATTATACATACTAGTTTTTTTTTTTTTTTGGTCAGATACATGGTTTACAAATATTTCTCCCATTTTACAGTCTGCCTTATGCTATTAACAAGTTTTTCAGAGAGCAAAAATGATTTTAGTTCGTATGGACGCCAATTCATCTTTTTCTAAAATGAATTTGGCTTTCACTGTCAAATCTAAGCTGCACTTCGGATTCCAAAGAACTTCTCCTAAGTTTTTGTTAAAAGTTTTACATTTTGCATTTTAAACTAATTCCATAATCATTTTGAATTAAATTTTGCATGAGGCTGTGATTTACTTAAGCCAAGGCTTTTTTTTCCCCCATCAAATTTTGGCACTGTTGGTTGAAAAGGAGTTCTATTCTCCATTTAATTATTTTTAACTCTTGTAGAAATCATTTGGGCATATTTGTGTGTTTCTTACTAAATCCTCTACTCTCTTCCATTGACCTACGTGTTTATGGATCCACCAATGACACACAATCTTCATTATTATGAGTACCGTACCAAGCCTTAAAATTGAGTAGATTGATTCCTTCTATATTCTCCATTTTCCAAATTCTTTTTCTCCCTTCTGGTTCCTTGGCTGTTTTCCATATATATTTTAAAATAAACTGCTGTATACAAAATCCTCACTAGCGTTTTGATGAGAATTGGTTTAAACTTACATATCAATTTTGGAGAATTGACATCTTTACTGATATAAACTGCATTGTGTCTTCCCAAAACTGATATGTTGAAGTCTTAATGCCTCAAATTTAACAGTCTGAGAATGTGACTACATTTAGAGATAGGGTCTTTAAGGAGGTTATTAAATGAAAATGAGGTAATTAAGGGAGGCCCTAACCCAACATGACTGACAGTTGTGTAACAGACACACAAGAGGAAAAATGTCAAGATGTAGAGAAAAGATGGCCATCCACAAGCCAAGGAGAAAGGCCTTGGACAAAGTACAACCTTGTTGACACCTTAATCTTAGACTATTAGTCTTTAGGATTATGAGAAAATACAGTGCTGTTATTTAAGATATTCTGTCTGTAATACTTTGCTATAATAGACCTTACAGACTAACACACTTACCTAAAAGTTAAAGGTTTCAGTCTACAAACACTGTATTTCCATTTTTGGGAAACTTTGTTATGTCTGTCATTAGCAGTTTACAGTTTTTTGATGAAAGTCTTGCAAATATTTTACAGCTACTTTAGATTATTTAATTTTTGAGTGATTTTAGATTACATAGCATTTTTAATTTCAGGGTTCATTTGTTCATTCCTGGCATGCAGAAATATAATTAGTATTATATGTTTTTCTGGTATCCTCTAATCTTGCTGAATTTATTAATTTTAAAGAGTATTTTTTGAATGTATGTGTATAACTAGAGTTTGGCTTGTGTATAATTATGTCATCTGCAAGTAGAGAGAGTTTTATTTTGTCCTTACTCATGTATCTGTCTTTTCATTATTTTTCTTGCCTTATTACACACACTTGCTAGAACTTCTCATACTATATTAAATGAGAGTGGTGAGACTGAATATCTCTTTGTCTTACCTGGAAAGAAATAATTCAGTCTTTCACCATGAAGTTAACTGTGTGAGTTTTGATTTTGATTTTCTTTCTGTTTTTGAATATCAGATTCACTATTTAACAAGTGGAAACAATTTCCTCTCTATTCGTAGTTTTCTGGGAGTATTTTGTTTGGTCGTTTGTTTTTCCATCATCAGTGGGTTGTAAAATTTGTCACGTGCTTTTTCTACATTGAATTATATGACCGTGCAATTTTTCTTCTTTAGAACATTAATTGGATGCATTATGTGGACAGTTTCCAAATACTGAATTGATCTTGTATGCTGTAAATAAATATCAGTTGGTAATAGTGTAAAATTCTTTTTTATATTGCTGTATTTTACTCATTAATATTTTGCTAAGGATTTGAGTATCCATTTCATAATGGGCATTTATATGTTGTTTCTTTTTGTGTATTAGCCTTTTCATGTTTGGATATTACTGTAATAATATGCCCATAAAACGAATCAGTAAGCTGCTGGTTCTTCTGTTTTCTGGAAGAGATTTTGAAGAATCGACCTTAATTTTTCTCCAATTATTTGACACGACACCACATACAGCTAAAGAGTTTCTTTTTGGCAGTTTGTTAATTACACATTCAATTCCTTTGTTGGTGCCCTATTTCATAGGGGATATTACGTTGTGTTTCCTAAGGAATTAACCAATTTAATTTAATACATCATATTTATGTGGGTGGAGCTGTTCATAGCTTATACTTATTAACCTTTGAGGTCTGTAAAGTCTATAGTAATATCCCCTTCTCTGACTTTGGTCTTCATAAATTGTCTTTTTACTTTGTCAGACTTGTTAGAGGTTGGGCAATTTTGTTGATTTTTTCAAAGAATCAGCTCTTTGTTTCAGATTTTCTCTATCATTTTTCTGCTTTAAAAATTTTTTTTTAATGTTCACTTATTTTTGAGAGAGATACACACAGAGTGCCAGCAGGAGAGGGAGAGAGAGAGAGGGAGACATAGAATCTGAAGCAGGCTCCAGTCTTGGAGCTGTCAGAACAGATGCGATGCGGGGCTTGAACTCACAAAACGCGAGATCATGACCTGAGCTGAAGTCGGACGCTTAATCGGCTGAGCCACCCATTAAAAGGAGCCATCCCTCTTTTAATGACTATTATCTTTATGATTTCCTTTATTATGCTTGCCTCAGATTTACTCTGTTCTTCAGTTTCCCGTTTTCTGAAGTATGCCATTATTGTTATTATTTTTCTCTTGGCATTCTTTTAAGAGTGTTCCACAAGATTTGATATGTTATATTTCATTTTTATGCAGTTCAACTCATTTTTTAAAGTTTCCCTTAAGACTTTCTCTTTTATCCATGGATTACTTAGATATGTTTTGTTTAGCTTCCAAATGTTTGGAGATTTTACTATTACCTTTCTGTTATTGATTTCTAGTTTGATTCTTTTGTGGCTGGAGAAATTATTATGTATGACTTCAACTCAATTTTTTTTTATCTATGCTTTATGGTCCAAGATATGATCCATATTGGTACATGTTCCATGGCACTTGAAAAGAGCATGCATTCTGCTCTTGTTGAATGCCATAGTCCATATCAATACTATCATGTTTTTGAGTTCTTTATCCTTGAAATTGATAGTTATTCTATCAATTGAAAGGAATGTTGGAATCACCAGCTATAATCTGTGGATGTGTTTCTTTTCCTGTCAGGTATGCTAGTTTTTGTTTCATGTGTTTTGTAGCTCTGTTATTTGCTACATACACATTTAGAATTGTCATGCCATACTGGTCCATTTATCATAATAAAATTGTCTCCCTGTCTCTGATAATTTTGTTTGCCTTAAAGTCTACTTTTTCTGGGCTCCTGGGTGGCTCAGTTGGTTAAGCTACAGACTGGCTCAGGTCATGATCTCATGGTTCGTGAGTTGGAGCCCTGCAGTGGGTAAAGCTTAAGTACCATTTCAGATGAGCCCTGCTTCTTTCTATCCCTCTCTGCCCCTCATGGGATTCTCTCTGTCTTCTCTTTCTGCCTCTTGCTCACTTGAGCCCTGTCTCTCAAAATAAAAAATAAAATCTACTTTTTCACATATCAATATGATGACTTGCATTATTTGCATAAAAATACATTTTTCCATCGTATTTGTTTCAACATACTTGTATTGTTTTACTTTAAGTGTGGTTCTTGTAGAGGGTATATAGTTGGGTGATTTTTTTTAAGGTTATTTATTTATTTTGAGGGCCTAGGGGCAGACAGAAGGAGAAAAAGAGAATCCCAAGCGAGCTCCAGGCTGTTAGCACAGAGCCTGACTTGGGGCTCAAACTTACAAACCATAAGATCATGCCCTGAGTCAAAGTCAAGACTCAGAGGCTTAAACCAACTAAGCCACCCAGGCACCTGAGGGGTGTTTTTTAATCCACTCTGTCAATCCCTCTTAAGTAGTGTACTATATAATTTACATTTCACATAATTATTGGCATATTTAGGTTAGATCTGTCACTGTATTTTTCTTTCTGTGTATTCTCTGTTTTTTGTTTTGTTTTGTTTTCTTTTTTCTGCCTTCGTATTGGTTACTTGAACATGTTCCACTGGAATTTCATTTTGATTTAGCAGGTGTTTTAGAGTGTATCTCCTAGTATACTTTTGTAGGGGCTCCCCATATTATATACACATAACTTAGAACAGTCCCTGGTGACTGGTGTATCATCCTTTTAACAATTTGAATAAAACTTAGAATTCTTGCCCTCTATTAAGTGAGCTTACACTCTCCAATTATTAACACAGCTATCTTAAATATTTCCCACCCATATATTTATAACTACGTTGAATAATGATGTAATTATTGCTTCAGCCATTAATCATAATTTAGAAGACACAAGAAGCGTGTTGAATATAGACATTTTTGGTTTGTTTCCTGTGTCTTTTTGTTTTTTCTCTAATTTCCAAGTTTCCTTCTTTTACCACTTCTTTTATAGTTAGTAAATTTCTTAATGTTTCATTTTTTTTTAAGAGTAGATCTGCTGGCAACAAATCTCTTAGTTCTCTTTTATTTGGGAAGATTTTCTTTTCATTCTTAAAGGATATTCTCATTGGATATGAGATTCTGGGTTGACAGTTCTTTTCTTTCAGCTTTTAAAAATTATGTCACTGTGTTCTACCTTCCATCCTTCTTTATGAGAAATTGGCTATTCCTATTTGCTTTTTCTCATTCATATTCTCCTTTGTTTTTATTATTGTTTTTCCCCTTTTAGGTAAGCTTTTTATTTCTACTTCCAAGACTCTTTTGTCTTTAGTTTTGAGAAGTTTCAGTACAAGGTGTCTCAGTGTGCCCTTTTTCTCTTCTCCTTCAACGGAAGAAATGAAGCCACCATTTTCTCTATATTATTTTTTGGGAATAAAACATTTATTTGTCTAAGAATTTTCTAGGCTGTTAGGCTGCTCTTTCTGGCCTGTTAGCTCAAGAGAGCAGGCTTTTATCATGACTCTTTTCTCGACCTGTGGCAATTTGCTGGTTTCTAACTTTTTGAGCTGCAAGTCTGAGATATGTCACTCACCACTATGTTATTCTTTCAGTGAATTCCTTCTCTTCATCTTTCAGAGTCTCTTTGAGTTTGCTTTATATATATTACCCAGAGTTTTTAGTTGTACTTAGTGAGTGGAATCGGAAAAAGTACATCTGCTCCATGCTGCAAGAAGTCCAAAATTAAATGTAAACTAATTAAAACAAAATTAAATGATATTAAAAATTACATTAAAGTTATTTTTTAAAATTTTTTTGATGTTTATTTATTTTTGAGAGAGAGAGAGAGAGAGACCTGGAGAGACAGAGAAAGAGGGAGACACGGAATCCAGAGCAGGCTCCAGACTCTGACCTGTCAGCTGGGCTCGAACTCACAAACCGTGAGATGACCTGAGCTGAAGTCAGACGCTTAACCAATTGAGCCACCCAGGTGCCCCAGTAAGTAAAATTAAAATTTAAGTCCATAGGCACATTACTTATACTTAAAGTAGCCACATGTGACCAGTGGTTACCATCTTGGACACAAGAAGTAATATAACATTTACAACATCTCTAAAATATCTAATTTGCGGTGCTGCTTTAAAGGTAAGTGTTCTAATGTTTTGTTTTGGGGAAAATACCTGATGCTTCCATCAGTAGGTTGGTAGGAAGTGTATTCATTAGATGACTAGTATAGTTGTCTCATTAAAAAAATACTTTTTAATAAGTTCATCTGTTTCATTCATATTTCTTCATTTGCCCCTGCTCCTCTTGACTCTGAGCACAAAGCTTGCAATATGCAAGAACAGGTAGATGGGCTGTTTACTTTACCCTTGAGGATCAGGCTGTCTTCACTCTTCTTCCTTGTCGATTAATCGCTATCACATAATTTCCAACTTCTTAAAACTTTACTCAGGGGCACCTGGGTGGCTCAGTCAGTTGGGCTTCCGACTTCGGCTCAGGTCATGATCTCACCGTCTGTGAGTTCAAGCCCTGCGTCAGGCTCCATGCAGACAGCTCAGAGCCTGGAGCCTGCTTCAAATTCTGTGTCTCCTTCTCTCTCTCTGACTCTCCCCCATTCATGTTCTGTCTCTCTCTGTCTCAAAAATAAAATGAAACGTTAAAAAAAATTTTAAACTTTATTCAGGTTTTTTAATAATTTCTGTTCTTTTAGGGGTGCCAGGGTGGCTCAGTTGGTTGTCAGACTCTTGATTTCAGCTTAGGTCATGATCTCAAGGTCTTGAGATGGAGCCCCTGTCAGGCTCCACACTGTGCTTGGACTTTGCTTAAGATTCTGTCTCTCCCTCTTTCTCTGATTCTCCCCTGCTAGCTCTCCCTCTCTCTCTCTCAAAACAATAATAATAATAATAATAATAGTAATTCTTTGTTTTTATCTATAAGTGCTTCTTAGGAACATGAGAATAAAGCCTAATTCTAGTATGACTTCTTTAATGACAAATAGCAATATATTACTTCTGTTCAAGAAAGTAGGCAATGGATTCACTTTTTTTTTAATGGTTCCCAATATAAATACACATTATACATACTATTTTTGTTTATTTTATTAAGAAATTATATTCTATTCAAAAAGTGCAGAAAAACTACCTAAATATCCACAAAATAGGAATTCATTATTGAATAAATGCATTGCATGCATAATTTCTATGCATTTTTATTTTTATTTTTGCTATAGCATATCCAATTTAATAGAACTATAATTAGATTAATGATTTGAAGTAATCCACTCAGAAAAATACACAATTTTAATAATCTGATATTTTATGTTTTTGAAATAGTTTTCTGCCTTAGGTTAATAACCCCATTTATGATAATTAAAATAGAATTTAAAAATATGAATTTCATTCAGCATTAGAATGAAAAATAAGATTATAATGAAACTAAATTATCATAGATATGAATTATCAATTGAAATGTGGATAAAACATGTTTATCATAATAATTTCCATGGGTAGGATATGTTAAATGTCATTTTTAGGTTTTTTAATAAAAACTGAATAAAAATTATGGTTACTAATAGGCTCATGAATTTATTTTCCAATTTCCTTAAAAATTTTTTTAATGTTTATTTATTTTTGAGAGAGAGAGAGAGAGAGCATTAGTGGGCAAGGTGCAGAGAGAGAGGGAGACAGAATCTGAAGCAGGTTCCAGGCTCTGAGCTGTTAGCACAGAGCCTGACATGGGGGGCTCAAACTCGCAAACCACGAGATCATGACCTGATCCGAAGTTGTAAGCCTAACCAACTCAACCACCCAGGTGCCCTTATTTTCCAGTTTTCTTTACATTGATCTTGATTTTTAATTCTTCATATCTTCCTTTTTTTGTTTATTTTATGTAGTTTTGTGTATATATTTATTTTATGATATTTAATGAAACTCTCAAGTGTTACCTCTCTTTATTATTGCTTTCAAGGTAGTATAATTCCAGTGGCAGGAAAGAAAAAAAAGGTGTAAAGAATAATAATAGTATTGGGAAAATCAAATGAAATAATATGAGTAACATTATGCAAGGAAACAGAGTTGCTAAGTGTGAAATTTACATCTTTCTGTCTGTTGCTTTATGTCTATGTCTGGGGGTGGGAGTGGAGGAGGGAAAGAATAAAGGGAGAGGAGGTAGGCTGGGGATAAATAGGATTTCCATTTCCAATATCACGTCCTTAGAAAAGAATGTAGACTAGATTTTGGTGGATTTGGCTGAAAAACCACAATCCAAGTTGTCTAAAGTTCTTTTTGAAGGGTATTGGGTGATTTGAGTCTGAGAACGCTGTTAAGCATAGGAAAAATTGAGCTTTTCATATTGACAAGACTCTTTTTTTGGAGAAAGGGTCAAAGTTAGGGATTCTGGAAACCGAAAGAAGCTGGCTGAATACTCCTGCTACTTTTACTGTGATGGTTGTGGCCACCTTGCTTACCTTTCTTCGACTTTCATTAAATAAAAATTAATCTTAGTGTATTTTGGCAGGAGTGGGGGTGGATGGAAATGGGTGTACCTCTGTTGATTAAAAAAAAAAAATCCCTTATGTATCATGATCTAATCAATTGATTTCAGCTCCATCCTCCCCCTTTTCTTACTTTATTACTGTCTAGCCTTCTCTCCCAGGAATTTCAGACCTTGTTATTCATAAATGGCATAACTTTGTGCATGCTGTATCTTTATACTTAAAAGTTTTCTTTATAATCAAAAGATAGCTTGGCTGATTGTAAAATTATTGCATCACAGTTCCTTCCTCTCAGTGTATTTTAGACAGTGATCAAACTGTCTTCTTGCATCGAATAGTACTGTGAAGAAGTTGAATCCAACTTGATATTTCACACTAGTAGGAAACATGATTTTTTCCCTTGTCTACTCCTAGGATTCTTTCTTTGTATTTGAATTCTAACATCTTTGCCAGAACATGCTTTGATTTAAAATGTTAGGTATGAGGGTTAGGTATCATTATTTCTTGGAAATCTCTGAGCCCCTAAGGCTGCACATTCAGTTTGCATTTATTTCAGAAAAGTTTTGTTTTTAATTATACTTTAACTCTATATTTTTAATATTTCATTTGCTTAATTCTTAAAATAATAATAGTGCATGTTAGATATACCTCGTTTTTTTAGTCTACCATTCTTTCTATCATATGTACAGTCCTCTTTTTCCTTTCACCTCCCTACCTTGCTCTCTCCGATCAGTATTCTTATAACTACTTATGACTAACTTTTTCCACTTATAATAGGCATTTATTTTCTTCAGCAAATTTTTATTTTATTTATTTTTTTGTTCTGTCATAACATTTTCAACTTTCCTGCATATTCTTTGAGCATTATTTAAGTCTTCTTGGCATACTTGTTTCGCATTGTTCAAATTTTACTTATTATTTATAAAGATATCCATAAATTAGATGAGAAAACAGTCATCTCCGTTTTTCCTTTGTTTTTCTGTAACCATCCTTCATCAGAAATCTCCCTTTACTTATTTAAAGAAATAAAAAAAAGTTTTATGCATAGAACCCATGTCACTTTCTTTATAATTATGACCCATCTTTGAATTATTTTTGCTGTCTATCCAAGATTTTGGCAACCGTGGTAACTGGAACTATCTGGGTCTTGGATTCAAAGATGTTTCCAAACTCCTCTTCAGCAAATTGTTTGGTCAGCAGAAAATCTTCCTTGGTAGTCAGCATACATTTGGTTAAACTGATTCATCCCCCAGCAAAACCCCTCACTTGATTCAGTCCATTTCAATAAAGGGAAACCATTCAGCACTTAAATAAACATGGAGAAATCTATAACTGACTATTGGTTACAAGAGTGATAGGATAGCTAAGCTGTTAAGGGAAGAGGACAGTTGTTTCTTCATAGATCAAAAAATTGTGACCACCTTTAGGTTGCAATCCCATGATCACTTTGGCCCTGGGACTGCTGAAAGTGATGTGCAAGCACTCTATGTGCTTCTGCTACTGTGAGAAATGTATTTTGTTTTTAGGCTAAAACTGGGAACCCATTTTTCCATTAATGCGAAACTACTCTCAGACATACTGACATCCATTGTTATCTCAAATCACCTTTAAAAAATCAGCTTTTTGAAATATGTTACATATTGTAAAATCCACCCATCATAAGCATATGATTTAATGAACTTTAGTATATTTACAGAGCTTGTCTGTCTTTCTCTGCACCACCCCCCCACGTGCCCCTCTCTTAGAAGAGAGGTTCCATGCCAAAGAGACCACAGGTAGAACACCTTCTCTTGCCTTTACAGCATTGCAACTGTCACAGCCTGAGTTGTTGGCAGAAGCTAAAAGAGGCAGCAACATAATGCTATTTTTCTTCTTACTACTTCTGATTCTATACAGTACTTCTTATTGACAGAAACTAAGAGAAATCCAGCTAGCGGCATTTTCTAAAAAAATAAAAATAAAATAAAAATGTAGTTTGCTGACTTTCAGTCCAGAGATACAAAAGAGTGTACACAAAGAAAAGTATAGTTTTGAAAACCCATAGACAGTAATAAGCACACCCCTCAACTCACAAAGTCATGGGCTGACTCTATTTCAGTCTTAATCCCTTTGGGCTGCGATAGCAAAATACCATATACCAGAGGGCATATAAAGAACAGACACTTCTTTTCTCAGAATTCTGGAAGATGGAACCCTGAAGGTCAATATGCCCACAAATTTGATATTTGGGGTTGGCTTGTTTCTGGTTCATAGACAGATGATGTTTTTACTGTGTCCTCATATGGTGGAGGGAGGAAGGAGGAGAGATTTCTCTCTGGCTTCTTTTATAAGGGTATTATTCATTCACAAGGGCTCCACACTTTTGACCTAATCACCTCTCAAAGGTCCCACCTCCAAATACTAACACACTGGAAATTAAGTTTTGACATATGAATTTTGTGGGGGATGCTACTTTTAGTTTACAGCAATACTTCTCTATTCAGCTTTCACAGAAGCAATCAAGCTATGGTAGAAAATATGCAAAATGGCTTGTTACCTTGTTTTTATTTTCCAACTATTTACTCTTCTGTTGCAAATGGCTGGGTCCTAACAGGATATATTCTACTCTACCCATAGCCTTCCTATAACTTTTGATATTTTAGCTCTAATTTGTAGAGGTTATGCAGGATATGATAATTTTATATAAATATATTAATATCTTGGGGGCTGAAGAAATTTATGAAAATAAACATGCGCACTCTTGTTGAGGTTAACATTTCACAATGGTTAGTGTAATTCAGTTTGTATTTTGAAATTCTGATATTTTTCTATTGTATTAAAGCTCAAATTTGCTACTTTTTTTGGCTCTTTAAGGCATTTCCCATAGGGTGAGAAAGATGAGGTTAAAGTAAAATGCTTTTAGTCTACTATATTTTTAGAGAAGTTTTGCATTCTCCATGTGTAACCCCATCTGAGAAGAGTTTTCTAATTGTCTTTCATGATAAACAATGCCGTTCCTTCATCCAATACTTTTTGTTATTGCTGTTGTAAAGCTCATATAATACCTCTGATCACAGAAGCAGTACCATAAATTACAGATCATAAAGGTATGGCAAATGCCCTTACACGCAAGCACAAGTCAAAGAAATGTTTGTCTAACTGGGACATCACTTGCAACTGTATTGCATATACTGTATTAGTATTCTCTAACTGCTCTAATAAGGTACCAAAAGTATAACGTTTAAAGCAAAAGAAATTTATTTTCTCCCAGTTCTGGTGGCTAGAAGTCTGAAACTGAGATGTCAGCGGGAGCCACGTTCTCCTGAAGACTCTAGAGGAGGATACTTGCTTGTCTCTTCCCAGCTTCTGGTGGTTGCTGGAAACTACTTAGCGTTGCTTGACTTAGGGTTCCTTTACTCCAATCTCTGTTTTCATCCACACACAGCCTTTTTCCCTGTGTTTCCTTTCTCTGTGTCCCTCTCTCTTTATAAGGATGAAAGTCATTGGATTTAGAGTACACCCTAATCTGGGGGGGCCTCACCCTAACTTGACTACATTTGCAGAAACCGCCATTTCCAAATAAGATCACAGTCAGACGTTCCATGTTTGAGGGCTTATATATATATATATATATATATATATATACATATTCCTTATTTGGTGATACAATTCAGCTCATGATATAACTTAATATTATTAGTAGTATGGAGCTTTCAGATTTGGTAGATTTTTTTAGGCCAATGTCAACCAACATATAGTATATAGATTTTCATATCAAATTGGAAAAAATTATCTCAAGCAGAACTTCCAAAAAGGAATAAGACCTCAACTTTGAAACTACTAACATGCTTATTTTATTTTCTATTTAAAGTAAATGTACAAAGGATGATGTGTGTGTGTTACCTGTGTCTACATGAATTTTATTTGCAGGAATTTTCAAAATACTTTTTTTAAAGTAATCTCTGCATCCAACATGGGGCTTGAAATCACAACTCCAAGATCAAGAGTTGGTCACTCTACTGACTGAGCCAGCCATGTGTCCCCATAAATACTTCTTTTAAGTTTACTACTGTACAACTGAATTTTGGAGCTTAGACTAGAAGGGACTGCTAAAATGACACATGCATCAATTCTGATAACCAACTTAATTCAACCAATATTTTTTTCCTTTTTTTTTATTCAGATATAATTGACACAGAACATTGTATACATTTGAGAGCTACAGTGTGTTGATTTGATGCATTTAGATATTGCAATACTATAACCACCATATTATCACCTAATATCTTTATCATGTCACATAATTATCATTTCTTTTGTGATGAGAACAATTGGGATAAGGGGTTAATGTCAAAAGTATATGAAGAACTCCTATAACTCAATCCAAAACCACAAACAGTCCAATTAAAAAATGGGCAGAGGAACTAATCAGATATTTTTTCCAGAGAAGACATCCAAGTAACCAATGAACTCATGAAAACTTGGTCGAGATCAGTCTGAAACAGCTCTCTGATGTATAAATCTTTCACCTCCTTGGGTTCAATTTATTCCTAAATATTTTATTCTTTTTGATGCAATTGTAAATGAATTTTTTCTTAAATTCTTTTTTATAGTTATTATTAGTATATAGAAACATAGCTGATCTTTGTATATTGATTTTTTATCCTGTAACTTTATTGAAATTGTTTACTAGTTTGAACAGTTTTGGCAAGTCTTACATATTTTATATATATGATATCATGTTATCTACAAACAAAAACATTTTTACTTCTTCCTTTCTGATCTGGATGACTTTTATTTCTTTCCATGTGTAATTTCTCTGGTTAGGGTTTCATGTAGTATTTTATTTTTTTATTTTTTATTTTTTCTGAATTTTTTTTAATGTTTATTTATGTTTGAGACAGAGAGAGACAGAGCATGAATGGGGGAGGGTCAGAGAGAGAGGGAGACACAGAATCTGAAGCAGGCTCCAGGCTCTGAGCTGTCAGCACAGAGCCTGACGCGGGGCTTGAACTCACAGACCGTGAGATCATGACCTGAGCCAAAGTAGGACGCTTAACCGACTGAGCCACCCAGGCGCCCCTTCAAGTAGTATTTTAAATAAAAGTGGCAAGGGTGGGCATCCTTGTCTTGTTCCTGATCATAGCATGAAACTTCTTAGCTTTTCACTATTGAGAATGATGTTAGCTCTAGGCTTGTCATATATGACCTTTATTCTGTTGAAGTATGATCCCTCTATACTCATTTTGTTGAGAGTTTTTTATCATAAATGGATGTTGAGTTTTGTCAAATGCTTTTTAACTGCATCTACTGAGGTGATCATACGATTTTACCCTCCATTTTTTTAATGTGTACCAACTTGATTGATTGGCAGATATCAATCCATCCTGTTACCCAGGGATAAATTCCATTCGTTCATGATGTATGATCCTTTTAATCCACTACTGAATTTGGTTTGATTATATTTTATTGAGGATTTTTCCATGCATGTTCATTACAGATATAGACCTATAATTTTCTTTTCTTGTAATATCCTTGTCCAGCTTTGGTATCAGATAATGCTGTCCTTGTAAAATGAAGCTGGAGGTGTTCCCTCCTCAGCTATGTTTTGGAAGTATTTAAGAAGGATTGGTATTCTTATAATGTTTGATTGAATTCACCAGTGAAACCATCTGGTCCTATGAACAAGCTGGGAAATATGAGAGAAAGGAAGCCCTTATTATGCCCTAATTAGAAAGTCTAACTGAAGAATCCTATGGTTAGGGAAAGAGGTCTTGGTTTCTATGGAAGTAAATTACTCTTAGTTTGAATGACAACTGCTCACATGCCACTGGGTTTTAATTAAGCATGACTTTAGGATATCAAATGATCATGTGACCACAGCTGCCCATCATCAACTGGGCATTATCAGATCACTGAGTCATAAAGTCATGTAGGCATTGTGCCTACATGTTGATGTGTCAACTGACACATCATAAGTTGACTGTATATAAAAATAACACAATTGAGGATTAGACCAAACAGTTATGAAAGGTTGTGCAAATTACATGTATCAATCACTCAGATTTCCCAGTAACCTACAAGGGTGAACTATTGCTTTTTCAGTAACTTTCTTGCCTTAAGTCATTCAAAAGTTATAGCTGCCTGGCTTGCTCAGTCGAAACAGCATGCAACTCTTCGTCCTGGGGGTGTGAGTTCGAGCCCCATTTTGGGGGTAGAGATTACTTAAATAAATAAAACTTGTATTTATTTTTTTAATGTTTATTTTTTTATTTTGTGTGTGTGTGTGTGTGAGAGAGAGAGAGAGAGAGAGAGAGAGAGAACAGGAGCAGGGGAGGGGCAGAGACAGAAGGGAAGAGAGAATCCCATCCAGGCTCTGCACACTGTCAGCACAGAGCCTGACACAGGGCTCAGTCCCATGAACTGTGAGATCATGACCTGAGCCAAAATCAAGAGTTGGATGCTCAACCAACTGAGCCACCCAGGCACCCTAATAAATAAAACTTTTAAAAAATGTGGCTGGATACTTTAAGGGATATCTGTGATAGATAGTACTCACACTTTCCCTCTCTGAGAGAAATGATGGCAATTTTTCTCCCAACAATGCAGGACTCATTTGTAACATGACATGTAGAACTATTGGAAGAATACAATATCTTAGTGTTACAAATGGTGTCCTGTTTCTATATATCACCACAGGTGCTCTCTCTTTTACTCTCTCTTATTCCAGCTACCACTGAAAGGACTTGGTGAACATAAGAGAAGCTTTCAAGTCCATATCATATAACTTTTGCCTTCACCATGTGGCTTCTCTGTTGGCATGAAGGCATGAGGTTAAGATAAAACTAGGATGAACAGACCAACTGATTCCAGTATTCCCTAGCCTTTCCTATTTTTTAGCCCCAAAAGTCTCCCAGGAAACCCACAGTCCCAGGAAAACCAGTACAACTAATCACTCTTAGTACAACCTGGCTGCCTTAACATTTACAAAGTGGAGAGGAATTTGGGAAATATGGAGTAAATCTTTAAAAACTATGGAATGGTTGCCAATGGATCAATGCATTCTTCTTTAGTTTCCTAGTTTTGAGACCTACTTCAAATTACTTCTCAGTCCCCTGGTATCTTGTAATCAATAGCCCATCGTGGTGGAAATAATACCTCTTTGTTTTGGCCTTCCCTCTAGTTCTGTTTTTTTTTTTTTTTTTTTTCCTACTGTTATTCACCATTGTTCCCTGAGATCACTTGCCTAATGATGTATTCATATATATCTTTACTTAAGTTGTGCTTTCGTAGGGAATAATTATAAGATGCATTCTATATTGATAAAAATATTTTTACTTGGATTTGAATTATAAAAGAAGCTGAAGTGATACTGAAAGGCATAATGAATATCAGACATGAATTTATATTATTCAGATACAAGGTTTTTCTTAAACATTCTTCTAAAGTTAAACGAAAGTAGATTATGAAAAAAATAAGAGTTTGGAACATTATCTCTTTTTTTTTTAATATAAAAAGCTACATAATTTGAATCAGGATTGAATCCTTCTTTGAAAGATCAGAGAATTAGCTCACCTGAATTTCCTCCCACATTTCCACCCATTATCTTCCAATTTTCATCATTTCTGTTAAATGTTTCTGCTATAACCTTAAGTTCCACAGTTGTCTCATGGAAATTATATTTTAAAATAGATTAAAAAGTCCTCTTACCATATAAAGACAAATAGAGATGGTTTCAGAATCTACATTACTTCATCCACACCTGTTTGAAAATGATTCTCACATTTAAAACAAGTAAAGAAAATGCTAGAATATTTCTGATATTTGCCATCACTTCATTGATAGCAATTCAATTGTATCAAAGTCGTCATGTTTCTCAGCGTTCCTCAGTAGTGCATGTTCGAGCTCTCCCAGCAATTCAGCACACGCTTCAGTCTCTTTGCTAAAGCTTCTCTGGTCACAAGCTGTTTTGTCACATTTATCTTAGCTTCTTGGATTTAATTGTCTAACGTGTTTGTTGTTTTGCTTTGTTTTTAGTATTTGTGAGAGCAATTTGCCGATGCTCCCACATAGGTTTCTGCATGCTTGTGGAGGCGTGAGCGCTGCCTTTATTCGGTTAAAAAAATAAATAAATAAAAAGACTGGGTAGAAAATGTTTATTTCACACTCTGTCTCAGAACTTTTCAGACACAACGCTTTTGTCTTCTGTGAAGAAATGGCACTCAGTCCCTTGCTTGTTTCTGTAAGAGTGATTCTGTTTGGTTGGATTTTGTCATCAAGAAAGACCAACGGGTTTTAGATTTTGTTTTTCAACTTTTCAGGTTTGACAATGTACGTATTCTGTTTTTAGAGTTGAACAACACCTAGTTAAAATGGGGTCATATTTTATTTATCTGAAAACTGTGCTGATGGCTCATTTGTCTCCTGGCACTGATAGGCACTCACAAGAGATCTGGGCCCAGCTTGAATTTCACCCCACAGAAGTGATTTTTTTTTTCCTTCTGATTGGTTGGTTGCCTAAATTCTTTTTTTTTTTTTTTTTTTTATTCCTGACGTTCTGCAACTTAAAATGGATATGTTTCAGAGTCAATCATCTGTATCACTTCCCAGTGAGCTCTTGGAGGCTTCAAATTCAGTGATTCCTTCTTTTATGAATTTCCTTTCAGAAAAATGTTATTTTAAAATATTTCCCTTCTCACTGTTAAGGTGCCTAGAAACACCAATTATCTTTAAATGGGATTTTTTTTTCTGTCCTCATTATCTGTTACCTTATTCCTAATTTCTTTAAACTACATCCTTTTGGAAGTTTTTCCTTTGTCACCGAGTCTATTTTCAGCTGTATCCATTCATTTCCTTGCATGTCTAATCATTCCTTAGTTCTGTGTGAGGTTCGCTTTATACTCAATGGACTTAACACAATTTTTCTTTTCAACTTTGAGTTCCTGTTTATTGGATATATTTTATCAATAAATCTCTATGGTAATTTTTTTTCTGTGCCTTGAATTAGGTTTTTGTTAAAATTTGGTTCTTTTCTGTCTTTTTTCATGCTAGTTTTCTAAAAAATAAATACAGCATTTTTCTATAGTTGTCTGGCAATATATTTTCCCATTGGACACACTTGTGAAGACACCTGCCTGCATGTTCCATTTGTTACCATATTACCACTAATTTTCCTTGATGTCCCCCGCCCTCCCCCCTGCCCCGCCCTTTCTGCATTAGCTAAGACTTGATTTTGGCTCTGTTTCTGATTCATTCTGAGGCTTACTTTAAGAAGCTGCACATTCCACCTGTTTTTTTTTTTTTTTTTAATGTTTATTTTTGAGAGAGAGGGAGAGACAGAGCGTGAGCTGGGAGGGGCAGAGAGAGAGAGAAACACAGAATGCGAAGAGGGCTCCAGGCTCTGAGCTGTCAGCGCAGAACCCCTGGCAGGACTTGAACTCACAAACTGAGAGGTCCTGACCTGAGCCGAAGTCTGACGCTTAACCCACTGAGCCTCCCAGGCGGCCCCTCCTTTCGTCATGTTATTAATTATTCCAACATTGTGAGTGAATGCATTTCATGGCCTGTTAAATCTCCTGCATTGTGGATTTATGGTGCCTCCAAGTTTCGTGCTTTTATAAAAGATATCCTTCTACAGGAGTTTGATTTTTTTTTAATTTTTTTTTTAATATTTATTTATTTTTGAGACAGAGAGAGACAGAGCATGAATGGGGGAGGGTCAGGGAGAGGGAGACACAGAATCTGAAACAGGCTCCAGCGGGGCTCGAACTCACGGACCGTGAGATCATGACCTGAGCGGAAGTCGGCCGCTTAACCGACTGAGCCACCCAGGCGCCCCAGGAGTTTGATTCTTGATTTCGGCTCAGGTCATGATCCCAGGGTCGTGGGAGTGAGCCCTGCGCTGGGCTCAGCTCTGTGTGAAGCCGGCTTAAGATTCTCTCTCTCTCTCTCTGTCTCTGTCTCTGTCTCTTTCTCCCTCTGCTCCATTTCCCCACTCACACGCGTGTGTTCTAAAAACAAAACAAAACAAAAACAAGAAAAGAAAGAAACAGAAAAAAAAGAGATCTTTCTAGGGGCCGAGTTGTCTTGTTCTCAGATCACTGAGCCCAGGTCCATGACTCCCCATCACCAACCAAGGAGACTGATGGTAAACGTATCCAGACGCGTAGCAAAGCTGTTAACCAACCACAGAGCAAGTGGGGGAATTGTGGTCCTCTCTTATGCCTCTATCCCCATGCAATGCCCTTTCTGCTCAGACGAGCTCTTTAGATTAGAAATGATCTCCCTGCCCCCCTTCCTTTACTCCCAGCCCAGAAGAAATCATGACAGTGAACCCTGGTACTTTGCATGCCTAAGGCTAAACTTGTTAGTATTCTCCAATCGCTTGTGCTTCTCTAAACCTTGAGAAATAGTGAACGTGAAGCCTAACTTCTTAAGTTTTATCTTGCAATATTTGAGTAGCTGAACATCAAGTGACTAGAAAACTATAAATTAGATATATTGTAATGTAGCAAGTCTAAAAGTGTTGAAGTAAAGTTCACTAGAACCAAATATTCTGAGTTGAAACTCGTGAAAGAATGTCTAATTTATCATGATATAAAGAGGTCAACATTGATAATCACAAGCAAAAATTGTCACTTGAATACCAAAGGGCACTTGTTTTAAATATTAATTGATGCACAGCATGAACAAATAAACATTAGTGGGATAGCAAAAGTAGTTATTTCCTTTTTTACATTTTTTTAATGTTTATTCATTTTTTGAGAGAGACAGAGGCAGAGTGCAAGTGGGGGAGGGGCAGAAAGAGAGAGAAGCTTCTATTACTTGTATAAGCTTTCAGACACATTTATAGATGAAGAAACTTAGGTTGAGAGAAGTAAGCACTTGGCCAAGGACACCCAAGTAATTAGGAGACATCAAGTTTCCAACCAGGCAGGTTAACTCACCCGGCCTTGCACCCTTGCTTCAGGAATGGATGGATTTCTCCACAGCCTACAGCTCCATGCCTTACCTCACTGTTCCTTTCCTCAGACAAGAACATAATTATATAAAATCATTGCCATTAACCTGGCCTTATATACTACAGGCTAATGTTTCATATTTTGACCTTCAGATAATTGTTGACTGAAAAAAAAAAAAGCCAACTTCCAAATAGATTAGTACATGCTTTATTTGTCATCTTATGGAGACTAGAGCCCAGGAGACATCAGATTGCTCTGAAGAACTGGTCCGAAGCTTGTTAGCTTACAGAGATGGCAAAAAAAAAGGGGGGATGGGATATATTTGCTTGCGAGCAGTTCTCCAAGGTATAATTGTGTGTCATCGGCTATAATTTGTTTGGTTGTAAAAAAGGTTTCCCGATTTCCACATAGACACAGGGAAGACCGAAGACCGTTACGCTATCTTAATACATGTTTCTATCATACCTGATTGCTCAAAAATAGTGCCTGCACGCCTCTGCCCAAATGGCTTTCTGGTTCTTGTTTCAGATATCTCCTTGAGGTCACCTGAAATGGTGCAAAAGGCTAACACCCATCATCTACTTTAATGTCGTGCAGTTTTAGCTGAATATTTATTTATATTCTTTTTTTCTCACATTTACTATTGAGTTTAGGTGTATAGTTCTTGAAAACAAAAGGAGGGCAACCACTCATTTTAAGCTTTGAAAGCATAACGGTGCAAGTTTCTATTTTAGCATTTATTTTTGCTCACGCAAAACTCTTTGTTTATGTGCCAATATCCATCGCTTAATTCTTATTACCTGGAAGATATAGAAAGTTTCTTAATGCTTGTTGTATTCCTAACCCAGCATTTTTGCTTGTCACTTAGGAAAAACTCCTAATGTTCACTGGACTTAGTTGAACGGCTGTGAGAAGGTTCTAAACAACAAATAAATAACATCTATGACAAAAGATCGCTTTAAGATAATGGGCACTAGCTTAACATGAGCCTACCAGTTGCATTCGAAGAGGGAAAAAAGCATACACTTCATATCAGGGACTTGAAGATTTATACTCTTTCCACACACGTACTCCCTCCCTTCCTAGTCACCAATAAGTCAGGGATTTTCAGTTACTTGGTTCTGATTGTGACTCAGGAACACAGGTTTGCTCTTTCTCAGCAAAGGTTTAAGCCCAGCTTCACAAATAATAAAACATCGGTAGTTGTTTAATGAAATGTATAAAGTAAGGGATCAAGGCTAACTTTTCCAGAACTCACTATAAAATTGAGAGATTGGTCACACATTCACCTTGAATTTCAGTCATTCTTGAGACCGTGATGAAATATGCCATCATTTTCTGAAAATAGCAATATGCACGGGAGTAGGGTACGTCCTAAATCCATAGTCATCTTAACATATATTGAAAAAAAATGCGCTAAACTATCATGGATGTCGATCTTACAAGAATGCTTTGAATTTGACTCACTCCCTTCTTTAAAAAAAAAAAATGTTTATTTTTAGGAGAGAGGGGGAGAGAGAGAGAGAGAAAGTAAGGGAGGGCAGAAAGAGAGGGAGACACAGAATCCGAAGCAGGTTCCAGGCTCTGAGCTCTCAGCACAGAACACAATGCAGGGCTCAAACCCACAAACTCCGAGATCATGACCTGAGCCAGAGCCGGAGGCTTAACTGACTAAGCCACCCAGGCACCCTTGACTTCCTATCTTCTCTATTGCATCTTTTTTCTTCTTTTCTATCACCTCACAACCTAAGGCAATTTTCTTTCTCATGAGTACTCCTAAAATGTTTCTTTGTAAATCTATCACGGTAGCTTCACTGGTAATTTGGCAGCAGGGTTGGGGGGGGAGGGCACCTGGATGGCTCAGTCTGTTAAGCATCTGACTCTTGGTTTCAGCTCAGGTTATGATCTCATAGTTCATGAGCTCGAGCCCCACATTGGGCTCTGATCTGCCCTTGCAGAACCTGTTTGGGACTCTCTCTCTCTGTCTCTCTCTGACCCTCCCCTGCTAGTGCACACGCTCTCTCTCTCTCTCTCTTTTTCAAAATAAATGCATAAACTTAAAATAAATAAATAAATAAATAAATAAATAAATAAATAAAGGTACATAGGGCCTTCCAGTGATTTCTGAAGAGGCATGATCTCCTGATATGAAAAGCAACAAGAGAAGGAGTGAGCGAGGGCAGAACTCTCCATGACTTTTATGTTTTCTGGTAAATGCACAGTTGCCATAAAAATTCAGTACAGAGTCATTTTTAAAGGACTAGAATGTAGAAGCAGCCCATCTTTAGCATGCTACATGAGGAAACAGCTGAATTTTATTATAATGTCTAGTATAACACCTTTAGTTTAACATTCGTATCAAACTCTCAATATTTGGCATTGCAGTTGTCTCAAAAGCAAAATTCTCATAAACTTCTAAAAGCAAGTAAGTGTTTCTCAGCTTAAACACAAAACATGAAGCCGCAGGTTAAGATGCACCATGGTTTTTTTTTTTAAGTTTTGAAAAACGTATCAGTCGGATAGGAGTGATGAAGAGGAAGGTCTGGGGGAGCCACTGTTAAAGGGTGTGCAATTTCCTTTGGGGGTGATGAAAGTATTCCAAAATTCAGGGGTATCCGAAAGGTACCCACTTCCTGAAATGTGACCATGTTTCTCTCTAAGCGCACCTAAGAGTATTTTCTCTTTTCGAGTATAATTATAATAAGATTTTATTTTTTTCCGTTCATTTATTTTATTTTCACAGAGAGAGAGAGAGAGAGAGAGAGAGAGAAAAGGAGCGAGGAAAAGGCAGAGAGAGGAGGATAGAGGGTCCCAAGTAGGATCTGTGCTGACCACAGAGAGCCCGATGCAGGGCTCAAACTCACAAACCCGTGAGAACATGACCTAAGCCGAAGTCGGACGATTAACTCACTGAATCACCCAGGTGCCCCAATGATAATAAGATTTTAAAAGTAAGTGATTCAAAAAACAGTTTAGTTTATAACAACCCATTATGTTTACTAAACTGTGATTAATCTTAAAACCAAGACTCTAACTGTTATATTTTCACATAGATTTATTCATTCTGTTTCCTCATCCATAAAATGGGGGCATGTATCTTATGATGATGTAATGTATGCAAAGCAATTAGAATTTTTCCTAGTGCCTAGAAGTCATTTTATAATTACTTATTATTAATTATTAGTGGACAGTGTATATTAATTTTTCCAAAAGACTGTTTTTAGGGACACCTGGGTGGCTCAGTAGGTTAAGCGTTTGACTCTTGGTTTCAGCTCAGGTCATGATCCCATGGGTTTGTGAGTTCAACCCTCCCTGTCAGGATCTGTACTTGAGATTCTCTCTTCTCTCTCTCTCTCTCTCCTGCTGGCACTCGCTCTGACTCTCTTTCTCTGTCTCTCAAAATAAATAACCATAAAAAAAAAAGAATGCTCTTATTCTCTACCAAATAATTTTCATATTTCCATTAAGCTTTTTTTCCCATTTTTTTTCTTCAAAAGCTGTCAACTCTTCTAAGAACGTGAGACCTTTGAACACCAATTTTCAACTCAATTATTTTGGAATATGTTTGTGTGATCACAAAACTTCAATTTTTTTTTTTTCAGAAATCCTAGGTCTTTACAGAAAACGGAACGATCCAATCTGAAATGAAAACAAAGTTAAAGGAATACAATTCAACTGGCATAGATATTGAAACTTTTTTAAAGATAGAGGTTGTCATTTTTTTTAAGTTTATTTATTTATTTTGAGAGAGAAAGAGAGAGAGAGAGAGCATAAGTGGGGGAAGGGAAGAGAGAGAAGGAGACAGAGAGAGTCCTAAGCAGACTTTGATCTGCCAGGAGGAGCCTGACTTGAGGCTCGAAACCATAAGCCATGAGATCATGACCTGAGCCTAAACCAAAAGTTGGATGCTCAACCAACTGAGCCACCCAGGGATCCCTAGATTTCCTCAATAATTCTACGCTCCAATTTACCATTCCCCCATCGAAAATCTCAATATTAATCCAATTCTTCATGCTCAAGTCAGTAATTTATTACACATTTTCATGATAAAATTTGGTGCTTACCCAATTGTAACTGTGAATGGATGGATGTGGCAACTCCAGCCAGAGAAAGGAGTGATTACCAAGGTCCCAATCCCTTTGGAAATTTAGGTTTGGGTCACAACCTGGTCAGCTTCATGGGCTTTTGACCTGTGTAGTCATGAAGGGTTCTGTGCTTAGAAGGACCTCATGCTTGGCTTATTGCTCTGCTGTGAATGTCTCGAAATTCTTAGTAATGTTTGAACACAGAAGTACTATTATGTAGCTGGTTCTAGGTCATGAAGCCAGATAAGCTACCAAGTTCTGTGGTAATAGTTAAGGATGGGGAGGAAATTAGCCTGGTGGAGTCAAGGAGGGAGATGAGTATCTGAGACCACTTGCAGCAGTGGTGGTTGTATCTCTCCCCACTGTCTTCTCATACATTTCCCCTCAAAAACAGACTCACAAGAACTATGGAGAAGCTGCTTTCCAAACATGGTTTGGAGAAGAGGATCTATGTGAAGCAAGAGATGGGTGGGAGGTGTCCTGCTTATATTCCCATCCAAGAAAAACTTCTATGGGCAGGATAGCTAGTTGACAGCCGCCAGCTGCCCCAAGATCAGCCAGTGTGTTCATGACAGACTGTGCTTCTCCAATGACTAAGCAGTTTGATGTGCTGCAGCATGTTGTGACCTTCTTAATAGGAATAAGTGATTTGAATCACTCACATTCACTGACTATTCTTAACATGTACAGCTTTTCATCTTACTTGAACTGGGTCATCAGGAAAATGATCCTCGCCTTGGAACAAAACATACACTTTCAGCATTCTTTCCACATGATTGTAGAAAAATAATCTCAAGTGAATTCCATGGTAGCTTTTACATGAATTGCTGCTGCTGCAAATCAGTGGGAAATGCATGTGGGGGGAAAAAAACCCTATTATGTTTTTGTTTCTTAACCCAGTTAGATTGTATTGATTGCATATTATATTGCATAGTGCCTCTTGGAATTAACTATAGCTTTTTTTGTTTTTTTATTTAGCATCACAAACTTTTGAAATGTTCAAACATGAGAAAGGCTTATTGAAGGAAATAAGCTACTATTAATATTTCTTATGGTACTTACATCACGATAACATGAAAAGTAAAATGGCTGCTTTTGAGTGCTAGAAAAGAAAGTAGAAATAAGCATAGTTTCTAAGCACACTTCATTAGGAAATGTTTAAGTTAATTTTGAAATTCTTAGTATAAATAAGATTTTGTTTCATCTCAATTGGTAGTTAATACAAGTATATGGGATGAGTTAAGTTTTAGTAGCCGGTAAATTGGGGTGGTTCTTGAATCTTTCTTTGGCTGTCTCTTCCCTTCATTTCATATCAATCAGAAATACTTGCCAACTTTATGTCTTAAATCTTTTTTGAAGCTCTCTCCTCCACTCAATTTCCACTGGCATAGGGCTAACTCGGGTGCTCGTTAGCTCTTCGTTCGGGTACTCAAATTCCGGCCTCCCTTATGACCCTCCTCCTCATTGCTGGGCAGTATGATTATTATGAAATGGAAATAGGGTCATGCCTCTGCAATTTACATCTGTCAGGGACTTCCCACAGTCTAGTTTTAGATAAAATACTTTTTGGCAATATGTTTGAGACCGTTTGTGATCTTGCTTCTGCTTGGTCCTCAGACTCACCCTTGTTATTACTCTCTACAAAAACTCTGTACTCTGGCTGTACTGAACTACTTGTCTTTGTTTGCAGGTTTCATGAGTGTTCACAGCTTTGTAAGTTGCATCTGTCAATACTGCCTGGAATACATTTCCCCCAGTTCAATAACAAAAAAATAGAACTCATTACTCTTTTTCCACTTAGATTTTTTCTAAAGTTCATAATTAACGTGGATACGCTGCCATTGAAAAGAAAAGTGGGTGGGGAATGGGCTAAATGGGTGATTGGTATTAAGGAGGACACTTGTGATAAGCACTGAATGTTGTATGTAAGTGATGAATCACTGAATTCTACTCCTGAAACCAATATTACACTACATGTTAACTAACTAGCATTTAATATTTATGTATGTATGTATGTATGTATTTATTTTTATTTTTGAGAGACAGAGAGAGACTGAGCATTAGTGGGGGAGGGGCACAGAGAGAAGGTGACTCAGATTCCGAAGCAGGCTCCAGGTTCTGAGCTGGCAGCACAGAGCCTGAAGCAGGGCTCAAACCCATGAATCCTGAGATCATGACCTGAGCTGAAGTCAAGGTCAACTGACTGGGCCACCCCGTAACTAACTAGAATTTAAATAAAAGCTTAAAACAAAGAAAACCAAAAATATCCAATAAATACTCAAATGCCTTCAAAAAATAAATTTTAAATTTAAATTTCACCTAAAAAATAAAAAAATAAAATAAAAAACCTCAATATAAAAACATCTAATTTGTTCATAATACAGTAATATAACGTATGCATGTTAAATATTATTTCATTTCCCATTTCAGAATAATTGAATGATAATATCATATGACATTTCCCCTAAGCCAACTTCACTGATTTTCCTCTGATAAGCAAGCAGGCAAATAACAAATGACTTACCTTGAATTAAGCACCTCCTCTTCTGCCATTTCCTCGAATAAATTTCTAATAGGTACCTTCAGGTACTGTATCTGGAAAATATTCTAACATGTCCAGGAAATTCTTAAACTTAAAGACTATCTGTTCCCTTCCATATCCTAAAAGTCTTGAACAATACTTACTGCATGGTAAGTGCTCATGTAATATTTAGAGAATGAAAGACGTCAAGTAATTAGAAACTAAACTCAATTTTGACTTTTCAGTGTTATTTTGAAAATTTTATCAAAATGGCAAAACACAACTATTCAGATATACAAATATATTTGGCCGTGTTCTTGTTTAAACGTTATAAATATTAAAATACAGTGTATTCCGGGGCGCCTGGGTGGCTCAGTCGGTTAAGCGTCCGACTTCAGCCAGGTCACGATCTCGCAGTCCGTGAGTTCGAGCCCCGCATCAGGCTCTGGGCTGATGGCTCGCAGCCTGGAGCCTGTTTCAGATTCTGAGTCTCCCTCTCTCTCTGCCCCTCCCCCGTTCATGCTCTGTCTCTCTCTGTCCCAAAAAAAATAAATAAAAAACGTTGAAAAAAAATTAAAAAAAATAAAATACAGTGTATTCCAATAGCATTTTTATTTGCCTATGTATGTGGTACCTTATTAGTTGCTTGAGGAGCTCAGATAAATAAAGCACTGGCTCTTTAATCAATATGTTTTCATACTATGAGTGGGTGATGAAAAAATGGCTGGTACCATTAACTGTATCCTGTGTTACTACTATTTAATCGCCTAGAAGATATTTAGAGGTGAAATTTAATCATGTTGTAACCTTAATTCCTGTGTGTGAAACAATTTGAACACATTCAAAATATGCCTGTTATGGCAATATAGGCATATTTATGCACAACAATCACTGGACATAATAGGTAATTAGTTAATATTTTTGGGTTGAATGAACACATCAATATAAATAAATAATTCATCAACTATAACCCTTTCATTTCAGTTGCATGCTACACTTTTTTTAAAAAAGAGAATGGCACTTCAACACAACAACAAAAAGAGTGAATAGATGCAATTATATACTTTTGATCAACCCACTTTTTTTCTGTTTTTTTTTAAGTAGGCTCCATGGTCAATGTAGGGCTTGAACTCACAACTCTAAGGTCAAGAGTCACATGCTGTACCAACTGAGCCTGCCAGGTGCTCCCCCAATCTATTTTTTACATGCAAAAAACTTTAAAAAAACCATAATTGTAAATTCCCTGTATCCCCAGTAAACTTTATAGCTCAAATCTGAGAGTTTTTAAAATCAACTTTGTCAAAATTATATTAATTTATATAAGCTTTCTTAAGAAACTGATAAACGTGAAGGCTATAAAGTAGTGTAGGTTTGTGGCATTTATTTTTCATACGTCAGATGGGGAAGTCCACTCAGTGAGAACGCCCAGACTGCCCCATGCTGTCCACTCTGATTGCATCTTGTGAGCTTTGTTTTCTCTTTTTCCATTAAAAACTAGGTTCCTAGTTTTCAGAGCTTTGATCTCTGACCCCGGCATTATAATTTGATGCAAATAACTTTTGAAAGGCTGATATTTCAGGACATTTTTGCAAATTCCCTAAGTGGGCTTTCTTATATTATATAATGTTATCATAAATTACCACAAATTTAGGGGCTTAAAATAACATAGACATTATGTCACATTTCTGGAGATCTGAAGTCTAGCTTCCCAGGGTCTCAGAAGGCCCAAATCAAAGGGTTCCCAGGGCTGTGTTCTTCTCTTCAGGAAAATCCATTTTCAGGCTTATGCAAGTTGTTTCTGGGATTCACTTCCTCATGGTTGTGGGGCTAAGATCCCCATTTTCTTGTTGGCTTTTGGCTAGAAATCAGCGGTCCTTTTCAGCTTTCAGAGGCTCCTGGCTTTCCTTGGCTCTTGGCCCCATTCCTCCATGTTCAAACCAAGAAGTGTGGGTCAGATTCCTTGCATTCTTGTTTAGTTGACATGAGGCAACAGAGATTTTTTTTTTTTCTTCTTGTGGAAAGCATATTAAATAAATTAACTATACATACTGAGTATTTGGGGCGCATATTATTCTATAATGGTGCTCTGTCTCAAAGAAAGAGTGCAAAGAAGGAAAACATAAAAGAAATTCTTCATTAAAAGTCTCTCTGATATCCCGCCTCTTAGGTGTTTTATTGGTGGTGGTATTGTTATAAGTTGCTGTTAAAAATACAGCTCCGGACCAAAGCCATCAAAGGGCCATTGCATTTGGTGTTCCTTCTCCGCCATCTTTAGCGTGTTCATATCGACCACTCATCTTCATAGAATGGCTGTGAGCTTTAGACACCCTGTCACTATTCGAAGCATAAAGAAAAGACTAGAAAAAAGATAAAGCGCCCAAGTGCAAAAGCATAAGTGCGTACCCATGGAATCTGGCCATTCTTTAAAACATTCCCAACAGGTCCACTCAGTGACTTGTTTTCATCTCATTATTGGAACCATGCTACATTGCTTTCTCTAGATGAAAAATAACTAGGAAAAATAGTGGCGCTGAATTGATTGGGTTGGTGGACACTGTTGTGTCTGGGACATTATCATCAGACAAAAGAGTATTTGAGTATTTGAGTATTTCTTGTCTTACACTTAATACAGAAAATAAGGGAAATCAAACTCATGTGCCTTGGTGACCTAAAATGTTCATTTTGTTTGGATTGAAGGAATCAATAGTCACTAAGCTTCAGATAGGGAATTCAGTTTTAATTTGTAGATTCTAGATCATATAGTAATATTTTATGTTATTTTCAATTGTTAATTATTCTGAAAAGTTATTGAAAATTTTAATGTTAACTTTGTGTGATTAAGCCAAATATCTCAAAAGTGCTGGCAATTCTAGGCCCAATATATTATGAAATGTAGAATGGTGTGAATGTATAATCTTCTGCTTTATCTCAAATCATACCTTTGCATATCCCAAATCAAGCTTTTAACTTGACTTTCTGTTATGTTTCTGTTATGTTATGTTCAATAACATATCAGTTAAGTTAAATTTGAACAAATATATCCTAATCTATATAATATTTACACATCTGACTTATGTGACATTTTTTGACTATCATTCAAAAATAGCAATGCTATAGCATAAGCTATCTAAAAACAACAACAACAATTAAAATCATGCTATTTTATACTTTCAATGGTCTTTGTCCTTGAACTTAAAAAAAAAAATCAGCCTCAGATCAATGAATGTTAATAAGATTTTGTCATGTAACCAGAAAATCAACAATATGCTTTTACTGCACTGTTCTCTTGTCTGGATGGCATAGTGTAGATGATGGGTAATAAAAAAAATGAGATTCAAAGCAATTATTTCCCCAACCATTTGGTCCTGGGATAATTGTAGTCATTTGAAAATATTTAGGTCTGAACCAAATGAACTTACTATTGTATAAAATATGAAAGTCAAAATACATAATAGTAATCTTTGAATTTCAAGGGTAAATCACTTAGCTATAGTAATTTAAAGTCCTTGAGTATTTATTATAAAGTGTACTGCACAATATGAATATACAAGTGGCTATATATCCCCCAATAATGCATTGATATTCAGCTATTTCAGTAATGAAATAGACCTCAGCAGAGGACTGTTCTATGATAGAAACAATCATTCTTAGTGAGGTATGTATTTAAGGCTATGTCAACTTGTGAGAAACTTACTAGGTCTTTTGGTTTAAAACCTTCTCTGTTTAATAAGTTAAAATATTGTTTAGAGCATTCCAAGGACATTTTATTCTAAGGGCTTTTCGTCATAAAATATTTTCAGTGTAATATTTGCTATCATGTGAAAGTTCTAGAAGTTAGTACATTTAAGAATTTAAAATTTGTCAGAGTCAGATGTGAAGTTGTCTTTTAGAAAGTGAGACCTAGGAGACAGACTAATGTTCCAAATAACACAATAGTACTTTTATGTACAGAAAACACACAGTCTTTAAAACAATACACAACAAAACCAAATTGGTAGACACAGCAGGACACTTGTAAGAAGAATTGAGCTGGCGTAGCTGACAAATTGGAGAAGAGTGATAGTAGGCTGGAAGTACCATCTGAAACATCTGTGCACTGAAGAAATTGAAAGAGTTTGCCTGCTCTGGAAATTTCTTTCTCCATGAACCCCACTGGCCTCTCAGAGCAAAGGTCTAAAAGTTCACTAGGATGTGCCCATTCTAATGCAGTCGAGGGAAGGAAACAGTAACCACGAGGGAGGGACAAGTACCTTCACTCAGATTGTTGGTTTATAAACACCCGGGGTGCTTCTGGAGTGTAATGTGAAACTGGACCCTTAAAGCTGAGGGCAGGGAAAGTCTGAAGAAAGCGGCAAGCCACTCCAGGTTGGTAGGTGACAGTTTTAATAAGCAAAGGAACTTCCATAGGAGGCTTATTTGGGGTGGCAAGATTAATGGATCCCAGCACTTCCCTCCTCCCACCAAATATTAAAAATTTATATAGAGGCCATAACTGGGTTCAGTAACATATGTGATGCAGGTATTCTCAACACCACATCACTCTCTCAAAGCTCTATTCTTGGAGCAGCCTCTGGTGGTGGAAAAGGCAAGTAGAACCCAAACCCCCAGGGGAAGGGAAAGGAGCCTCAGAGAGCCCAGGCTCCAGCTCCTGGGTCAATGGGCAGTCACGTCTTCTCAGCGACACCCCTCAACACACATCCTCCTCATCTATCTATAAAACAAAAGCCGAAATCTGAATGAGGAATAACGCTGCTGGATTTAGGACATTTGAAGGCCGGTTTCAAGGTCCTCGTATGATAGGTGAAGTGGAATATCATTTGAAGGTAAAAACAGATTGATTAAAAATATAAAGCTGTAGAGGCGCCTGGGTGGCTCAGTCGGTTAGGCATTGGACTCCTGATTTTGGCTCAGGTCATGATCTCATGGTCATGAGATTGGGCTCCACACCAAGCGTGGGGTCTGCTTGAGATTTTCTCTCTTTCTGTCCTTCTCCCCTGCTCACGTGCTCTCTCTCTCTCAAATAATTTTTTTTTTAAATATAAAGTTGCATATTTAAATCCTATGGAAATCACTATAAATATACGAAAGATATGTAAGTAAAAAGCCAATGGAGGAGGTAAAATGATATAATAGATAATGTTGATTTAACACCAAAAAAGGCAGAGTAAGAGTATGCAAAGAATAGATGAAATGAGTAGAAAGCAGCTAGCAATTTGGTATATTTTTAATCCAACTATGTCCACAGTCTCATTAACTATGAATATATAAATATAACTTTTTAAAAACTGCAATTGTCAGATTGGATCAAATAGCAAAATCCAATTCTATGTTGTCTATGGGAAATACAGGAAATATGATAAAGTTGGGTTAAAAGTAAAAAGGATGGAGAAAGACATACCATACAAACACTCGCCCAGGAAAAAGATGGAATAGCTATATCAATGTCAGAAAAAGCAAGCTTCAGAACCACGTATATACTCAGGGTTAAGAGACGCAACATTATATTATGATGAGGAGTCAGTTCTTCAAGACGACATCATGACCCCAGATGCATATGTCCTTCATAACAGGGCATCAACATAAAGAGGCAAAAATGGATGCTAGAAAAATGAACAGAGACTTCAACAATCCTTTCTCCGTAATTGCTAGAACAAATAGATAATCAGTAAGAGTAGAGAAGACTTGAATGTTATCAACCAAATAGTCCTAGTTGATATTTGTAGAACAAGCCACCCAACAACAGCAGAACACACATTCTTTTCAAGGACATGTTGAACATTCATTAAGATACACCATATAATAGGCCATTGAAACAACCAAACACCCAATTTCAAAGAATAGGAATCATAGCAACTACATTCTAATTGTATAATGGACCTGAATTATAAATCAATAATCAAAATATAGCTGAAAACTCCTCAACTATTTGGAAATTAAATATCCCAATTTTAAAAATTTTGAATTTAATACAAGTAAAAATACAACATATAAAAATATGTGGGATACAGCCAAAATAGTGCTTTCAGGATAATTTATAGTATTAAATATTTACATTAGAAAGGACTAGAGTCCCAGACCAATAATCTAATGTTTTATCTTAAGAAATTTAAAATGTTTTAACGTTTATTTATTTAGAGACAGAGACAGAATGCAAGTGGGGGAGGCACACAGAGAGAGGGAGACACAGAATCCCAAGTAGGCTCCAGGCTCTGAGCTGTCAGCGCAGAGCCTATGTGGGGCTTGAAATCGTGAGATCGTGACCGGAGTTGAAGTCAGACACTTTACTGACTGAGCCACCCAGGCACTCCTTATCTTAATCAATTTAAAGAAATCTTAATAAATTTAAAGAAACGTAGGCAAATTAAATCCAAAGCAAGTAGAAAGAAGGAAATAATAAAGGCTGGAGAAGAAATTAATGACATTGGAAACAGAAGAAAATAGACAAATTCAATGCAAGTGAAGGGATACTCTTTGCAAAGTTTGATAACATTGATAAGCCTGTTGTTACAGTGACAACAACAGAATTTTCTGCAGGAAGAATGAAAAGCTGCCAGTATTAAGAATGGGAATTAAGAGGACAGCAGTACTGATAACATCAGTTCTAAACTGAATCCACGTCTTTGAGGAATTTGCCCTACGGACAGCCTGTGACCTCAGTGCCATCACAGACATGGGTTTGAGAGTGATGGATTTGAAGCCCTTAGTCAAGTCCATTCCTGGGACTTGATAGTAAATGAAGAAAATCTTCATGGCCACAACTTCAGAAACCTCCACGTTATACAAACAAAAGGGGGTGGGGGTGTGCTACAGTAGACGAGACAAGCGAGACAGAACTCACAATCCAATCTGTAGTGCTTTGCTAGATCTTGGGTCAAAAACAAATAAAAATATCTATGAAAGATAGCCAGTTGGATATTTGGGGGAAATTAGTATACAAACTTCATGACATACTTGACAAAGAACATGCTTATGTATCAGTGCTAAATTTTCTGAGTGTGATATTTTTTTTCTTTTTTTTTTCAATATATGAAGTTTATTGTCAAATTGGTTTCCATACAACACCCAGCGCTCATCCCAAAAGGTGCCCTCCTCAATACCCATCACCCACCCTCCCCTCCCTCCCACCCCCCATCAACCCTCAGTTTGTTCTCAGTTTTTAACAGTCTCTTATGCTTTGGCTCTCTTCCACTCTGAGTGTGATAATTTTACCGAGCTGGATAGAATGCCTTTTATTGAAAGGAAATGCATGCTTTAATATTTAAGTGTGAAGATCAGAAACTTAGTTTCAAATAATAAGTATGTAATTCAAGATGTGTATTGTTGTAAGTGGATATGTTTAGGTAGGTAGTGAGAGATAAGGATTATATATAGCAAATAATGAAATCTGGACACGCTAGGTAAAAGATATATGAATGTAAACTTTTAGTTCCTGAACATCAGAGATTTTTATACTAAAATTTGACTTATAAGCAATAGCTGTAGGGGCACCTAGGTGGCTCAGGTCGTGATCTCACAGTTTGTGGGTTCGGCCCCAAGTCAGCCTTTGTGCTGACAGCACGAGCTTGCTTCAGGTTCTGTCTCCCTCCCGCTAGTGCTCTCTCTTTCTCTCTCAGAAATAAATAAACATTTTTGAAAATTAGGGGCACCTGGGTGGCTCAGTCGGTTACGCGTCTGACTCTTGATTTCGGTTCAGGTCATGATCTCAAGGTTCATGAGTTCCAGCCGGGCATCGGGCTCTGCTCTGTCAGTGCAGAGCCTACTTGGGATTCTCTCCTTCTCTTTCTGCCCCCACCCCCACCTCCCTCTCTCAAAATGAATAAACTTAAAAAAATTAAATATGCTCCCCCACTCCCAGCCTTCCCTTGTCAAAGAACAAATACTAGCTGTATACAATCCTTTATTATATAGGCAGTTGAAAAAAAGCCAATCCACCTCACGATGCTTAAAAGTTTTTGGTTGTTATGTGCTTGAGTACCTAAGCCCCTGCATATCTCAATTCTTCACCTTCTACCTCACCTCCTCCAAATGCCAGTAAAAGCCTTAGTAGTTGCACCACTACCTGACGTTCTTCCCGCTTTTAGTTGGGGGAAAATCGGCTTCCAAAATTCCACCCTGAATATTAGCATTCTAAGTATCAACTGGTAGCATACTCTTTCCAAAGGGCTGAGCCTGAGTCACAGAAGTAGTGTTCAATTCTAAGGAAGCAGAGGCGAGGGACGAAGTGGGGGGAGGCGGGGAAGGAGGGAGAGCCAATACAAATGTGGATAATTGAAAAATCGCAGAATACCATTATGACTCTTAAGAGCTCAGAGTGACTTCATTTCTGACCCTTCTATTAGAAAGGAGAGATAAGAATGAATCTACCACAAATTACTGAAACCTATTTGCTAAAGTTTACCGCGTGGAGCCTTAACTCCCACACGTTATCAGATCGCGTAAGTGAATGGGCCAAATGAGGCCTTCTACCAGCTTTCACAGAGAGTCCTCAGGAGGTGGGGGGAGCACAACATGGGCATTTTGCAAGGTACCGTCAGGTTGTGCACACATGAAGATTCTGTGCTCGGTCAGAGTTTATGGTCACCCTGGAAACAGAAACAAGAGATAGCAAGGTGGAGAAGATCTGAATGATACAGCGTGTGCGAGTGTAGAGGGGAAGCTGTGGGTGGTGGGGACTGGATTTACGGAGCCGTTTCTAACATGCAGAATATAGCAGAAGGGGTGGGTTGTTATTTCCAAGATTAGGCTGTAGAAAGACTGGCTGCCATGTTGGGTACTCTCTTTCACACTCTCTTGTATTTGCTCAGGAGCAGCCCTGTGGGAGGCTCACATGGGAAGAGATTGAAGCCTGCAAAGGACCATATAAATGGGCTTGTAAGTGGATTCATCCTAGCTTTTCACCTTGAGGCTTTACGATTGACCATCGCCTCAGCTGGCCAATGGCTTGACTATAATTTCAGGATAGACCTTGAGACAGAGGCATTCGACTAACTCACACTCCGATTTTTGACTCCTAAAAACTTCTAGAAAATACATATTTCTCATTTGAAGCCATTAAATTTGAGGATAATTTCTTACACAGCAATAGATAATATACTCTCCTATCGCGTCCTCCTTTGTGGGCTAGGTCATATTTTCCCTCATGTCTGGAGCTTGCAAATAGTACGGCCTGTATAAAAGTCTCTTCTCTAATGCTTCTTCTTTTTAACTGCAGCTCCTTATTAAAATCTAAACTGCTAATCACATCACCTTTACAAGACATTGTCAAGACTTCCCATGTGTTTAAAGGGGCTCCTGGGTGGCTCAGTCAGTTAAGCCTCTGACTTTGGCTCAGGTCATTATCTCATGGTTCATGAGTTCAAGCCCCTCATCAGGCTCTGTGCTGACAGCTCAGAGCATGAAACCTGCTTCAGATTCTGTGTCTCTCCCTCTCTCTCTCTGCCTCTACCCTGCTCATGCTCTGTCTCTGTCTGTCAAAAATAAATAAACATTAAAACAAAAACAAAAAACAAACAAAAAAAAACTTCCCGTGTGTTTGCTTAAGTTATACAAGTTGGAATTATATTTTTGTATGATTATTTGACCAATGCCTGATATTTCCATTAGATTGTAAGCTTCATGAGACAAGGTTTTGTTTTCTTTTGATTTTAATTCAACCTTTGATCAGAATGCCAGACACAATTCTTGGATAGTATTATTTATTCAAATAACATATGATTATACGAGAGGCATAACTACCAGATGAGTAGTGCAAACTTTTCAAAGTTTCCAGGAGTTTCATCTGGAAATTCTAGTAACACAACAAAAATAAAAATAAGAAGAAATTTGTTAAATCATTTGGAGATTTAATTTCACATCAAAAATGCTTTTCCTAATGAGAATTAATAGTTATGGGAAAAAAATCTCTTGTTTGAATAGAACAAAAATAAAATGTATAGAAATACTTAGAAATATTCAGAAATTTTTAGGGGTGCCTGGGTGGCTCATTTGGTTAAGTGTACAACTCTTGATTTCAGCTCAGGTCATGATACCACAGCTCATGGGTTTGAGCCCCATATCGGGCTCTGAGGCTGACAGTGTGGAGCCTGCTTAGGGTTCTCTCTTGTTCTTTCTGTCTCTCTTTCACTCTTGCCCTCCTTCACTCACATGTTCTCTCTACCTCTCCTCAAAAATAAATAAATAAACTTAAAGAAAAGAAATATTCATAAATTTTTAGGTATTCAACGGAAGAAGCATTATTAAAGTCTTAAAAGGACATTAAAATAAATGGAAACGAATACCTGTTCTTACATGGAAAAAAAATCAATATAATAAAGGCATTTCTCTGTTAGTCATGTGATACACTAACATGATGCATAGTAATTATGTGAAATATATATTTTTAAATTTCACTATTATATTCTGACTTCAGATAGAACTGTCTAGCAAGGAGGACTCTGAGAGGAGTCTCTGGTGTCAGAGAGCACTGCCACTTGCTACCTACAGGACAGCAGACAGGTAACTTCCTCTTTCTTAGACTGAAGTCTTTATCAGAGATGTGAATTTCATCAGTAGAAACTCTTTGATTTTTTAAAATAAAGATTAGGATGGGTCCCGGGGTGGCTCAGTTGGTTGAGCGTCGGACTCTTGATCTGGGTTCAGGTCATGGACCCAGGGTCGTGAAATCGAGCCCCACATCAGACTCTGTGCTGAGCATGGAATCTGCTTAAAATTCTCTCTCTTTCTCTCTCTCTCTCTCTCTCTCTCTGCCCATTCGCATGCTCTCTAAATAAATGAAAGAAAGAAAGAAAGAAAGAAAGAAAGAAAGAGGAAGAAAGATTAGAGCAAATCATTAATATTTATAGCACATCGCCTGATAAGTATAAAACAACTGATTTGTGTTTCCTTGTTATTGTTATTAGTACTATTACTGCTATTATAGTTAGTACCACTGCAGCATTACAAATCTGAGGATCGATTTCTGGGGAGCCTTTGAGTGGCAAAATGAGTACATACTGTGCTTGAAGAGAGTCTCTCAGCAGAACCCACCTGGAGATTCTTGTCAGGAACTTAGTTTCTTGGGCACCACATTAGCATATTTGGGGAAGGGGATCTAGAACGCATGCACATGTTAAAAAGAAACCCAAGTGAGTTTTCACTCACACCCCAGTTACAAATTGTAAAAATCACCATGTTAGCTTATGAAGTAAAGTTACATTCTCTACGGGATTTCTAGTCTACGTTCAATTTAAATTCTAGGAAATACCCAGTTGTAATTTATTTGAAACCAACGGACTTTATTTACTAATAAAATCTACATCTACTTTATTAGTGTATTTTTCTTGCTTAATTTTTTAAAAGCACTTTTAATATATGTACATTAATCATATCTTTGAGTTTGATTACTGGAAAGCTGGATTGCAGAAAACTGGTATATAATTTCATTAAAATTAATTATAATAAAGTTTAAAGTAATCACATTTCAGAATATGAAACTCATTCTAATAGGGATTAAATATTAGCTGCTATTTACATAAATGCAATATAATTCAGAGAACTGTAGTCATACCCCAACCTCTGACTGCCGTTAACTCCTTTTTCTGTTCCCTCACTGCGATATTACATTAAAACGATGTAAGATTTTGGGGTTCAAAGTGACTAATGACATGTGTTCATTTCTTCTTCCTTCTAAAATCACATTGAAATTACAGAATAACCACAAAATAAAGTAAATAAATGAATTAAAGCCTGGGAGCTCTTGAGAAGCCAAGAGGATATCTTTGGAAGAATAAAATTGAGGTATTTCTGGAGGTTATAAAGACAGCAAGATATTGCCTTTACGTGACAAACCTAATCTGAAACTTCCACAGCACGTTATGGACAAAATGAAGAAACTTCAAAATAGAGAGATTTCAAATGTTCCCAAATGCGCAAATCAAGAAACATGTTCTGGGAAACTACAGGAGGGTGTCTTGTAGTCAGGTATGAATTTCCTCAATGTTGTGTCAGTTATCTCTTCTCGTTTTCGACAACTATAGTGTTTATCCCAGAATAAATTAGTAAGGATACGTCTCTAAAGAAATGGAAGAACTAGTTCCTCAGAGAGGGTTTTGCATCTGGAGAGAGAAGCTGGGAGGTGCCCAGGATGAATTCTGACCATTGCCATAGAAAGGTCTCTTCCTTCTGATGCATCAGGAAAGCTGCATGTGACTCAAATGCATAATTATAACAACCAGAAATCAGTAAAATAAAACTGCCTTCACTGTTTGAAAAAGAAAAATATTTAATGTTAATGTTTAGATTGATGAAATTAATAGTCAAATTAATAATAAAATTCTACAAACTTCTACAAAAAGGAATATTTATACTTGAATGAATTCACATTTTCCTTATTATCTGATGAGGTGATAAAAAAATATTGATGGATGGTCCCACTCTCCAAAACATATAGCAACTTGTGTAAGTGTTGTAAGAAAAAATATTATAAAAATAATTATATATCTAGTTATAATTATAAAAACCAAAATACTAACATTGAAGAAAATTCAAAAATAAACTGCATATTTTTTGAAGTTACAAGTTTTTATTTAAATTCCAGTTAGTTAACATATAGAGTAATATTAGTTTGAGGAAAAGAATTTAGTGATTCATCGCTTACAGAAAACACCCAGTGCTCATCACAATTGCCCTCCTTAATGCCCATTTTTTCAAAATAAAATTAATCATATAGATACTCCCAGAAAAATTGAAAATGAATTCATATAATAGCAACAAATATAGACACACAAAATAAATTTTTAAACTAGGAAGACACAACTAATGTTAAATTGTGATGGTTAATTTTATGTGGATAAGGGATGTCTGCGTAGCTGCTGAAACATTATTTCTGACTGTGTCTGTGAGGGTGTTTCTGTAAGAGATTAGCCTTTGAATCAGTAGACTGGGTAAAGAAGATTGCCTTCACCATTGTGGATGGGCCTTATGCAGTCCACTGAAGGTCTGAATAGAAAAAAAAAAGTGGAAGACTAAATTTACTCTCTGCTTGAACTGCAAAATAATACATGCTTAACTGAACTGCAGAAATACAGTGTTCTCTTGTCTCTTCCAGCAACATATATGTATTGTCCATTTTGCAATCTACTATGGCTCTCCTTATGAATTTAAAAAGATATCATGCGCCCGTACAAAAATATACACATATACACATAGGTAGATATGTTTGTTGTTTCTTTTTTTTCTTTTTTATTATTTTTTTTAATTTTTTTAATGTTTATTTATTTTTGAAACAGAGAGAGACAGAGCATGAATGGGGGAGTGTCAGAGAGAGAGGGAGACACAGAATCTGAAGCAGGCTCCAGGTTCTGAACTGTCAGCACAGAGCCCAAGGCGGGACTTGAACTCATGGACCATGAGATCATGACCTGAGCCAAAGTCGGACGCTTAACCGACTGAGCCACCCAGGGGCCCCTGTTGTTTCTATAAAAGTTGGAATCAAAGTGTTAACAGTACTCTGACACTTAAACAACAATCACTCCAGGAAGAACATGCAAGTCATATCTAAAAACTGTGTAATATTTATTTATTTATTTATTTATTTATTTATTTATATGTATTAGAATTTATTCAGCATTTTTATCACTTACCAACTTTCAGGTTGTTGGAAGTATTTGTACATGTAGGATGAGTTTATAGACAATAAGAGATATTTTAGATGATAGGATCAAACTTTGGGTTTAGAGATATGGTGGACAGAGGGATCAAGAAAATCCATGCAAAATATATTGCCGTGTTATAGGAGAAGTTATGCATATTGATATTTTTGTTGCTCTTTGTTTTACCAAGAATACATGCAATAAATACATGTCTATGTTGCTGTTAAAGTTGTTTTTAATTTAGACAGGATTACTTAAATTAGATTATAATTTGTAAAGAAAAGACTGACATTTTTAAGATCTAGGGAAAATAGGAACCATAATTAAAAAATGCATTTCTAAAAAAGTTTTTAGGATGAAATACAAGAAAATGCAGAAACAAAGGGAATAAAAACACAAACAGAAGAATTTAAGTGAAAATCAGATATAAGACTAAATATATTATGGATTGCAATCATTGTGGGTTGATTTACTACTTGTATTAAGTGACAAATTTTCTTAGACTGGCCATTTTAAAAGTATACTACAATATTTACATTGGATACGTCAAAAACTTTCAAAACATTTAAAAATAATATGATTTCCAGATTCATACCCAGAAACTTTAAGTGACATGAAAACAGTATCTTCAATACGAGTTAGTCAAAATAGAATTTCTGGTAAAAATAAAACATCAAGGGTGTGGTGTCTTAATGTGGTGTCTCTTCTGATTGGATGGGGGCCCCCAAATGTGGGCGATGGGTTGGGTGGAAGCTGGTGGTGTAGAGAATGAAAGGATTCAGCCAAAGCAGAACACAGGAGATAGAAGTTTATTCAATACCCCAGAGTGGTGGGCGGGACACCTGAGGGAGACTGTCCACAATGAGGCAGTAGGTGGGACTTGATTTTAAAGAGGGAAGATGAGGAGGTATGGCAATGTATGGAATGTTGGTAACTGAGCCTGGTTGCAAATAACCCATTGGTCAGTTAGGGCCCAGGGGTATTTTGGGGTGGGTCACCTGATGGGCCTGTAGTCAGCCAGGGGGTTGGCATCATTTTGGCCCCTCTGCTTTGATTAAATTTCCAGGGCTCAAACCTGTTGTCTAAAAGCTGCCTGACAAAGAGGTTTGTAGAAGGTTAGTAAAACATCAGAAATGCGTAAGCCTAAAATGGTCTAGCATTTATGTGCATGAGGAAAGTATTCTAAAAAGTGAAAGAAAAAATAGAAAATAAATATTTTCAAATTTGGAAACAGTTCTGTCCAAACACAACAAAGCAAACAAACAACTAATAGGAACAAAACAAGGGAATATTATATCATAATAAAACTTGATTTTACTTGTAGTTAAATATATCTTTTATATATTTTAATCTATAATATATGTGCCCCATATATGAATAACAATCTATTCAAACATTGATGATGTTTTACACACTAAGAAAAATCTCACTAAACTTGGATAAAAATGAAATCATATGGATTATGATCCAATAAATACAAATATAATAAAAAACAATTTCCAGGGCATCCATGTCTAAAGAAGTGACTAAAAACTAAGAAATAAATGAACTATACATTCAAACAAGAAGATAACATAAGAATAATTATTTTCCTAGTTTTGGATGGTAATGATTCATTCTTTGTTTTTGTTATCATGCGTTATCTAGCAAGATTTAAATGCACATATCTTTCATCAAATACAAATCTGAGCAGGAAATAATATGCACAATGTGTTTACTATAGCATTATTTGTGACAGGAAGAAACTTTTTCGGGCATTAATATCTAAACTAGGAAATGTGCAACTAAATCATTTTTTAAAACCAAATAATAAATCATAGTGTGTAAAGAATGTTATGTAAACATATTTTGTAAAATAACATTTTTAATAAAAATATTATGAAATAACATGGTGTAGAAGATATTTTTTCAAGGTAAATAAAAATAATGTGTTTACTGATAGATACCAAAGAGTTTGCTAAAATAAGTTTTGAATTAGGAGATCGATACATGGTGGTTCTTATTTATCATTTCATTTCTCCTTGCGTTATTTATTGTTTGGCTTAAACATACTGTATTCTTTATTAAAATAGTCTATATAAAAAGAAAAAAAAGAAAGGAATTAACAAATAAAATGAGTTGTGGGGCATAAGGGGAAGAATCAATCAGTTATCAAAAGGCATATGTATAAAAAATTATACAAATTATTGGAAAATTTTACCAATTGAGAAAAAAGACATAACATAAATACATGATATTGTAGAAAAGGAGGCTAAAATACCAATCCAGAAGAAATGAGAATACACGGGAAAATCATTAAAATTTATATCAACTTATTGTGAAAATAAAAAAGATCATTTTAAATAGAAATATAAATTATTGAATTTGATTCTAGAAAAAGAAAGTGGATTTTTGTATACATAGTCAACAATATACATTCATAAAGAGCAGATACAAATAGTTCTTCCTACTGATTAATTATAATAAATCTTCAAAGACTGTAGTTTTCAAGTATTTCAGAACCTGAAAATACAACGGAACATTGCTTTGTTTCTTGACTTGCTGTAGAGCATAGAGATAGCTAAAAATTTCAATGTTCATTCTTTGATTCTACCATAAGCTTTATAATAAAAAAAAAATCACAGAAAAAAAGAATATTATAGATAAAATTCACTTGTACATTGATAAATTGAAGGCAGAAGTTCATTAAAAAAAAAATACCACTACTGCATATGTTTTAAATCAGAATATTTCAATGGAAAAAAAGTATTCTTATAGATTCAATTGTGTTTTCCCAAAATTTGTACGTTGAAGTATTAACGCGAGTACCTTAGAATGTGACTGACTGTATTTGAAGATACGGCTTTTAAAGAGGTAATTAAGTTAAAATGAAGTCCTGAGGTTGGGTCGTGTCAGACTGGTATCCTTATAAGAAGAGATTAGGGCATAGAGGAAATAATCACTGGGACACGCACACAGCGAAAAGGACTTATCAAGTAAGTGACTATTTGCAAGGTGATGAACAAGGCCACAGGAGAAACCAAATGTGGGTCACCTTGATCTTGGACTTCCAGCTTCCGAGACTATAAGGAAATAAATTTCTATTGTTTAAACCATCCAATCCGTAGTATTTTGTTAAGGCAGCTCTAGCAAACTAATACGTATTGATTTTTTACCACGTGTGATAGTTTTATGTATTAACTGGGCCAGGCTATACTTCCCAGTTGTTCAAACACTACTCTATGCGGTATTTTGTAGGTGGGATTCTTTTCTTAAGTTTATTTTATTTTACCTTTTTTTTTTTTTTTTTTTTTTTTTTTTGTAATCTCTACACCCAATGTTGGCTCAAACTCACAACCTCAAGATGAAGAGTTGGTCTTCTACCGACTGAGCCAGCCAAGTGCCCCAGTGATTCTTCTTTAATCTTAAAAATGATATTCTTTAACCACTTGACTATAAAGGCATTATCCTAGATAATCTTTGTGGGCCAGATTCCATTAGCAGAAAGGCCTTAAGAGCCTTGAGGTTTCTTGGAAGGAAGAAGACTGCTGCCTGTGGGCTGAAGCTATAGCTTATGCCCCAGAGCTCCAGTTTGCTTTTGTTGACAGCCTGACTACAGATTTTAGGCATGTGTAGCATTCCCCCAACTATTGAATAAGCCAATACCTCGCAATAAAGATGTCTTTCTGTGTTTTCCCGTCTCTCTCATTCTCTTTATATCTATTCGTGTCTTTATCTTTCTATATCTTCATCTTGACATATGCATACTTAAGAGTGAAATTGCTGAATCTTTTGATAGGTGTATGTATAGTATACATTAGCAGACCATGCCAGTTTCCCAAAGTGTGGTTATACCAGTTTGTGTTTGTGTGTGTGTGTGTGTGTGTGTGTGTGTGTGTGTGTTTACATGTACATCTTCTATTGGTACTGTTTCTTTGGTGGAAGAAGTGGATTTTTATTTTTTTTGGAAGAATTGGATTTTAAATAAACATTAGTCCCCTTAGTTTTCTGAACCTGCTGAAACAGTTTATCAGGAGCTTGGCTTAAAATAACCAAAATGTATTGCATTTATTATCTCACAGTTCTGGAAGCCAGAGGTTCCAAATCGGTATCGCTTAACCAGAATCACAGTGTGAGAAGGGCCACCCTCCCTCAGAGGCTCTACAGGAGAATCCAGTCCTTGAATTTTCCCATTTCTGACGTGCCATCACTCCAACCTTCAAGGCCAACATCTGTAAGTCTCTCTATGCCCCATTTTTCTCATGGCTTTCTCCACAATGTGTGTAAAATCTCCCTCTGTGCCCGTTTTATAGGGATAATGTGATGGCATAATCCAGGATAATCCAGGATAATCTCCTCACACAAGATACTTAATTTAATCACATCTAAAACCTTGTGTTTTGGGTAGTTTCTTGTTTTTTTGTTGTTGTTGTTTGTTGTGTTTTTGTTTTGTTTTGTTTTTTTCAGTTGTTAGGTAATATTCACAGGTTACAGGGATTAGGATGTAGATATCTTTTAGGGTGTCATTTTTCATCCTACCACAAAGCAGTTACAATTTTAATAGATACATAGAGAAATAATACTTTTATTTAAACTGGTATTGGAAAGTAATTGATGTAAATAGTATTTATTTCCGAAACATTTCTAATGAAGATACAAAAGTAGAGAAGTTTATTTCAATTGAGAATGTGTATCTGTGGAAACCATAACCATCATTCTTCATGAATACATTGTGAGAAATAGATAATGGAAATGAATAAACTCTATAAATCACTGTATAAATAATAAATGCTGCTAAAAATCTACTTATTCTGTAGAGCTTCAAGAATGTCAAATGTATTGTTATTATGAAATTATCATAACAAATTGACAGAGGAGGAGAGCCATTATGGAGTCATAGCAGTAAATAAAGAACAGAATTAGCCATGAAAATAAACAAAACCCAGTATTATTAGTGCTGAATATTAAGACAACTAGAAAAAAAAATTACTTTACCAGTCATATTTAAAGTCTACCAGTTGCTCTCAATCAGGCCTGGGGAACTGGAGTTCACTGGTTATAGAATAGAATCCCATAGGATAGTGGTAAATAAATAGATAGACAGATAGATAGATTATTATCATTTTTTTTCAAATAGCAAACTAAGCTTTCACACTATTCATTAATCTTATTGAACTAGCACCTGATCCTCAGAGAAATGGTCTCAATCTCATTAAGTTGAGGCAGCTACCATTCCCGAGAAAATAAGCAGAGAGGGAAAAAATATTCTATTTATAGGAGTTTTTAAAAAGAATGTCCATCAGAAACTCTGTGGCTTGAACATGTACAAAAATACATCTATTACGTTTAACTGGAATGGGGCAGAGTAAATCAGTTTCCCTGTTCTGAAATGTTAAAGGGCAGACATTTCATTTTATTTCTTCCTGGCTTCTCTACATTAAAAAATGATTCCGTTTTTGACAGACTGCTGCTGTAGATGGCCTTGTTACAGTGCACAGTCATCCTGGTGAATGACTTTGATTACTCTAGATCTTGATGCGGTGAAAATCATGTAAAAAAATATAAGAATAGTTTCTTTTCAGTAAAAAAGGAAAATGCCACGAAGTTTTCTCTTAAAAGACTAAAAACCCTTTCTATGGAAGTGAGAGAAGTCCAAGCATCCTTATTTTATTAGCAAAGGCTTCAAAGAGTAACCAGTATTTTGTTTTCGAAATTTAAAGGCTAATCTCTCTCTGACTCTCTCTCTTGCTTAAGTTCATCTGAAATTGTATGTAACGTATACAATATATCTTTAATTCTTTGGAATTAAGTCTGTTTTTATAAATAATATCTGTCAATTATTTAATGGAAAACTAACTGGACATGGTATTTCTTTCTTTGCTGTTGATTTGTTTTTTTCCTCTGTTGTAATTAAAAATAATAATAATTCAAGCTTTATTAACATACAATGTTATATTTGCTTCAGATGTACAATATAGTGATTCAACAAATCCACATATTACTTAGCGTTCATCAAAATAAATGTACTCTTAATCCCCTTCACCTATTTCACCCTTTCACCCCCCACCTCCTCTTTGGTAAATGGGTGTTATTCTGGTTTTTTGGTTTCTCTCTCTCTCTTTTTCTCCCTTTGCTGGTTTGTTTTGTTTTGTTTTGTTTTGTTTAATCCACATATGAGTGGAATCATATGCTATTTGTCTTTCTCTGACTGACTTATTTCACTTGTTTCACATAACATCATACTCTAAATCCAAGCATGTGGTTGCAAATGGCAAGATTTCATTCTCTTTTATGGTTGAAAATTATTCCTTTATTTATGTAGCTGTCCACTTTCCCAATGTCATTTGTTAAAAAGACAGTCTATTTTCCCCTTGGATATTTTTCCTGGTTTGTGAAAGATAGAGCTGTGAGCTTATTTCTGGGCTTTCTGTTACGATTTGTCTGTTTTTGTGGGAATACCAAACTGTTATTCTTTTATGGACTTTAATTATTTAGGGTTAATTTAGGAATATGATGATGGGGTTTAATATTGGCACTCCAGTGATGATTATTTGGAATTCAATGACTTGAGTAGACCAGAGTTCCGTGAAGGAAAGGGGCACTTATGTTTAATGTAGGCTACGGTACTATTTGGGGCTCTTCAACTTAGGAAAGAGAATGTTTCCATTGCAACAAATCTTGCTGTTGAAGTATGAGGTAACTGTGTGTATAAATGCAGGGTATCTCTTCCCATGGCACTTAAAAATTGAGTCCTTTTCCCCCATACCTTTAAGTATAGAGTGATTTCACTTCCCAAAGCATCTCCTATACTTCCATGGAAATTACTCTTGACTGAGTGTTATCCCAAACTATTGGTCTTGTGTGAGAACTCATCAGCACTTAAAACATACCATACTTTTTTGATCACTGCAGCTTTGCAATATAAATTGAAGTCTGGAATTGTGATACCTCCACTTTTGTTTTTTAAGATTGCTTTGGGTCTGTGGGGTCCGTTGTGGTTCTATACAAATTTTAAGATTGTTTATTCCAGGGCTGTGAAAAATGCTGTTGGCATTTTGACAGGGATTGCAGTAAATATGTAGACTGCTTTGGGTAGTACAGACATTTTAACAATATTTTTTCTTCCAAAACAAGAGCATGGAATGTCTATTTGCCTTCAATTTCTTTCATCAGTGTTTTATAATTTCAGAGCACAGATCTTTCATCTTTTTGGTTAAGTTTATTCCTAGATATTTTATTATTTTTGGTGCATTTTTAAATGGGATTGTCTTATTAATTTCTCTTTGTGCTGCTTCATTATTGGTGTGTAGAAATGCAACTGATTTCTGTACGTTGATTTTGGATCCTGAGACCTTACTGAATTTGGTTATCAGTCCTAGTGGTTTTTTTGTTGGAGTCTTTAGGGTTTTCTACATATAGTATCATGTCATCTGCACATAGTGAAAGTCTGAATTCTTCCTTACCAATATGGATGCCTTTCATTCCTTTCTCTTGTCCCCTTGCTGGACAAGACTAGGACTCCCAGTATTATGTTGAATAAAAGTGGTGAGAGTGGACAATAGTCTCTCCTTCCTGATCTTAAGGGGAAAGCTCTCAGTTTTCCCCATTTTCATGTTAGCTGTGTGTTTTTCATTGTGGGTCTTTATTATGTTGAGGTATGTTCCCTGTAAACCTACTTTATTGAAGGTTTGTATTATGAATGGGTGTTATTCTTTGTCAAATGCTTTTTCTGTGTCTATTGAAATGATCGTATTTTTTATCCTTTCTTTTGTTGATGTGATGTATCATGATTGATTTGCAAATATTGAACCACCCTTGTATCCCAGGAATAAAGCCCGCTTGATGATGGGGAATAATTTTTTTTAATGTTTATTTACTTTTGAGAGAGACTGAGACAGAATGTGAGTCAGTTAGGGGCAGAGAGAGAGGGAGACACAGAATCCGAAGCAGGCTCCAGGTTCCAAGCTGTCAGCACAGAGCCCGATTCAGGGCTTGAACTCACGAGCTGTGAGATCATGACCTGAGCTGAAGTCGGACGCTCAACCAACTGAGCCACCCAGGCACCCCAATTTTTTTAATGTATTATTGTATTCAGTTTGCTAGTGTTTTGTGGAGAATTTTTGTATCTATGTTCATTAGAGATATTGGTCTGTAGCTCTCTTTCTCAGTGGTGTCTTTATCTGGTTCTGGAAACAAGGTAATGGTGGCCTCACATAATGAATTTGGAAGTTTTCTTTCCTTTTCTATTTTTTGGAAAAGTCTGAGAAGAATAGGTATTTATTCTTTAAATGTTTGGTGGAATTCAGCTGTGAACTGTTGGGAGTTTTTTTTATTACTGATTCAATTTTATTGCTGTTAATCAATCTGTTCAAATTTTCTATTTCTTCCTGTTTTAGCTTTGGCAGGTTATATATTCCTATAAATTTATCCATTTCTTCTAGGTTGTTACTTCCCCTTTTTCATTTCTGATTTTGTGTATTGAATCCACTCTCTCTCTTTCTTTCTTTTTGATAAGTCTGGCTAGAAGTTTATCGATTTTAATGATACCAGCTCCTGGCCAGTGCATTGTATTCTTGTTAATAAATAAGTAAGTTGTAGCAACCTAGTTATATTGATATAATTTACACTATTTAATATTACGGTTGAACAATGTGTGAGAAAAATAAATTTTGAAATATTCTAGAACCATTAGTAAATAAAGAGGAAAAGTAATATCTTTTTTTAATTTAATTTTTTAATGTTTATTTTTGAGAGACTGAGAGAAAGACAGAGCGTGAGCAGAGGAAAGGTAGAGAGAGGGGGAGACACAGAATCTGAATCAGAATCTGAATCAGGCTCCAGGCTCTGAGCTATCAGCACAGACCCCAACACTGGGCTGGAAACCACGAGCCCGTGAGATCACGACCTCGGCTGAATTTGGATGCTTGACTGACTGAGCCACCCAGGGGCCCCGTAATTTTTTTTCCTAAAGTTAAAATTAGAAAATAGAGCAAGGACATATGTTTGTTTACATATCCACAAATAAAAATAGTTAGAAAATTATTGAATTTAAATGTCTAAAATACATTATGTAAGTAATTATATCAATATACATAGAAGGTATTGTTAAGATATGTTGAATAAGCTAAAACCATTAGTTTCATAATTTAAAATTATCTGTGAAGCAATATAGAAAAAGTTCCCGCCATACGTGTGATGAGGAATGAGTTGACTCAAAGCTCAGGAGTAGAAAGGCTAGCTATTTAAGGTCTGATGACAATGCAGAAAGGCAAGTAGAATGGAATCTTGGCTACAATGGAAGAGATCATTGTTATGAGACTGAAGACAGAGATACATTAATATCAGGGGGTTTAGTAAGGTTTTTGGTGAAGAAGCAAGCATCTGAGGTAAATTTTGAGGGGGCAATATCAGTAGACGGGTATTTGGGTAAAGTGGGACAATCACTTGTAGAATGCTGATTAGTCAAAGGAAGAAATACATAAGCATGTTGAGAAAGTGAAAATAACTGTGAAAAACTTTTGGGTGTTTGTTTGTTTTCTTCTAAATTGTTTCTTCTAATTGTTATAAAATGCCCCTAAGAAATTACATACGAAATTAAAAATTTTATCACAGGATAGGAACACAGACTAATTCTAATCACTAGCATAAACCTGCTTTAATATGGGTCAGACCACATTTTATTTCTTATGTATTAATTTATCTATTCCTGACAACAGATAATAGAGGTATTATCCCCATTTTATAGATGAAGAACAAAGACCTGTAAGGGTTAAATAACTTCTCAAGGAAACACAGCAAGTAATAGGCAAACCTATTAATTTAACCCAAATAGATTGTCCCTAATATCTGTTCTTAACAATGACTCTATATGCTGCTTCTCCACTTTTTAAGTGTGATGTCCTAGAGCGAATATAACAACACTCCAATTCTCATCATATTTCATATGAGTAACATTTCAAACTACGTCATTCAAGTATAAAAACGTATTTTTACAAGAATACCAAGATTACTAAAAATCTTATAAATATTCTTAAATATTTCTTCTCAATACTTTTTCTCAGTTTTGTCCTTCAACTTGAGTATATAATGTAAGTGGGAAAAGGCAGACTCCTTTTTTGAAGAGTAGGGAACATGTATACAAATAAGACTGTTTTAAAAATTTCATCATTATTTCTCCAATTTAATGGAAAATATTTATTGATAAAGAGAAGAGTGGTTGCTGCTGGAATTCTGTGAAATAAAACAAAAAAATCTATGAATAAGAATAAGCAATCTGAAATATATATATATAATAAATATACACATATACATATATAACATATATACATATTATGCAAGCTATGTACTAAAGAACATATGGATTTGATTCAAATCACACCAATTCTTTCTTTTTTGATCTTGGATTGGAATATTTTTGTTCATTCATATTTAAATCTACTTTAGAAAACTGTATTATTCCATGAAAAAGTGCTTGGAGCTACTCAGCAGTAAAATTCAGAAAACTCAGCAAAATCTGCAAACAGTGATTTAAAAAAAAATTACCCAAGAGTTCTTAGAACAGAATCACAACAAATGTTTGGGTTCTGAGTATATCTTTGGTAACTGTTTACTCTGATCATCCTGATACCCCCGATGTTAACTATCTTCTGAGATCTGGAGATTATTTGTCAGCTGCCCAATTTGTTCTGAAAATGTTAGCTCTCAGGGGAAATCTTCGTCTTTCAGCCCTCTCTGTTTCTCACATTAGACTCTAGCTGTCAGCACCACATTATGTATATTCCTGAGAGATGACACAAAGATTCTAAGATGTCTCCTAATTAGATAGGAATATCAGAGAGAAAGAGAGAGAGAGACAGGGAGAGAGAGAAAGAGACTATTTTACGACAGTTAAAAGGTCTTTTGCTCTTAACCTACACAAAATTGTTAAATGCTTTAACTAATTTCTGTGTTTTAGGGAACCAATTTTTCAAGTATGATTTGATTATTATTATTATTCCCTTGGAAAATGTCAGTTAATATTTGCTGCATTTGCCGTGGTGTTCATATTCTCTGTTTCACCCAATTTACTTTGCCTTCTAGTTATATATATCAAAATGCATATTTATAATCTTTTGTGAATATTTATCTTAATTATTGTAGCAGGCACATAATTTCTCTAAGTGATAATATTTAATAAATTGAAGCAAAAGTCTCTTTGCAAAGGTCTACTTTTTGTTTTGTTTTAATGTCAGCACATAATTTATGATGAAGATTCCCAATGGTCTGTTATTTCCCATGAACTTTATGAAGTTAATTTTCAACCTAACGCTCTTCCCCAGTGATACGAGAAACGGCATACCTTTATATAGAACCCATTTTTGTGATACAGAAGTTGTGTCTGTAAAGAACACTAGTAACTTAGCATTGTTATCGGACTGGAAAGGAAAACAGTAATAGAGCGTAACAGTTGCTTAACTAAATGGCTTTTTTTTTTTTTTGAAAGAAAGAGAGGTAGGGGCTCCTGGGTGGCTCAGTCGGTTGAGCGTCCAACTTCTGCTCAGGTCATGATCTCACAACTCCTGAGCTCAATTCCCCTTGTCGGGCTCTGTGCTGACTGCTGGGGCCTGGAGCCTGCTTACAGTTCTGTGTCTCTCTCTCTCTCTCTCTCTGCCCCTAACCCACTCACATTCTGTCTCTGTCTCTCTCAAAAATAAATAAACATTAAAAAAAGAAAGAAAGAAAGAAAGAGACGGAAGCGGAGGGGCAGGGCAGAGGAGAGAGAATGTCAAGCAGGCTCTACACTCAACCCTGGGACCATGACCTGAGCCAAAATCAAGAGTCAGACACTTAATGGACTGAGCCAACAGGGCACCCCATAATCATCGTTTAATTAACTCGTTCCTGTCATATTCAAAATAATTAAAGGTCCAAATCAACCTTTCCCTTCACATCTATATTACAATCCATCCATATGATTTACATGATTTTGTTTTTATTTTGCGTTTAAAAATAGAAAAGATATAATTATTTACATGCTATTTATCTTTTCTTTTCTTTTCTTTTCTTTTCTTTCTTTTCTTTTGTTTTCTAACAATGGGAATCCTGAAAGAGAAACATAGAGGGTTTTTTCCCCAAAAGTGTTGTATTAGGTAATAATAATATCAAAACCAAAATAAATCAGTAACTTAACGATCTTGGTTTCAAAACTTCTGTTTATCAAATCAACTTTTCAGAAGTCAGTATGATCAATACACCTGGGTAAAGTTAATATGGACTCTCAAAAAATATAGACTCCAGGGGCACTTGAGTGGCCCAGTAGGTTAAGTATGTGACTCTTGATTTTGGCTTGGGTCATGATCTCACAGTTCATGAGATCCAGCCTCACATCAGGCTCTGTGCCGATAGCATAGAGACTGCTTGGGATTCTCTCTCTTCTTCTCTTTCTCTGCCCCTCCCTTGCTCACTCTCTCAAAATAAATAAATAAACAAAAAAACATATACAGACTCCACATATTTACTTTACCTTGCCTAAGATATGTTTAATATCATTAAACATTTGACTTATATACGTCTAATACCTTCACAAGCCTGGAAGAGACATTATTGTTTAGTGGTTAAAGTCCAAGATTCTGGTGCAACTCCTGACTGCCACTTTCTAGTTGTATGGCCTTGAACAAATCACTTGAACTCTCTGGTCTTTGATTTCCTCATCTATAATATAGAAACAACAATAAGACTGAATGTACTAATTCATGTGAATCTGTCTCTCAGTGTCGGGTATGACAAAGTAAAAGAAGTAGCTCTATTTTACTCATTTTTATGGCATTTTTGCTTATTTGGTACTGCCTGTCACTTTACATTTATCTATTATTGATAAATGGAAAGTGTGAGTCAGAAAGCACTCATTCTCATTAAAGTTAGAGGTAACATACCTAGATATGTTCCAAGTTTTGTTCTAGGCGTAAGTTTGAATTTTTTTGTTGCTTTTCTTTTGTTTTGTGTAATCATACTTAACACATGAAGGAAATGTTTTTCACTTGACTGAAGCTAGTATTTTCTTTTCACTTTTCTTTGAAGTTCATTTGATACATTTTTCTTGAAAACACGGCAAGGGTTTAAATTTAAATAGTCACATACACCATTCATCTTGTTAGGTTAGTTTGGAATTAAAGATGATTATGCCCAGTGGTTCCTCTTTTCTACTAGCAGCCGGTCTCAGACTCAAGTTCAGCTTGAACTTGAGCTCAGCAAGTTCAGCTCTAACCTGGGAACTTCAAGGAGAGAAAAGACCCAGAAAAGAGTGTTAATTTCTTTAATGGCATATTCTCTTAGGTGAGGGTGGGCCTAAATTAGTTTGTCATCTTTATAAGGAGTAAAGAAGTTAATCACTATCACATTAGTCTGCTAATATTATTTGGCTTTTCACTAGTGGGTAACCCCACAAATTTGCTTGGCTCTCCTAGTTCTTTATCATGATCTAACACTGCCTGGAGTTCAAAGTGCGTTGCCCTTACCTACCTGTCCATTCAGAAAAGAATCTACACCACATATCCTATTGACTTCAGGTCTCCTACTCTAAAGTTTCTTAGTAAACTTCTTAAAAATTCTCTTGACTCATCAGTTAAAAGATCTATGAATACAGTCATTTAGGCTAGAGGATGTACTTGTGGGTTAGAACATGACTTTCACTGGACGTTTAACTCTAAAGGACTGGCAGAAAGAGGATGTAAGTACCCTTCACATCAACACACAGCTTCTCTACCTCCCAAAAGTAACTAAGTACTTGATGAAGCACTCAGAGTCATGGTCCTGGAACCATATAAAGGAGGTTCAGTAGCTCAAAAAGGAGGTTCAATAGTCTCTCTCCTTGACAAAAGAAGTTGAGGAAAACAGGTATGGAGACTAATCAGAGAAACATAGGGATCTAATTAGGGTATTATCTATAATATAGACATTCTCTTAAAGGAGAGCTCACTATGTCAATCCTCTGTGAAAGCATTAACAAGAGTCTGTCTCTAATATGCATCTTTTCTTTAATTTAGCATAAAAGGGCCTCTCTTATGCCCCTTTGTCATTAGCATTGGTACATAAACTTCATTGTGATACAGAGTTGTCTTTAAATACCCACTTTTCACCTACTCATATATTTCTTATTATAATATATCTTTCTCTTAGAACTCATTCTAACATTAAGGTAAACTGAGTTCAGTGTTGCCGCATATGGTGTAAAGAAACCTAGTTATACAACCTACAGCAGCAAGATTCTCACATGCACATGTTTCTTTTCTGGATGTGAAAAATAAAGAATTGTTCCATACACTCCCGGAATGTGACTGCCCTGAACAACCCTGCATTTTTCTGCTTCTTATTTTATCCAATCTTGTGGGGGACTTCGAAATACAATTTACGTGTGGCCACACTTTACTGCATTTTCACCATTATGAGATTAAAAGGCCAATATCATTTTAAAGGTTGTAACTGACAGGTTGTTTGCAATATTTTTATAGCTTTGCAAGGAAAAAATTAATTTGTTGCATCTGTTCATACTGGAAAAACTCTCTTTGGAAAACATACTTGTAAAGTCTTTCCTGTGGTCAGGACTGATAGTTCTGATTTCTGGGGTACTGCTTTCTGGGTTTCTAGAGTCTCAATGATACTGTGAGGGTTAAAATGTAAGTGTAATTAACTAAAGGTATAAATTCTGGGCAATCATAGGATTGTGAAATGCTTAAATCATCTTCTACTCTACCCTCCACTTTATCTTATCTACCTGTCCTATACATGTTGTTGTAGCCCGGGTTTCCTCAAAAGCAGAGCATGAGGTGAATCTTACATCCTCAATGTATATTGGAGAAAGTCAAATGCAAGCAAGTGTGGGAAAAGTGGAATAGGAGCTAAAATGTGTCTTAGCAAACTGAGCATAATTTCAAAGAAAACAAAGATGATTTCTCAGCTATGGGACATCTCCATGAGATTATTCAGAACCACTGATGTCAGATCAATTCCTTGATGTAAGAAAGGGAAGACATTTCTCTGCTGGTTGCTTCCCATCTCTTGTCTCTTATTAATTAAAACATTTGTAAGGCATTAATTCACCTGAACTGGGCCACCAGGAAGGCAGAAATCTCCAGTTGACCTTAAGTCCAACTCAGTCAAACTGGATGCTAAAGCAGGTGCAGCTCATGCCCTGGAGGGCACAATAGCGGTCACACCTAATAACAATCCCTGGCCCCATGGCTACCGTGAGAGACACTTATGGTGTTCAGAGATGAGGTGCAGTCACTGAATCCAGGGCTCTGCAATTATTCCCTCCACTCTGAACAAGGGAAATGAATGAGACCCAGGTAACTATGAGTGTACATTAACTCACTCTGTAACAGTTTACCCTTCGTGACAATTAAATAGCATGTATACAAATCTGTTATTACAAGAAGAGGTCCTTACTGCTTTCTCAAGAAAGGAACAAGTACAATACTTCAAAGTAGCAGTCAATTTGAATATCTTCAGATATAGTTCTTGGTGCTACAGGCATCTGAAAGTCAAAGTCAATATTTATCTTCTGTTTCTTTCACCATTCATTTTAGGTTTCACTCATCTTTGGCCAGCACTTTGATTCTCATTTGTCTATGTGATGGAGTGATAGATTTATCCTCTTGAGGGGTACCACTGTTGATAAGGGCTTCTATCAATTAGTTCTCAAACCTTTAACTGTCTTGTCACAGGAGTATGTTAGCTCTCCTGCTTTCTGTAATAATATAGTTCACAAGGACCTTGACCATCTTGATATTCCAAAAACAACATGTTTTTATACCCTTATATTAATGGTCTCATGCTGAAATGCCTGGATGGCTCTGTCAGTTGAGCATCTGACTCTTGATTTCAGCTCAGGTCATGATCCCAGGGTCATGGATTCAAGCCCCAATTTGGGCTCCATGCTGAGCATGGAGCCTACCTAAGATTCTCTCTCCCTCTCTCTCTCTCTCTCTCTCTCTCTCTCTCAAAAAAAAAAAAAAATCATGCTAATTAGAACAGGGAAGCAGTAAATAGGATGTACTCTTATCTAGTAAGACACAGGCACACCAGAAAGTGAGAGATAGAACTTTAAAAAATTCACTTATCTGCCATATTTGTGATGTTTATGTGGGTGTAGTGTTGTGTAACATCCCAGGAAATTCTCCTAACTGATGAAATACTTTGTTATACTTTGAGCTCCCAACCACTATAAACACAAGGTGAGTTATAAATGGTTCCCTACAACCAGAGGTTGTATAGAGAGAGATGAGAAAGACTTACGCCTGGTTAAAAGTTTGCTATGGTCTGCTGTCACTATGGAAAATGGACAGTTATCTCATTACAGTGCCCACCTCTCTCCCTGGTTGACCTCGAAGGCACTGGTGATGAGAAATAGTACTATTAGGCAGAATTCAAACGATACACTTGGTCGTTTAGTATGTATGGAAAGAAAGGTGGCCTGAGATATGGAAATACTCTTATCTTCTGTGCTGTGGTGGAAAACTTGGCCAGAGGACCGAGGGCTTGAAAAGAATAATGCTAGAAGTTTAAGGCTAATGAAATCTAGGTAAACTGCACATGGCTTATTCAGAATTCTTTAATAAGGACTGGATTGGAGACTATGGGAAGCGTAAGTCATGCTTTGTATATCCACCATGGGAGAAAAGAAGCCATGGAGATAAGTGGCTATTCTTACTAGTTCAAGCCCTGCAGTATCAATAGAGAAAAAGTCTTACATTCTAATCAATTCTGAAGATTAAATTTACTCAGGATGTAGATTTGGGCTTTCCTATTCTCAATTCATACTTTTTTTCCCTGCAAAGTTGAGTAAACTACATTTACAAATTAAATACAATTTCTATGTTGAAGATACCCAAATTCAGGATTTAGAGGAGGCAGTACTTGCTTAGAAGATAGTGATGGAGAAGCCATGGATGTAGGAGGACTATAAGACAAGACTACAAACTTGAAGGCAGTCAAGAGATGTGAGTATTTTAATTTGTTTAATGTTTTATTTTATTTTTGAGAAAGAGAGACAGAGCATGAGCAGGGGAGGGACAGAGAGAGAGAGAGACACAGATTCCACAACAAGCTCCAGGCTCTAAGCTGTCAGCACAGAGCCCAATGTGGGGCTCCAAACCACGAGCCGTGAGATCATGACCTCAGCCAAAGTAGGATGCTTAACCAACTGAGCCACCCAGGCGCCCTGAGATGTGAGTGTTTTAAAAGGGAAGGAGAGTTCATTCAGTTGTATTGACGGTTGTTGCTAGATCAAATAAAAACAGCTATCAGATTTTCACAAAGCCAAGCCATTAGAGTGTTAAGAGCAAAACACAAATGGAGATTGGTTGAAGAATGGGTAAATGCGAGGTTGAAGACATCCTGAATTTACTGAGAATCTTCACAAACAACTTCCCATTTCCTAGTAACTTTTTTTATGCTTTACCCCTTGGGATCAGGTATAATTTTACCATATCTTAAATGACACATGCTAAACAACTTAATTTTTCTTTTACTAAAGCCACTTACTCTTTCACCTCTTCCACTTCACTTCACTTACTTTTTTTTTATTTTTTATTTTTTTATTTTTTATTTTTTATTTTTTAATATATGAAATTTACTGTCAAATTGGTTTCCATACAACACCCAGTGCTCATCCCAAAAGGTGCCCTCCTCAATACCCATCACCCACCCTGCCCTCCCTCCCACCCCCCATCAACCCTCAGTTTGTTCTCAGTTTTTAACAGTCTCTTATGCTTTGGCTCTCTCCCACTCTAACCTCTTTTTTTTTTTTTTTCCTTCCCCTCCCCCATGGGTTTCTGTTACATTTCTCAGGATCCACATAAGAGTGAAAACATACGGTATCTGTCTTTCTCTGTATTGCTTATTTCACTTAGCATCACACTCTCCAGTTCCATCCATGTTGCTACAAAAGGCCATATTTCATTTTTTCTCATTGCCACGTAGTATTCCATTGTGTATATAAACCACAATTTCTTTATCCATTCATCAGTTGATGGACATTTCGGCTCTTTCCATAATTTGGCTATTGTTGAGAGTGCTGCTATAAACATTGGGGTACAAGTGCCCCTATGCATCAGTACTCCTGTATCCCTTGGATAAATTCCTAGCAGTGCTATTGCTGTGTCATAGGGTAGTTCTATTTTTAATTTTCTGAGGAACCTCCACACTGCTTTCCAGAGTGGCTGCACCACTTTGCATTCCCACCAACAGTGCAAGAGGGTTCCTGTTTCTCCACATCCTCTCCAGCATCTATAGTCTCCTGATTTCTTCATTTTGGCCACTCTGACTGGCGTGAGGTGATATCTGAGTGTGGTTTTGATTTGTATTTCCCTGATAAGGAGCGACGTTGAACATCTTTTCATGTGCCTGTTGGCCATCCGGATGTCTTCTTTAGAGAAGTGTCTATTCATGTTTTCTGCCCATTTCTTCACTGGGTTATTTGTTTTTCGGGTGTGGAGTTTGGTGAGCTCTTTATAGATATTGGATACTAGCCCTTTGTCCGATATGTCATTTGCAAATATCTTTTCCCATTCCGTAGGTTGCCTTTTAGTTTTGTTGGTTGTTTCCTTTGCTGTGCAGAAGCTTTTTATCTTCATAAGGTCCCAGTAATTCATTTTTGCTTTTAATTCCCTTGCCTTTGGGGATGTGCCGAGTAAGAGATTGCTACGGCTGAGGTCAGAGAGGTCTTTTCCTGCTTTCTCCTCTAGGGTTTTGATGGTTTCCTGTCTCACATTCAGGTCCTTTATCCATTTTGAGTTTATTTTTGTGAATGGTGTGAGAAAGTGGTCTAGTTTCAACCTTCTGCATGTTGCTGTCCAGTTCTCCCAGCACCATTTGTTAAAGAGACTGTCTTTTTTCCATTGGATGTTCTTTCCTGCTTTGTCAAAGATGAGTTGGCCATACGTTTGTGGGTCTAGTTCTGGGGTTTCTATTCTATTCCATTGGTCTATGTGTCTGTTTTTGTGCCAATACCATGCTGTCTTGATGATGACAGCTTTGTAGTAGAGGCTAAAGTCTGGGATTGTGATGCCTCCTGCTTTGGTCTTCTTCTTCAAAATTACTTTGGCTATTCGGGGCCTTTTGTGGTTCCATATGAATTTTAGGATTGCTTGTTCTAGTTTCGAGAAGAATGCTGGTGCAATTTTGATTGGGATTGCATTGAACGTGTAGATAGCTTTGGGTAGTGTTGACATTTTGACAATATTTATTCTTCCAATCCATGAGCAGGGAATGTCTTTCCATTTCTTTATATCTTCTTCAATTACCTGCATAAGCTTTCTATAGTTTTCAGCATACAGATCTTGTACATCTTTGGTTAGATTTATCCCTAGGTATTTTATGCTTCTTGGTGCAATTGTGAATGGGATCAGTTTCTTTATTTGTCTTTCTGTTGCTTCATTGTTAGTGTATAAGAATGCGACTGATTTCTGTACATTGATTTTGTATCCTGCAACTTTGCTGAATTCATGTATCAGTTCTAGCAGACTTTTGGTGGAGTCTGTCGGATTTTCCATGTATAATATCATGTCATCTGCAAAAAGCGAAAGCTTGACTTCATCTTTGCCAATTTTGATGCCTTTGATTTCCTTTTGTTTTCTGATTGCTGATGCTAGAACTTCCAGCACTATGTTAAACAACAGTGGTGAGAGCAGGCATCCCTGTCGTGTTCCTGATCTCAGGGAAAAAGCTCTCAGTTTTTCCCCGTTGAGGATGATGTTAGCTGTGGGCTTTTCATAAATGGCTTTTATGATCTTTTTTTTTTTAAATTTTTTTTTTCAACGTTTATTTTATTTTTGGGACAGAGAGAGACAGAGCATGAACGGGGGAGGGACAGAGAGAGAGGGAGACACAGAATCGGAAACAGGCTCCAGGCTCCGAGCCATCAGCCCAGAGCCCGATGCGGGGCTCGAACTCACGGACCGTGAGATCGTGACCTGGCTGAAGTGGGACGTTAACCGACTGTGCCACCCAGGCGCCCCAAAGTATGTTCCTTCTATCCCGACTTTCTCAAGGGTTTTTATTAAGAAAGGGTGCTGGATTTTGTCAAAGGCCTTTTCTGCATCGATCGACAGGATCATATGGTTCTTCTCTTTTTTTTTGTTAATGTGATGTATCACGTTGATCGATTTGCGAATGTTGAACCAGCCCTGCATCCCAGGAATGAATCCCACTTGATCATGGTGAAGAATTCTTTTTATATGCTGTTGAATTCGATTTGCTAGTATCTTATTGAGAATTTTTGCATCCATATTCATCAGGGATATTAGCCTGTAGTTCTCTTTTTTTACTGGGTCTCTGTCTGGTTTAGGAATCAAAGTAATACTGGCTTCATAGAATGAGTCTGGAAGTTTTCCTTCCCTTTCTATTTCTTGGAATAGCTTGAGAAGGATAGGTATTATCTCTGCTTTAAACGTCTGGTAGAACTCCCCTGGGAAGCCATCTGGTCCTGGACTCTTATTTGTTGGGAGATTTTTGATAACCGATTCAATTTCTTCGCTGGTTATGGGTCTGTTCAAGCTTTCTATTTCCTCCTGATTGAGTTTTGGAAGAGTGTGGGTGTTTAGGAATTTGTCCATTTCTTCCAGGTTGTCCAATTTGTTGGCATATAATTTTTCATAGTATTCCCTGATAATTGTTTGTATCTCTGAGGGATTGGTTGTAATAATTCCATTTTCATTCATGATTTTATCTATTTGGGTCATCTCCCTTTTCTTTTTGAGAAGCCTGGCTAGAGGTTTGCCAATTTTGTTTATTTTTTCAAAAAACCAACTCTTGGTTTCTTTGATCTGCTCTACCATTTTTTTAGATTCTATATTGTTTATTTCTGCTCTGATCTTTATTATTTCTCTTCTTCTGCTGGGTTTAGGGTGTCTTTGCTGTTCTGCTTCTCTTTCCTTTAGGTGTGCTGTTAGATTTTGTATTTGGGATTTTTCTTGTTTCTTGAGATAGGCCTGGATTGCAATGTATTTTCCTCTCAGGACTGCCTTTGCTGCGTCCCAAAGCGTTTGGATTGTTGTATTTTCATTTTCGTTTGTTTCCATATATTTTTTAATTTCTTCTCTAATTGCCTGGTTGACCCACTCATTCGTTAGTAGGGTGTTCTTTAACCTCCACGCTTTTGGAGGTTTTCCAGACTTTTTCCTGTGGTTGATTTCAAGCTTCATAGCATTGTGGTCTGAAAGTATGCATGGTATAATTTCAATTCTTGTAAACTTATGAAGGGCTGTTTTGTGACCCAGTATATGATCTATCTTGGAGAATGTTCCATGTGCACTCGAGAAGAAAGTATATTCTGTTGCTTTGGGATGCAGAGTTCTAAATATATCTGTCAAGTCCATCTGATCCAATGTATCATTCAGGGCCCTTGTTTCTTTATTGACTGTGTGTCTAGATGATCTATCCATTTCTGTAAGTGGGGTGTTAAAGTCCCCTGCAATGACCACATTCTTATCAATAAGGTTGCTTATGTTTATGAGTAATTGTTTTATATATCTGGGGGCTCCGGTATTCGGTGCATAGACATTTATAATTGTTAGCTCTTCCTGATGGATAGACCCTGTAATTATTATATAATGCCCTTCTTCATCTCTTGTTACAGCCTTTAATTTAAAGTCTAGTTTGTCTGATATAAGTATGGCTACTCCAGCTTTCTTTTGGCTTCTAGTAGCATGATAAATAGGTCTCCATCCCCTCACTCTCAATCTAAAGGTGTCCTCAGACCTAAAATGAGTCTCTTGTAGACAGCAAATAGATGGGTCTTGTTTTTTTTATCCATTCTGATACCCTATGTCTTTTGGTTGGCGCATTTAATCCATTTACATTCAGTGTTATTATAGAAAGATATGGGTTTAGAGTCATTGTGATGTCTGTATGTTTTATGCTTGTAGTGATGTCTCTGGTACTTTGTCTCACAGGATCCCCCTTAGGATCTCTTGTAGGGCTGGTTTAGTGGTGACAAATTCCTTCAGTTTTTGTTTGTTTGGGAAGACCTTTATCTCTCCTTCTATTCTAAATGACAGACTTGCTGGGTAAAGGATTCTCGGCTGCATATTTTTTCTGTTTAGCACACTGTAGATATCGTGCCAAGCCTTTCTGGCCTGCCAAGTTTCAAAGGAGAGATCAGTCACGAGTCTTATAGGTCTCCCTTTATATGTGAGGGCACGTTTATCCCTTGCTGCTTTCAGAATTTTCTTTTTATCCTTGTATTTTGCCAGTTTCACTATGATATGTCGTGCAGAAGATCGATTCAAGTTACGTCTGAAGGGAGTTCTCTGTGCCTCTTGGATTTCAATGCCTTTTTCCTTCCCCATTTCAGGGAAGTTCTCAGCTATAATTTCTTCAAGTACCCCTTCAGCACCTTTCCCTCTCTCTTCCTCCTCTGGGATACCAATTATGCGTATATTATTTCTTTTTAGTGTATCACTTAGTTCTCTAATTTTTCCCTCATACTCCTGGATTTTTTTATCTCTCTTTCTCTCAGCTTCCTCTTTTTCCATAACTTTATCTTCTAGTTCACCTATTCTCTCCTCTGCCTCTTCAATCCGAGCTGTCGTCATTTCCATTTTGTTTTGCATTTCGTTTAAAGCGCTTTTCAGCTCCTCGTGACTGTTCCTTAGTCCCTTGATCTCTGTGGCAAGAGATTCTCTGCTGTCCTGTATACTGTTTTCAAGCCCAGTGATTAATTTTATGACTATTATTCTAAATTCACTTTCTGTTATATTATTTAAATCCTTTTTGATCAGTTCATTAGCTGTTGTTATTTCCTGGAGATTCTTCTGAGGGGAATTCTTCCGTTTGGTCATTTTGGATAGTCCCTGGAGTGGTGAGGACCTGCAGGGCACTTCCCCTGTGCTGTGGTGTATAACTGGAGTTAGTGGGCGGGGCCGCAGTCCGACCCAATGTCTGCCCCCAGCCCACTGCTGGGGCCACAGTCAGACTGGTGTGTGCCTTCTCTTCCCCTCTCCTAGGGGCGGGATTCACTGTGGGGTGGCGTGTCCCGTCTGGGCTACTTGCACACTGCCAGGCTTGTGTTGCTGGGGATCTGGCGTATTAGCTGGGGTGGGTAGGCAAGGTGCACGGGGGGTGGAGGGCAGGCTTAGCTCGCTTCTCCTTAGGTGATCCACTCCAGGAGGAGCCCTGTGGCAGCGGGAGGGAGTCAGATCCGCTGCTGGAGGTTTGGCTCCGCAGAAGCACAGAGTTGGGTGTGTGCGCGGAGCGAGCAAGTTCCCTGGCAGGAACTGGTTCCCTTTGGGATTTTGGCTGGGGGATGGGCGGGGGAGATGGCGCTGGCGCCTTTGTTCCCCGCCAAGCTGAGCTCTGCCGTCCGGGGGCTCAGCAGCTCTCCCTCCCTTTGTCCTCCGGCCTTCCCGCTTTCCGAGCAGAGCTGTTAACTTCTGACCTCCCAGACGCTAAGTCGCGCTTGCTGTCGGAACACAGTCCGTCCGGCCCCTCCGCTTTTGCCAGCCAGACTCGGGGGCTCCGCTTGGCCGGCGAGCCGCCCCTCCGCCCCGGCTCCCTCCCGCCAGTCCGTGGAGCGCGCACCGCCTCGCCGCCCTTCCTACCCTCTTCCGTGGGCCTCTCGTCTGCGCTTGGCTCCGGAGACTCCGTTCTGCTAATCCTCTGGCGGTTTTCTGGGTTCTTTAGGCAGGTGTAGGTGGAATCTAAGTGATCGGCAGGACGCGCGGTGAGCCCAGCGTCCTCCTACGCCATCTTCCCTCCCTCTCCCACTTCACTTACTTTTGAACTAAAAAAATAAAAATGTCCTGACCCCTTACTGGTTTCCTACTCTATAAGCCTCTCCACTTTCTTATCCTGTCATTATACATCCACTCACTCATCCAAAAAAAAAAAAAAAATGAGTAGCTAATAATTTTTGAGATAGTGTGTCTATTATTTTACTTATATTATTTCAGTGTATCTTTATACCAATTTTACAGGCATATAAATTATTTTTACTCTCATTTTACAGATGAATAATCTGAAGCTCAAAGTCACAAAATACATAAGTGGTTGAAGTGGGTTTCAAACCCACTCATTCTGATTCCATACTTGTTTTTTAATCACAGCTCTCTATTAAATCCTCATCAATCATTTCCACCACTCTGCCATTCAAATTCCTCACACTTTAAAGCTTCTCATGAATTAGCTCTCGCAAAATGTCATCACTGAGAAGTGACCCTCTGTATCACTGCTGTCTCTGTTCTCAGCTGTTATCCTTACCTTACACTGCATTGGAATTTTTGAGGTCAGAAGACAGAAAATTCGCAGTCTCTTTGTCAACCACATTGTACTTTTTATTTAGAAACTAACTACTAGGGTACCTGGGTGGCCCAGGTGGTTAAGTGCATGACTTCAGCTCATGATCTCATGGTTCCTGAGTCGGACCCCCACATTCAGCTCACTGCTGTCAGCATGGAACCCACTTAGGATCCTCTGTCCCTTTCTCTCTTTCTGCCACTCCCCCCACTCACCAGCATGCATATCTGCACGCACGTGAGCTCTCTCTCTTTCTCAAGAGTAAATAAACATTAAAAAAAATTAAAAAATCAACTCCATGCTTCTTTTTCCACACTTCCAAAGGATGGGTGCTCATTTCTTATGTAAACGTTCATCAACTGTCTCTGCATTGGATTCTATCCCCTCCAGCCTGTTTCAGTATTGACATGTTGCCCTGTGTTTAGGACTTTCCCCCCTTTTACAATCTTAGTACTCTTAGTAGTCACTCTTTTCTTTATACATATAAAAATGTGTATAAATTTCCCACAGTAAGGAAAAAATAAGTTAACAACAACAAAGCTATTCTCAAACCTATGTATTCCTGAGACTACTGCATGATATATTTAATTATTAATGTTTGTCATAAAACAACAGTCTCTATATCCTGCCTCCTGTCATTCAAATACTACTTTCAGACTTTTCAATCCTCTGCATCTATCTCTATTGAACAGCTTTAAACAATATTGTCAATCATCGCCAAATGTGATGGAAACTTTACAATCCTTGTTTTATCTGACACCCATTTTACCTGAGATTATTAATACATTTCAGATTCTCCATACTCTTTTGTATACTGAATTTTTGTCATGGTTCACCCGAGTCACTAAGCAATGTCACTTTCTGTATCTTTATACATTCAACAGTTCTGTTATACCTTAAAAATATTGATGCCCTCATACCACAATGCTAGATTTGATTAATTATAGACTATTTACACAATGAAATACTATGTACAGTGTGAATTAACTATCTAAAAATTATATAAACTATGGATAAATTTCTCAAACAGTGTTGACTAAATGAATAGAGACCCAATTTGTAGAATATAGTGCATGATTTTCTTTCTTGATCTGGGTGTTAAGTACATGGGCATGTTTATTTGTGAATAAGCTCTGTGTGTGTATCTATCTATCTATCTATCTATCATCTATCTATTATCTATCATCTATCTATTATCTATCATCATAATCTATTATCTATCTATCTATCTATCTATTATCTATCTATCTATTATCTATCTATCTATCTATCATCTATCAATCATCTATTATCTATCTATCTATCTATCTATCTATCATGTATCTGTCATCTATCTATCTATCTATCTACACATACATATATCTCACTTTGAGCAATCTCTTACACACTTGTGGTTTTTGCTATTATCTGAGAATCCTCTCCAGATTCCCATACCTATTATGATACTGATGCCCATAACAATATGCTTTACTTACTACTCACTCCATGTTGCCACCAGTAAGTATATCATATGATGTCTTCAAATAAATCATTGCAAAATTAAACAGGCTAGTTTCCTTCTAAACTAGCTTTATCCCCATATCTTCACAGACTAGTCAAACTGGTCCTCCTTATCTGTACACATCAAAAATTAATAAAAGTTCTTCCCATTAACCATCACAAGTATTAGTGCTTTAATTCAGAACCTCAGTTCTCACAATGAATATGTCATGGAGCTCAAGGGTAATGTAATTGCTTCTTCTTCTCAGTCAATATTCTACATTGAATTCAAATGATAAAACTAAAACCAAATGTTCATCTCACTCCATTATTAAAACATTTTCAAGTATCTTTAGTGTAAAGGCCAAATTCCTTACCAAAACGTCTCTTAAGTCCAGGAGGTCTATTGCCCAACCTAACTTTTTAAAAATTTTTATTTAAATTCCAGTTAGGTAAACATACAGTGGAGTGTAATACAGTTTTGGGTATACAATCTAGTGATTCAACACTTCCACAAAACAACTGGTGCTCATCACAAATTTCATCCATCCCCCTACCCATCTCCCTTCTGGTAACCATGTTTGTTCTCTATAGTTATGAGTCTGTATCTTGCCAACCTGACTTTTTTAAACCTCCCACGTAAAAATTACCAGCAAATAGCTATTCTAGAAAAACACTCTGACAATTATAGGCGTGTTCATAGATATTTATAAAATATAATAAAAAAGCTAAAACTAACAAAGAGAATAGATTATCCCCCCAAATACAGAAACAAAAGCATACTAGTAATATTGAATCAGTACTTAAAACAATCTGATGCTTATCCATTTTTTTTTCAATGCTATAAAAGAGATTTAAAAAAAAAATGTTTTTCTTTGAGAGAGGCAACCTAATGGGACATGCAACACATTTGAGAAGTGATAAGATGACAGAAGCCAATAAAAGTGTCCTGACTAAACTCAGGGATAAAAATTAAAAGAAAGGAAAAGAAAAGTAAATACACTGGACTTAGGAGGCTGCAAAAAATGGACTGAAAACAGAAGAATGGCATGAGGAAATAAACACTAAAAAGCTGGGGAAGATAAAGATTTATGTATTATTATGAATGACAGATGTGGTATAAAAAGATATCTAACATGCATAATTTTGTCGCTGAAGAAAGAAAGTAACAAATGAAATGAAAACTAGAAACACTTCAAAGAAAAATAGAAGAACTATTAAAATAGGGAAATATCTGAAGTTATAGAGTAAATGTAGGCATAATAATCAACGCGAGGATATATCCAAAGTGAAACTACTGGACTTTTTGAATAAAGGGTCTTGAAGCCCCGCAGGCAAAATAATAGTAAGAGTAGTAAGAAAGACGAATTTACCAGAAAGAAGAAAAAAAAATCATTTTTGGATTCTGAACTATTGTGTGTAGGCCTAGTTTACTCCTTATCGTTTCATTGTGTGGCTATACCTCAATTTGTGTATCTATTCTATTGTTGATGGGCATTTGAGTTGCTGTTTTTTTCTTTTTTTTTTTTTTTTCCTTTTGGCTATGATATGCAGTCTTGATGTCAATAGTTTTGTGTATGTTTTTAGGTAGATAAATATAGGTATTTCTTTAAAAAACTTTTTTTAAACATTTATTTATTTATTTATTTTTGAAGAGACTGAGAGAGACAAAGCACGAGCAAGGTAGGGGCAGAGAGAGGGAGACAGAACCTGAAGCAGGCTCCAGGCTCTGAGCTGTCAGCACAGAGCCAAATGGGGGACCCAAACTCACGAATCATGAGATCAGGCCTGAGCCGAAATCAGATGCTTAACCAACTGAGTCACCCAGGTGCCCAAGGTATTTCTATATATGGACTACTAAGAATGGAATTGTTGAGTTATATGGAATCCTATTGTTCAGCTTTAGTAACATACCAACAGTTTTCCAAAATAGTTGGGTCAATTTCACTCACTTGTTTCTTAGCCTTGAATTCTCTTATTTTTATTACTTTAATATATCTAGCAGACAATTGGACAGCTCAACTCAAATTACAAATGTCCCAAACTTAACTCATGATACCATTCCATCAAAACTTCTCTTCCAGAATCCTTTTCTTAGCAAATGAGATTTACATTCACTCAGTTATCATGCAAGACATCTTGATATCTCTGCCCATCACTCACAGACCACAAGAAATCTCGATTCTACCTCTTTCCTCATTTATTTTCTCTATACTGTCGCCTTCAAACTGCCACTATCTCTGTTTAATTGCTGAAGCAGCCCTGATTGGTTGATCTGAATATCTTTTTTATTTATTTATTTTATTTATTTTAATTTTTTTTTATTTTTTAGTCTCCAGTACAGCATTCACACTGCAAAGAAAACAATTTATACAAACACACATTTATCATACTGTTATCCTGTGCAAAGTATTTCCGGAGTTTCTTATTCCTCTTTAACACAATCCAACATTAAGAATATTTTTAGATTTTTCTTGATAAAATTCACTTTCTACCCTTTAAACATTCTCTTCCTCTCTCATTATATTCTGTTCATGTTGAACTGTCATTTTTAGGGACCTCCTAAACTCCTGAGGCTTAGCTAGCTCTGGAACGTGTTTTCTTTCTTCCAACTGTAGCTTACGCTGCATTGTGTTTTACTTCCCTGTGGCATAGTCAAAGGCATGTTTGGTTCTACTTAAAACAGAGTAGGAAACATGTTTTCCAGATGTGAACTTGTTTCAGTAAGATCCTGGAAATGTGGGAAGTTTGGATGGTTCCCATGCATATGGAAAGTAGGGGGGAAATACATAGCTATTTAAATAAGAAAATAAAAATAAGAAAATAAGTTGACGAAATAAGAAAATAGGTTGCCAGAAAGGAGGCCAGACGCTCTTGTACATAAAGCGTACTTTTCTCTTGATCATTTATTTCTGTTGATATTAATTAATGCATTTTTCTTTGTACTTTTCTTCTTCTTCCTCCATCTCCACTCTCTTCCTCCTCCATTTCTTCTTATTTGTCATTTGAGTTAGTTTTTTAAAATATTCGTTACCTGTGTCTTCAATACATAGAGAGGGGAAATTTGAAATTCACTGCTGAAAGACTTAGGGACATCAAAACAGCTACTACCACTCACATTGGAGGTCTAAAAAATAATAGCTTACCTGCTATCAACGGGTTTTTAATGTTTTTAATGTATAAAATTGTGCATTAATATTTTTAATGTACACAAATAAAAAAATTCTATGTTCTTTATCTCACCCTTTATTTCTGCTGATGCATAAATCTATGAAGTTTTCTCTTTAGCCATTTATATTCATTTTCATTTCATTTAGTATGTTTTGCTGTGCTCAACACTATATAACTTACTAATTAATTTTATTCCATTAATACCTTTTATTTATTTTACTTCATTTTGTTTTACTTCCTCACTTCCCTTCCAAGTACACTCAAAGATACTTTCCCATTCTACCCTTTAGGCTGAAAATGCCTTCTTTAAAATCTTAATGGAGAAATTAATAATTAAAATGATACTTTATCACTGTTATGCTGAAAATGTTGCAAGACCACCTTACAGAACAAGCTATTGTAGTCTCAGTGCTGAATTAAACTGCATTTTGACCAGGAAGGAAAGAAAGAAAGAAAGAAAGAAAGAAAATGAGAGAGACTGTCATTCCCTTCAAACCTCTCTACAAACTTCAGTGTGGAGGCATTCTACAACCACTCTTCAACAAGGTCTTTGGAGAGTGGACAGTGTATTAGAGGTTGAGGAAGTAAGTTTACTGAAGGGCTATATGCAAATTTACCTCTTTTTCTCCAGCACCCCCACCCCCCACCCCCAATTACATTAAAGGAAATGACAGTAAAAGAAGCTTTTTGGCAGAAAGTAAGCAACTTATTCTTTTAGCATTAAACTTGATATATTGATCTATATTTGAAAAGATAGTTTGAGTGATTCAAAATTTGCATATTTTTATACATGATACCTCCCCTCACCCCACCTTTGGCATTCAAAGTGACAGTTAAGAAAAGTAGCAGGGAATAAGTGCTTGGGATGCAGTTAAATGCAGCATAAATGGATCCTTTTAAAGAATAACACTTTTAATGGTTACTTAACCTACATATGACTCCATTTCTTCGTACAGAAAAATAGGGATAATATTTATCACTCATAAAACTTTTTAATATGTCACCTCATTAATCTCCTACCCCTCTGTGTGACCCTGAGAGAGAAAAGCTCTAGATAAAACACAAGAGCTATAAGGCTGGCACTCAATTTTAGATATAGAAATGGATAGACCCAAAGGCTTGAGCTATTGCTATTTAAAGCTGTTGCAGGAGTCTCAATCTTTCACAACAAGCTAGAACTAAATAACCTGGACTTTTGCCTCAGTAAGTTACTTAAAAATATAATAAGTTAGTATAGAAGGACCCACCAAAGCAATCAATATCTTACGAAATTGCCAGACTGTAATATGTTTTTTAAATGGCATTAGTGTTAAATGCATTAACTTTAATGAAGAACCTGGAAATGGTCTCTTAATAACCTTATTGGGACATGACTACTTTTAAATGGCTTTCACTTTGTCCTTGGAATTCATATGATGCATGTGACAGAGGCTTGCTCAGTGTTAACAGAGGATTAGATGAAGGAAATTAATTAAGGCTTCCTTGCAACGTTTTCCCCTTGAGCCATTCAGTATGCTGAAGTGATATGACAGGGTACTATCCTTTCTCTAAATCTACTCATTAAATAACTCAATTGGGTTTAAACACACATCTTCTTCTTTTCTAAATTAGACCATAATTTTTTCTCCTTGTCTTTCTAACCTGACCCCTTCGAGCCACTGCCTCCTCTGTGATTTGTAATTACCTTTTAGCTTCCAAGAATAGGACAGCCACGAAGTGTGTCCATGATTTTGGAGTCCACCAATTCACTTTCTTGAGACCTGTCTTCAATTGAGATGACAAATTTAAATAGGTTAGGGACATTTGATTAACTAATCCCCTGGACAAATAAGTATCTAGAATGATTTCCTAGAATTGAAACCGTACCTATCAGTTATGTTCTCTGATAGTAGATGGAACTCAGGTCTATGACTGAAATTTTCAAACACAGTTCATACCACACTTTAATAGTTAGTATAACTATTACTTTTCAATTTTATATTTTATAAATAAATAGAATCATTTGTCTTTAAGCTCTCACAAGTTGTGATCCGTATCTGTCTTCCAGGCTTTATTGTTATAAACGTATTAATTCTTTGATATTCTAGGCCATTACTTATAAAATAATATAAAGTAAAAGTAATATTCACAAAAGAAAGCTTATGCTCTTTTCTAAAGGAAAGAGAGCATTCAACTATGGCAATGATATGTGAAAAGTAAATTAAGATATAATGCTTTTTGAAAAATTATATCAAGTTTGATGTTTTCAAGTAAACAACTATAGAGTTCTTGGTTTCTTACATACTAGTCTCAATCAAATAAAAAGCTCAAGTTTTAAAATATTTGTTAAAATGCCTGCCATTTTGATGTCAAGGAGGAAGATGTGAAGACATCTCTCTGAATTTAAGGTTAGACTGTTCAGTCTTTCTCCTTTTCTTCATCAAGATACTTTTTTTACACATGACATTAATGAGGAAACTCAACCTGGAAAAAGAGGAACATGACTTTGTGTAAAATAATTATCTAGGAAATCAGGCATAGATGATCAATGGCATGGTAGAATTAACAATGCCCACTGATGAAAATGGAAATCAAAACTTGCTCACACAGACAAATTAAAGGGTATTTAAAACACTAATATTATAATTAAAACCATGCACATATGTATACACACACACACACAAAGCACTGTTTATCCAAATTGTTAATATATTTTGTTGATTGCATTGTAGTAATAACTCTCTGAAAAAGCCAGTGTTATTATTCTTCATTAAGTTGGACTATATTTTCTAAAATTAAAAAAACAGAAATGATCACATTAACAAATTTTACCTAATTTATAATACTAATATACTAATGTAAAAAAAATCCATAGTTCACTGGTTAATATATTTGTTGATTCATTAGTTTAATTACTGTAAGACTGACAGTTCCATTTTCATGCAAATCAGACATGTGCAAATTTTGATCAACCTTAATACCTAAGATTAAATACTTAAAATACCTCAAAATACAAATGTGACAAGGTAAACTGCATTCAGTGTTTTTTAGAATTATGGCAACTAAGATGGTTCCAAAACAATATCTTGCAAATATTTAATGAGATCCAGAAATATTATAACACATTCATGCAAAATTTTATTCAAATCATTAGTGAAAACATAGTAATTCAACTGTCTTAAAACATGCACATAACATTGTAAAATAAATCGGAAACATTTGAATTCTCACATAAATCTAAAATCCCTATCTTGTGCATAATAATGAAATTATATTATACCTGCTAAAAATGTGAATTCCAAAATTTCAAGATTTCCTGTAGGGAAACAACCTCAGTCTGTTTGTAGAGTTTCTGATACATAGGTGAAGAGTATAATTGCAGTTGCAAACTTTATCTTTTTAGCTTGACCATTAAAAAAAAAAAGTTGATCTGAGTCACAAAAAGTACAAATTTTGTTTTCATTAATTCACCTACCAGTTCTTGCCTAGTGCTCTGTTTTTTAATAGACCGAATCTCAAAAGAATTCCTATTAATAAAGATACTGTCCTATGACATTCAAGTATATCGTTTATAGTAAATCCGGGTAATAAGTTGACAGCTGATAAGAACCCCCCACAACAGAGACTTTTCTATACTGTTTGCCTAGATTTAGGTGAGCATTCTAGTATGATGCAGTTCCTACTAGTTACAGTGATTTTATTAGTTGTCTACAGTGGGATTCCTCAATATGCGATCTTTACGACACTTTAATCAGAATCAGCAGGTGTGTTTTCTTCAAATGTGAATTCCTAGGTCCCACGAGAGACCAAATGAATCAAAATTTATGTGGTAGAGCGTGAGTCTGGATTTTAATGATTTGTCCAAGTGGTTGTTATCCACATTAAGTTGGCGAATGCATGTGCATTTTTCTTTTTCTCTATTCCTTTTTTTTTCACATGTGCATTCTTAAGTCCAAGTAAAGAGTAGATGATACACATATCAAATATTTCACATAGGTGTCGTTCACAAATAGGACCAGGTGATTGAGTACTGATAAAATAGTTTAAGCGATGTTAACAATTATAACCTGCTACACAAACTGAGTACAAATGAGCAAGATTTTAAGATTCAGGGTGCACCAAGGTCATGGACCTTCTCTAGCTTTGGCGATTTTCAAGCTTGCCTGATGAGTCCCATGGGGTGCTTAGTAAACTATAGATAATTATGTTTCAACACAACCTACTGAATAAGGACTCCTTGGAGCAGATGCCCGGTAATCAATATAGTTAACTATCTAGACTGGTGACATTTATCCTCAAGAAAGTTTGGGATATACTTCCTAGTGTATTCTCAGGCTGGCACTACAAAATAATCATAATAACTTTGACCTAACTTGTTAAGATTTCTCAATTGCTAGTGTGGCATTATATCCTTAATTAGCACAGATACTCTAATCTGTTTGAATTATGTCCCTGATATCTGTTAGGTACACCCTATATGCTCTTACTTTTTTCTTACAAAGGATTGAATTAAAATTGATGTCCTGTTACTATTCTTGTATTTGCATAGGATTGTTTTTAATGAAAAGTCAATGCCCGCAATATCTGTACAATGTAATCTGTAAGCTGTCGGATACGATATTCAAAGTCTGTTCAAAAAATAACTATAAAATTCAGTTGTCTACATTCAGAGCTCATTACAATCCATTTAATACTCCCCCCCACCAAAAAAGCAGTTCTTTAAGATATTCTTCTTTAAGGATAAACTGTGGTTTAGAATGGATTAAAAGTGCAGCTATCTTTCTAGATTCCAAGATACTACAAAGCTATTAAAATCAAAACAGTATGGTACTGGCACAAAAATAGATGCATATAGATCAATAGAAAAAGAGTCCAGAAATAAACCCACACCTATATGGTCAATTAATCTATGACCAATTTCAATTGGTCAATTTTCAATTTTCAATTTCAATTGACCAATCTATGGTCAATTTTCAATAAGTGGTGCTGAAAAACCTGGACAGCTACATGCAAAAGAATGAAACTGGGCCAGGGCGCCTGGGTGGCTCAGTCAGTTAAGTGTCTGACTTCAGCTCAGGTCATGATTTCACAGCTCCATGAATTTGAGCCCCACTTTGGGCTCTGTGCTGACAGCTCAGACCCTGAAGCCTGCTTCAGATTCTGTGCCTCCCTCTCTCTCTGCCCTCCCCTGCTTGCACTCTGTCTCTCTTTCTCTTAAAAATAAATAAAAACATTATTCTTTTTAAAAAAGAATGAAACTGGGCCAACTCAAAATGGATTAAAGACCTAAGTGTGAGACCTGAAACCATAAAATTCTTCAAAGAAAACGTAGGCAGTAATCTCTTGGACTTTGACCTTAGCAACATATTTATGGATATGTTGCCTCAGGCAAGGTAAACAAAAGCAAACATGAACTATTGGGATTACTTAAAAATAAAAAGCTTCTGTACAGCAAAGGAAACCATCAATGAAACAGAAAGGCAACCTACTGGATAAGAGAAGATATTAGTACATGAGATGGGTTTAATATCCAAAATACATAAATAATTTATACGACTCAACACCAAAACATAAACAATCCAATTAAAAACTGGGCTGAGAACCTGAACTGCCATTTTCGAAAGAAGGCATCCAGATGGCCAACAGACACATGAGAAGATGCTCAACATCACTCATTAGGGAAATGTAAATCAAAACCACAATGAGCTATGACTTCACATCTGTCAGAATGGCTAGTATTACGAGACAAGAAATAACAAGTGTTGGTGAGCATGTGGAGGAAAAGGAACCCTTGTGCACTGTTGATAGAAGTGTACATTGGTACAACAACTGTGGAAAACAGTATGGAGGTCCCTCAAAAAATTAAAAATTAAAATATTGTATGACCCAGTAATTCCACTATGGGGTACTTAATTAAAGAAAATGAAAATCCGAATTTGAAAAGACATATGTACCTCTATGTTTACTGTAGCATAATTTATAATAGCCAACGTATGGCAGCAACCAAGTGTCCATTGATAGATAAAAGGATAAGAAAGATGTGAAATACACACACACACATACACACATACACACGCGCACACACACACACACACACACACTGGAATGTTGCTCAACTATTAAAAAATGAGATTTTGCTGTTTGCAACAGCATGGATGAACATAGAGGGTACTATGCTAAGTGAAATAAATCAGACAGGAAAAGACAAATACCATATAACTTCACTTTTTTGTGGAATCTAGAAAACAAAACAAACAAATGAGCAAACAAAAAACAGACTCTTAAATACAGAGAACAAAATGGTGGTCGCCAGAGAGGAGGTGGGGGGGGGGATGGGTGAAATCATTGAGGGGAATAAGAAGTACAAACTTCCAGTTATAAAATAAGTAAATCATGAAGATAAAAAATACAGCATAGGAGGGATGCCTGGCTGGCTCAGTCAGTTAAGCCTCCGACTTTGGCTCAGGTCATGATCTTGTGGTCTGTGAGTTCGAGCCTCACATCGGGCTCTGTGCTGACAGCTCAGAGCCTGGAGCCTGCTTCGGAATCTGTGTCTCCCTCTCTCTTTGCCCCTCCCCCACTCATGCTTGCTCTCTCTCTCTCTCTCTCTGTCAAAAATCGATAAACATTAAAAAAATTAAAAAATACAGCATAGGAAATACAGTCAATAATGTCGTGATAATGTTGTATGGTGACAGATGGTGACTACACTTATTGTGAGCATTGAGTAAAGTATAGAATTGTTCAATCTCTATGTTGCACACCTGAAACCAATATAACATTTTATATAAATTGTTCTTCAATAATAAATTTAAAAAATAAAATAATTAAAACTAGAGCCTCCTTGTCTGTTCTTTGCTAATGTTTTATGTTCTGAGAATCAGAGAACACAAAAGGCAGCATCACATTCTGGTCTCATGAGAGAGACAGAATGGCAAGATTTGGGAGATACATGCTGAAATAATCACATCATGAAGACCAACTATGACACTAGGTACACAACCAATTAAAAAAAAATTCTCTCTCTCTGTCCCTCCCCCACTCACACTCTATATTTCTCAAAAAATTGAATAAACATAAAAAAATTAAAAAAATTAATTGGGGTACATCCACTTGGAGAATTTGGAATGGTAATGATTTCCCCCCATTATTATGATTTTACATCATAGAATCACTTACCATCTTTAATAATTCTATTCTTTCTAAGACCGCCAACAAAAGGGACTTATGGTTCTTCTTTTTATTGCAAATATATTTTTTAAAAAGTGTGTCAGCTCTAATATCGAAGCTATAATACAGATTTTTAATTATTGGCACTATACTATAAAGCACAATAAGGAATATCCCCTTTAAATAAAATGAGGGTAGTATTTCACTGGGGAATAAACCCAATATATTTTCTGTCTTTCCATATCTTCACCCAATGAGGATATTTTATAGGCTAATTTCTAAATAGATAATTTTATAGAATAATTTCTAAATTTAAAAATATGATGAAAGCCATGTTTTGCTCAAGGACACTATTTGACACACACCATCTAGGTTGATTTGACAAGCTTCAGAAGGCAAAACACTGAGTTTTGAGTTTGGTCGTGTCCAGCTTTTTTCTCCTCACCCTAGAGAATCTGGTGGCTTGAACTGTTGGGACACGACCAGATCACCACCATTTTTTTCTTCTCACAGTTGAATCCACCGTGACAGAACACTCACATCCATGAGATGCAGCACCAGCGAATAGCCTCCCACAAATCCACTAGACATCACAATGTTCTATTTGATGAAACCTGTTGCTTCTTCACTTTTATTGTTGATTTCAGGTGCTTCTTTACGTGGTCATTTCTTAATCATGTCTTATTGCTTTGTTTATACGTTTTTCAACTCTATCCCAGTTGATCTGGACACAGCCACTGCCACTGAAGAATGTGAAGAAGAAGGAAGCCAAGGCACGTGCTCCAAGTTTTCCAACTTCCTAGAACCAAATTCCTACGTACCAGTCATCCGCTCTTGCAATCTGGTTGACTATTGGACATTTTTCTAATACAGATCCTGAACCGTGGCCAAACACTCAGTTTCTACCAGTGGTGTCTTCTTAGATACTCAGTTAAATCCAGAATGTTTTAAGAACCGTCATCCTTTCATATACAAGTGAAAGAAGCCCCATCTACACTGGCCTGGCCTTGAATCTAGACCCAAGTAGAGATGACTCAGCTGTTAATGAGGAGTGGAATTGGAGGGGAGGGTCACAGACAGAGAAGGAAGAGCTTCAACACCTAGGATAGCCACCGAAAGTAAACAAATGTCATTTCAAGGTAAAGCAGTTTCCTGGTGCTGCCCTAGAATGTCACAGCTCTCTCTCCACAAGCTTTCTCAACCTCTGTAATTGAGGGAATTTACTGCTTTCCCCATTTTTTAAAATTAAATAATTTGTAAAATGAATAGTATCTTATTTAAAAAAAGAAAACAAGCTCTTGCCTCAGCAGGATAAATATGAGGACAGTTCCAACTGTTAGGTCCTCACAGGCGCTCCCTAAGGGGTAGAGTCGATGCTACCTGGAATACCTGATCTTGTTTATCAGTGCAACAGGTGAAATTCAACGCAAATATGGGAATAGAAAAAGTAATATTTAACAGCAACTACATCAGGGGCAAACACAAGCATATTCAAACATAAGCATTCACAAACTTTTACTTAGTCTTTGACTTAAAAAGATAGATTCTCTGGGGCGCCTAGATGGCTCAGTCAGTTAAGTGTCTGACTTAGGTTCAGGTCATGATCTCACTGCTCTCGAGTTCGAGCCCGACATTGGGCTCAATGCTGACAGCTCAGAGCCTGGAGCCTGCTTCAGATTCTCTGTGTGTGTCTCTCTCTGCCCCTCTCCTGCTTTCTCTCTCTCTCTCTCAAAAAAATAAACATTAAAAAAATTAAATTAATGTTTATTTATTTTTCAGACAGAGAGAGACAGAGAATGAACAGGGGAGGGTCAGAGAGAGAGGGAGACACAGAATCTGAAGCAGGCTCCAGGCTCTGAGCTGTCAACACAGGGCCTGACGTGGGGCTCCAGCTCACAGACCATGAGATCATGACCTGAGCCAAAGTCAGAAGCTCAACTGACTGAGCCACCCAGGCGCCCCAAACATTAAAAAAGAAATTAGAGATGGATTCCCTGTGTCCGATCAATGTCAGTCTCATGGGATATACTAAAATGAAAGAAGCTGAATAATTCAAATCATTCTAGAATTATAGACAATTAGACTAGAAAGCCTCTAAAACACTGAGAAAGAGAGAGAGGGAAAACAAAAGAAAGGGAATAAATGCACCTCCCAGGCCAGGTTGTAGAAATCATGTTCTCTAAAAGTTGAAAACAGGATTTGGGAGCATAGAAATTTGGGGCAGGTTCTCATGTGAGAGATCTAATAGATACTATAAATGAGAAAAGATGTTAAATATGTAGGTTTTGTATTATAAACAGAATTTCTTTGCCATTTCTGAGAGCATGCCATCAAGATTTAATTTAATGTGTAATTAATTTCCTCTCTGTTGATGCTATTTCCTTTTCTAGACAGGTCAAGACACAACTGTAGATTATTTGTGCTCAGTGATCATGGGCATAGTGATAATGATAGCGAGAACGATGATAGTGCCTGGCTATTTATACATACCATGAATTCTGTGAGAAATGCCTATAAATATTTTATAAACTGTATATCTGCCTTAATTAGGTCTGTTTTGTTTATTATAAATAAAATAAATAAAAATTCGCTACTCAATAATAGATATTAGTTACTCTAGATTTTTTAAAAATATATTCTTCCTTGTCAGCTCTCAATGTTTTATTTCTTAAAGGTCTGATACTGATTTGATTATTCTTATGTGTAGTGGAGTTACCAGCTTGTGGCCGAATCATGCCCACTCTAGTGTTCAGGCATGTTTGGACACATATCAGTTAGGGCGAGGAAGGACAAGGAAGTCCATCTTTAGCAAAAATTGGGGGATGGAGACTTACTCTGAATGTTTGTTACTCAGTAAATGGATTTGAAGACACGCATCTAATTCCTCATCTGTAATCTACAAGTGACATTGAAAAATAAGATGCCACCATCAGTGAGGATGGAAGTATTCGTGCGAAGGGCTGCTGTATAGGTTATGGTATCATCTTTGGTAATAAGATAAGTTCTGTGGTGGTTATGGAGGTTTAAAACTTTTTAGATGGGGAATCAAGTTTTTCTGCATATATATAAGATGCATATATAAGAAAAACCTATTATTCTTTAAAACACCTGCCTTATATCACTTTAGAGGTAAAGGATGTTTTCCTCCCTTATTATATCATCTATTGATGATACAATGTATTGATGATATAATGTATGTATTTTCATGGCACTACCTTTTAAATGGTCCTTCTTTTTTTTAATTATTTTTAGTGTTTATTCATTTTTGAGGGACAGAGAGAGACAGAGCGTGAGCAGGGAGGGGGAGAAAGGAAGACACAGAACCTGAAGCAGGCACCAGGCCCTGAGCTACCAGCACAGAACCCAATGCAGGGCTCGAGCTCACAAACAGTGAGATCATGACCTGAGCCAAAGACAGACACTCAACAGACTGAGCCACCCAGGCGCCCCAGGTCTTTCTTCTTCTTCTTTTTTTTTTTTTTAAGTGGACAGATTCCAGGTAACATAACAGGTAATCTTGAAATACTTAAGGAGAATATTTTAGTTAGAGATGGAGCTAGTTAAAATCACTTCTTACATGAGAGTTAGGAATTGGAACCGCATGAAGTTACTGGCTAATTGGCAGAAAGAATAAATGCCATACCAATAGAAAAATAGGAGTTGATGAGTAAGAAAGGCAAGTGTCATCAATTTTGTTCATGGAATATGTATACCCCAGAGTCTGTACGACATTTCTCATTTTAATCGATAAAATAGCATATGAAATAGCATAGCTTTTCTTTAGCTGCTATACTATTTCTCTACTGTTCATCAACAAAACACCTCAAAAATACCTCATTGTATGCTTACTGCTTTCAAAGTTTTAGAAAAATCTAAAATTACTACTTAAATCATTATTTAACCCATAAAAATAAATTTATTATTTTGTGAAGCTTATTGTAGGAGATGTGAACAGTTACCTTGCAATTCTACATTGTTTTCTTTTTTTGTGGTTTTATATCCTCTTGTCTTTTAACATACTTCCACAACTCCATCACCCTTTAGCTCATAAGAAAAAAGAGTGGCATTTATAAATATCAAGTAATATGTGTTATAGCTTTGCTAAACATCTCATCACCAGTTTGTTGCAAGAGATTTATAAATCAGATTTTCATTAAAACATAGAAAGAATCAACACCATGTGTTGTGCTAAATCCTATGCAGCTGCTGCTACAGCAGCTTAATAATGTGTAAACAGGAAGGCATTCAGTACTTTGTATAATATACAAATTGTAACTTTTTTCAAATATTTTTTAAAGAGTAAGATTAAAATCTAAGAAAGCGTGGTAAAATGAAATAACTTACAAGTGTTAACATTTATTTTATAGAAAGGGAGTTCTCTTTGAATCAAAGCTAAATGGGTATCTATAACTGAAATTAAAATACCAAAGTACTCTTGGAATTGAAATAGAAAAGCAGACTCAAAGAAGAATGTTGTGTATTAATGTATCTCCTCTAGTAATCTTAACTTTATTGCAATGTACTGTTTGCCTAAATATCAATCTCGCTGGCACTTTTATTACAATCCTGCAAATGGAAAGAGAGCAAATGAACCATTTACTGCCTTTATTTTCTAAGTATAATCATGTTTCTGTTTTCCATTCAAAGATAGTCAACTTTTTTTTTCCCTCCAACATAAAACATTCCTGAGTGTAATGACCAGATATGGTAAGAGTTTGATATTACACACCCTGCTTATTTATCTTACAATGTACCAAATGCCAGAATCAATTATTTATAAATTTTAGTTGAGAAGTTAGGAAATAATGCTCTAATGCAAAAATTTGCATAATTTAAATAATGTTTATGGCCAAGCACATATGAGATGTAAACACTACCCTGCATATACATTTTGAATTTATTGGACTTAAAATAACAACACTATAGGAGGAAAATCTTTTTTTAAAAGCACCATAAAACAAGACGGTAATTTTCTTTTTAAATGTTCATCTTCATATAGAAATTACATGCTTCTCTTCCATTCAGAAGAAACATCTCAGAGTGATGATGACTACTTTTCCTATGTTAATATAAATTTGCATTATTATTACGATGATCAAAATGGATGAGTTCATGAAGTAGTGTGAAAAAAATATGTTCTTGTCAGAGAAAGAAGACAGGCGGCTATTTCCTTCCAGGATGAGGACATTATGAGAATAATCTACAGACCAATATTCTTATTAGAGGCAAAGAATCTTTAAAAAATACTAGCAAAATGAGTTCAACAGCATAGAAAAATAATCATATATGACCAACTAGACTTCATCCGAAGAATGAATAGTCAATTTTATATATGAAAATTATTAGTGTAACGAAATAGATTAATGAGTTAAATGACACACAAGATTGTCTCAATAGATATAGCAAAACCTTTTGCCAAAATTCAACACCCTTCATCATAAAAGAACTCCAAAAGCTAGGAATAAAAGCAAAATTCTTCAACTTGTTAAAGAAAATCTATGAAAACCCCACAGCTAAGATCAAAGTTTATGGTGAAAGACTGAATGCCGTATGGCCTACATTGAGAACAAATACATGTACAACAGAATGAAAGAATTAAGTTCTTCAGAAAACACATGAAAAAAAATGCAAGATAGGAAACTGAACAATATTGTTGAAATAATTTTTATAAGATTTAAATAATTTAAAAAAAAATTCCATATTCATGAATAGCCCATGTTTATTGCATATGGCGGCACTCAAATAAATGTATAGATTCAATGCAATCCCTATCAATACCCAACCTGGTCTTTTCCCCAGATTCTAAATTCATATGGGATGCAAGGGCCACCGATTAGACAAGTAATCTTTAAAAAAGAATATCAATCCTTGAGGGTTCATACTTTCTGATTTCAAAACTTAAACCAAAGCTACAATGATCTAGATTGTGCGGTATCGACATAAAGAAATACCTAGAGAACAATGGAATAGAATTGGCAGACCAGAAATAAACCTTTACATTCATGATCAATTCATGTTTGATAAATCTCCCTAAATAATTCAATAGGGAAATAATAGTATTTTCGATAAAACATACGGATACAACAGGATATTCACAAGCAATAGGTGTGGTTGTACCAGTTCTTTATACTATACATTAAAATAAACTCAAAATAGATCACTGACCTAAATGTAAGAGCTAAAATATTAGACTTTGAGAAAAAACATAAGAATACATCTTCATGGCCTTAAATTAGGTAATGGTTTCTTCGACATGTCACCAAAACACACAGGACCACAGAAAGAATAGATAAATTTCACTTCATAACAATTTTGCTGCAAAGGGCATCAGCAAGAAAGTGAAGCTTCAATGTACAATATTTACAAATCATGTATCGGATAAGACATGTCTAGGAGACCACATAAAGAAGTATCACAACTCGGGGCGCCTGGGTGGCTCAGTCGGTTGGGCGTCCGACTTCAGCTCAGGTCACGATCTCACCGTCTGTGAGTTCGAGCCCCGCGTCGGGCTCTGGGCTGATGGCTCACAGCCTGGAGACTGCTTCCCACTCTGTGTCTCCCTCTCTCTCTGCCCTTCCCCCGTTCATGCTCTGTCTCTCTGTGTCTCAAAAATAAATAAACGATAAAAAAAAATTAAAAAATAAAAAAAAAGAAGTATCACAACTCAATAACAAAAGATCATCAAATGGGTAAAGGATCTTAAATGACATCACTCCAAAGTAGATATACAGTAGACAATAAACATGCAAAGATGCTCACCATCATTAGTCATTGTAGAGATGTAAATAAAAATCACAAAGAGATATTAATTAACATTCAGTAGGATGACTCAAATCAAAAAGGCAGATCATAACACCTTTTGGCTCTAAGGTTGAGAAACTAATAGGAATATAAATGGTGTAGATTCCATGGAAGATAGTTTGGTTGTTTCTCAAAATGTTGAACAGAATTATCATATAATCCAAAAATTGCCCTCCTAGGTATTTTTCATAAGTATATACCTATGAATAATAAAAACATATGTCCACCAAAACTTACATTCACATTTTCATAGCAGTGGGGTTTCTATTAGCCAAAAAGTGGAAACATTCCAAATGTCCATCAATTGATGATTGAGCAAATAAATGTGAGTATATCCATACAATGGCATATTATTCATTGATAAGAAGGAATTGAATACTGATCATGTGACAATAAAAAAGAATCTTGAAAAAAAATTTGTTAGATTAAACAAAAAGACATTTATAAGGGCCTGGCTGGCTAAGTCAGAAGAGTATGCCTCTCTTGATGTTGGCGTCATAAATTCAAGCTTCCCGTGTGGCATAGAGATTACTTTAAAAATATTAAAAAAACTTAAAAGGAAGACATTTACAAATACCACATGTTATATGATTCTGTTGATTGACATAATTAAATTAGTAATACACAAAAAATATATAAAAATATTCAAATGCATAGAAACTAAACACTTCACCTGTAAATAACATTTGGGGAAAAAACTCATAAGGAAAAGAGAATGTATTTCAATTGAGTGAAAATTTGATCTGCTGTTTTTAATTTGTTCAGCACAGCTGAAGCAGTTTTGTGAAGTGTGACCTTCTGAGTGTGACCTTACTGAGGGGAAAAAAAAAAAAGAATGAAAACAAACAAATCTTGTCACTTAAAATGCTAGAAAAAGAAAACTAAATTAAACCCAAAGAAAATAGAAAAAAACGATACAGGGGAGAATTGAAATTGATAAAAGACAAAAGTAGAGAATTTATCTATAAAATAATAATTAGGTAAAAATTAGAAAATGCAACGCAAAACAGAAAAACCAGTGGCCTCAAAATATGTTTCATGAAATTGATATCTATGATAGACTATTCATGGAATTCACAGTATCTTTGGGCTCTTCCACTTCTGATGCCTCACCTTCCTTTAAAGGCTTACCTAATTAGGTCAGTCCCACCAGGACATTCTGCCTCTTGATTAACACAATGGGCCTAATAGGAAAGTAATCACAGTAGTGATGTCCTGTCATAGTCACAGACGGCACTCATACTCCAGGGAAGGGCATGATATAAGTCAGTGTCACCAGGGGGCAGGATCTTGGGTGGATATCTTAGAATCTTTTCTACTACAGGATTCCAATACAGATATTAAAGATCATAATTAGTTTTTATAGCTATTTTGTCTGCAATTTCCGTAATATACTGTTAATCATTTAAAAAGTATTTCGACTATGCTTGAAGAATTAAAAAAAGGTGCTACTATTTTAGGGGTGTACTGATTTTACACATTTTGGTCTAGAAGTCTCCTTCACCCTCACTTCTGGTAACAACTCCCCAAGGAAATCATCATCCTCATTTCTGACAATATAGATTATTTCTCTCAGGCCATTTTGAAAGTTAGTTCTGGAATAAGCCTTTCTAAATTTGTCTTTTCTTTCTTTCTTTTTTTCTTTTACGTTTTTCCTTCTTCTCATTTGCTTCAAAATTGACATCTCACCTTCCTCCTAGACAGCATAACAACAACAATATGCATTTCCTTAGAGAAACTGAATGTTTCTTAGAATTAAGAGAAGAGCAGTTTTATTTACCAGCAGGACGATTCCTTACCCCAGCGTTCATTTTACTAGTTTTGCTGCATCAGATAAAGTCACAAATGTTCAGAGTTCAGAAAGGATGTGCTAGGTCGTTGCCGTTGCTTGCTCATTTTCCTACCTTAGTTAGCAATCGGTTTTCTCTTCATATAGAAAAACTGGTAATTAAACCCAGTCTCTAATACCATTTACATATTTACAAATTTGATGATAAGCTTATCTTATAATAAATATTATTTGTTCTTGAGTTTCCATCCGTGTATCACTCGATAAGATTCGGCCTTTATTTCATATTTTCAGAGGTGCTACCATTACTAAATGTAGTGAGTTTTAATATGTTCATTTGACTTCCATAAATATAACTTTAATAATACACATGAGGGGCGCCTAGATGGCTCAGTCAGTTAAGCGTCCAACTCTTGATTTCCACTCAGGTTACGATCTCATGGTTGATGATTTGAGACCCGCGTTGGGCTCTAGGATGACAGCGTGCAGCCTGCTTGAAATTCTTTGTTTCCCTCTCTCTGACCCTCCCTGCACATGCTCTTTCTCTCTCTCTCAAAGTAAATAAATAAACTTTAAAAATATATAATAATACACGTGAGAAAGAGACAGATGAAAGGAGTAAGAGGATAACTATGAAAGCTTGAAGAAGAGTGAGAAGTTGCAAAATAGAGAAAATGAGAAGGGAGAAAAGTCTATACTGCCTGAAAAATTCACTTGCTATTGAGAAAGTTATTGATGGCATAGTAAATATTTTGTGTATCAGTTAATTTAATTCATGACTACACTGACTGATTTTTTTTTAATTTCTTAAATATTCTGGTGATACTTTGGGTTTATCAGAACCCAACTTTTATTTATTTATTTTTTATTTATTTGAGAGAGAGTGAAAACGAACTGGGCAGAGAGAGAGAGGGAGAGAGAGAATCTTAAGTAACCTCCATGCCCAGCGCAGAGCCGTATGGGGGGCTTGATCTCAGGAGCATGAGATCATGACCTGAGATAAAATCAAGAGTCAAAAGCTTAACTGGCTGCACCACCCAGGCGCCCCCCAACTTTTATCTTCTTATTCCTAAATCCAGGCTTCAGTTAATTCTGTTAACACCATGTCCATTTGTCTTGATGGTTATTTACAAGGCTTAGAACATGAAATTGTCAGTATGATATTTGGTTTTTATCACGTGAAGATACCCGAACTTATTGCAGTGCACAAGGTTAAAATAGATATTTCCTGTTATACCTCACCATGATTTACAGTTTACGATTTTTTACATTTAGTTTTTACATTGGCATTTTTTCCTTTTCCGATTCATTTTATAGTCTTTTACTCTTTCCTCATCTTTTTTTTTCCTTTTTTTTTCAATATTAGCTGACGGTCACTGTTGCAAATTTTCTCTTAGGTCTTGCAGTCTATTTGGTCATCCAAATTCTAGAGCTTCTCACAGGCTTGAAGGAAGCCTCTTTCAACTAATATCAAGGTTCAACCTCTGTTTCCTTCACTTCTTTATGGAAGTTGTCACTAAGAGTACCATGCAATGCGCCTCATGCAAATAAATCTCTGTCTCAGAACGTCATTTCTAGAGCATTTCAAGCTAACAGAACCTCTACCCATCAGCTCCTTCCCTTTCCCATCCAACCCGTACTCCACTGACTGGTGTTATTCTTGACAACCAACCCTGCAGTCTCTACTTTGCACTTCGCCAGTCCTTAAGGACAATTACTGATACATCTAAAATAGGTACAAGTAGATCCTGGCTTTGTGGCAAGAATTCACCTACCTCCAACAGGTGATCCCACTTGGGGCAGACAGAGGGTAATGGCAGTCATTTTAAGACCACCCTCCCTACTTCATTCCTTATGCTTGATTATGTCATGGCTTTCAATCATTCAATTGTGAAATCTAATGGCATGAAGGCGAAGTTGTGCAAGAAGTAATGCCTGTATCCTTCCCATGTCTTAAAAAAATGGTTAATGAGGAGGTTTCTGGGTGGCTCAGTCAGTTAAGCGTCAGACTCTTGATTTTGACTTGGGTCATGATCTCACAGTTCATGGGATAGAGTCCTGTGTCAGGCTCTGCACTGACAGTGTGGAGCCTGCTTGGGATTTTCTCTTTCTTTCTCTCTGTCTCTGTCTCAAATAAATAATGAACTTAAAAAAAATAGTTAATTAACTAGAGTGGGCAGTGCATTTACAGATTTAAAACATCAAATATTTAAAGAGATATACTTACAACCATGCTTATGTCATTTTGAAACAGAGTGGCAATTTAGTATTATATTTAAACTCAGAGAATTTCTACAAAATTTTCTTCATATTTCCCCTTCTGAATTACATTTTCTTCTTTTGAATTTTGCATCTGGTCCCCATAGGAATCCTAAAATTTTTATCATTATATCACAATTGTTTTTAATAACCTACACTACTATATCTAACTGATTTACAAATAAGGAAACATGTTTTTTAAGTTTATTTATTAATTTTGAGAGAGAGAGAATGAGTGGGGAGGAGGGCAAAGAGAGAGAGGGAGAGAGAGAATCCCTAGAAGTATTTATTCTGACAGAACAGAGCTGGACACGGGGATCGATCCCACAAACAATGAGATCATGACCCAAGCTGAAATCAAGAGTCAGATGCTTAACTGATGAGCCATCAAGGGGCCCAAAGAAAACAGATTTTTTAAAATTTATTTTACTTTACTTTAATTTTATTTTATTTTAAAATTTATTTATTAACTTTGAGAGAGAGAAAGGCACGGAGGGGCAGAGAGGGAGGGGGAGAGAGAGAATCCCAGGCAGGCTCCACACCACCAGCTCAAAGCCTGATGTCGGAATCGAATTTACAAACCGTGAGACCATGACCTGAGCTGAAATCAAGAGTGGGCCACTTAACCGACTGAGCTACACAGGCGCCCCCAAAACAGATTTTCAAACAAATGCCATTGTTTTAAAATAATGTTAACATATTTAATTAAGACTGGAGTGAAAGAGGGGCACCTGGGTGGCTAAGTCGGTTAGGCATCTGCCTCTTGATTTTGGCCCAGGTTGTGATCGCATTGTTCATTACATCAAGCCCCATGTCTCGCTCCGCACTGAAGGGCATGGGTTCTGCTTGGGATTCTCTCTCTCGGCCCCTCCCCCACTTGCTCACACACACACTCCCTCTCAAAATAAATAAACTTAAGGAAAAAAGAGTGGCATGAAGGAAAATATCCACCCTCCCATGCAAGTTCCTTCTGAAATTTTCCCTTAATTTCCAAGTCATCATGCATCACTTGGTGGTCAAGTTTGTAAAAAGAGAATATTAAACTGTTGTGGTACCTAAGCATAAGAAATTTGGAATTTGTAAAAAAATCCCGAGGTAGCTGTTAGAGTAAAATATATGATTTAAGCATCTCAGAGTTTTCCCTGTGAGACCTAAAATGAGGAAAGGCACATTTGCCAAAATGAGTAAAGTGTGTGTGTGTGTGTGTGTGTGTGTGCGCGCGCGTGCGTGCCCATGGTGGCACAAAAGGGAGAGAGAAGAATTAACTGGAGGTGTTGGTTTGAATAGTTAAGAAACAAGCAGACTGGAAAAATGCATTCTCTCAGTTACACAAAAGTCTTAGACACCTAAGGGATTTAGCCAGATTACAAAGTTACTACGAAATAATGGTATTTTGTAAAGCAAAATAAAGCTGGCACAGAAAGTCAGAGTAGACCATTTGGAGGCATGGACATTTCCAGAAGGAACTTCTGTCTAAGTCTTCAAGACTGGGGAGAGGGCACCCTGGACATGATACACAGATGCAAGAGAAAAGTCTAGGGAAAGAAGAGACCAGAGAACAATACGAAGATGATTTTTTTTGTATGACTATTAAATTTGTCTGGTTAGGAGAAAAGTAAGGCGCAAATGTTTTGAAAGTGGTTTTGAATACACAACTAAAGGAACGAGTTAGAGCATTTGTTATAAATACGAGGGGTTGTTCTCAGGAAGGTGTTAGTTGAAGGCATGAAAGTAGATGAGCGATTTGGGAGAAGTCTTCTGTGAGAACAATGGAGTCATGAGCGTGGACTCTTTGGTGGATAAAACTGACAGAAAAAACGTCACACACTACTCAACAGAAACTTGCTTACTCGTGAGAAACCTGTGCAAACTGCCCCAAGAGTCTGCAGTAAAGAAAATAAATGGTCTGAACACTTTCACTACTTGCCTGCCATCTGTTATTAATTGCAGTGACTGAGTGAGTGACTATTTGGGCAGCTGCTCTAAAGTGAACGAAATTTCGGGAATAAAAAATATATGGCATTCATTGAGTCAAAAGTAAAGTTGACGATTAAATGAAATACATAAAAAAGCATTCGTTTTAAATCGCACTTTAACTTCTGGGGTTGAAAATGTTTTTCATACTTGTGCAAAATTTATAATGCAAGAGACCAAAACTAGGGAGACATAATTCAAGAACGGCAGAATCTGGCAACCTCCATTTGATTAATTTCTGGAACTTATTGATAAAGGATATCTGACAGCATATAGAAATCACATTTTTATTTTATTTTTGTTTGAATTTAATAAATAGCACTTTTTAGGTGCAGAATTTAGAGGATTTACTAATTATTAAAAATATTTAATGTCTGCAACTATTAAAACTATAATCATGACCAATTCAGGTTATACTTTAAATCTATTAACAGGCTTAGCTTTGCAAGCTAAATCATATACAAGATAAAACAGCAACAAATTTAGTCGATTTGCTCTTTTGGAAACATACCAGTCCCTTATCTTAATATTGATGAAAAATTACTATTATTATATCATTGCATAAAGACTTTGAAAACATTTTCATAAGTGAACATGGAAATTCACCCTGCCACCTCTTCAAATAAGCAAATAGGAAAATGGTGAAGAATCATTTACATAATGGACAAATGTAAATTCATTCTAGTTATAGAGAGAAGCTCCCTGCTGTCTTGATTATATTATACTTTCCTGCTGCTACATGAGCTCACACAAAACTGAAAAGAAAAAGAAAAAGAAAGATTAACACTGTGCAGTTATGAGTTCAAAGCAAAGAAACAGGAGTGCAATGTTCCATTGATTTTTTCACCCCTAAAATCTCAGCTCGTGAATTATCCTTGCTACAGATCTTTGACACATAAAATCATCTGCTTGAAAGATAAACTATATGGAATGGCATATATGAGAATCCAGCTTTAACTGCTAACTTTAAAGAATTTAAGATAAAGGAAATTACATTTTATTGTGGTTGCTCATGATTGTTTGTTCAATGAGTTGTCACAGAATCCAATTTCCACATTACCCATTTTCTGTGTAACAAATTGATTCCTTTGTTTCATTTATGGTGAAGTGATATTTCTACAGTCTTCTTAACTTATTATGAAAAGCATTTCCTAAATCACCAGTCTTACAGAGGACAAAACTTATCTGTTTAACATAATAGTACTTGTTCAGTTATAATCAGTCATAAGTACATGATTTTGCAATGAGTTGACAGTATGAGGAATATATTTCCAGTGATATGTATTTTATGACACAATTTATGTCTCACATAAATAAAATTGAGAATAATCTTACTTAATGCAAGTTAGGAAACAAATACAAACTGGATTCCAATACAATGCTCATAACCCAATGGAACTCCATGTTCTAGGATTATCTGCAATTAACATGTAACTCAAAGGCTAAATCTCCCCTTCCCACTATTCTGTGAATGGAGACTGTATGGCACAGTGTTATGAACCAAGTCTACCTTCTCTGACATCCCGTGACTTTTATTTATAGGAAATTTAATCTTTGGCAAGTTTCTTAATCTTCTGGTGACTCAAATTCATCACTGAAAACAGGGGGGCAAGAGTTCTTACCTCATATACTGTAGTGGTAATTAAATGATAATCCAGGTAAGAGCGTTTCAACAATGCTGGATCCGGTAAAGTGTTCATTAATGATGGCAATCATTATCATCGTTTATATTATTGCAGCTACCACTGTTGCTGTTGGTTTTACTACTATAAGCATGTAGTTTTAAACTTCCAAGGGACTTCTATTCTTGTTCAGAAATTGTGTTTCCAGCTCCATCTGAAGTCACCAAAATTGAGGTTTATTGTTTGCAACTGCTGACATTCTACTACTGTGTCCAAAGTGTCTCTTGCATTACTCTCCAAACTGTCAGTGACAACTTTGGTTGAATGCAGTAAGCAATTACTCAAGATTTGGGCATAAGGAGAGAAATCATTATCCAAACACAAAAGAGCAAATTACTTAACTCTGCAATCTCTGGCACGATTATATTCCTCGGTTTATTCATAGAACCCAATTATCACCTTGTAGCCTATGATAGCCCTTTGTTTCCATATTTTTTTCTAATTCCAAGTTATCCCAAGTTCTAGACTTCTTAGAGACTAGAGGATAAATAACAATCCCTTCAAGTGAAAGCCAACTTATATTTATTATGTCAATTCAGACCATTCGTCATTTGTTAATTTACTTAAACAAAAACAAAACAAAACAAGTGAATATTTATTCTTTCTTTCTGGAAGAGATTAGAGGACTATCAGGCAGCAAGAGTTATTGGGAAAGAGTGGAGTTTAGGAGCTGGGTGCCCAGGGAACAGAGGCTGCTACCATTAACGCACCTCCTACTTCCTGCTTCCTTCGTCTTTGTTTCTCCTCCGTCAGGTGCTTATCCTGCTCCAAAAACATTTTACTCCTATAGTAAACTCTATAAGTTGCCTAAGACTTGTTCATATGCATTTTAATATAAAATTATTTTTCTTTAATTAAATAAAATTATTTGCATAATCCAATCTCCATCCTGTATAGAACTTTCAAATCTGAATTTTTGTATTCATGTACTTTATTAGTAGCAATTAGCTTCCCTTAAGATAAAACCAGCTCATGATGAGCATCTTAGGCTTCATGATAACTGGTCACCCTGTTTTACTAAGGCACCGTAGCAAAAAAAAAATGATTTATCATAAAGAAAATTATATGTAGAAACTGTCATAGTTTGGGTCCAAAATTCCAAAGCTCTGTTCTGTGAATCTTTTATACCAGCCTACAAAATGTTCCATACAACATTGCTGTCTGCACAGACACTTAAAGCAAATTGGATCTGTTGGGTCATATGGTCCAAGTGGCATAGCAGCTTTCCTGGCAGATGGACACTTTGCAGAGACTTATTCTTGGCCCACTCAAAACTTGCAGCTTTTCAGGATAGTCAGTAAATGGGCAAGAGTAATACAACCAAATCATGTATGTGGCATCCCAAATTTAAAAAGGCATATAGTGTGTAATAGCTTTTCTCAATAGTGGGAGGGGCTAGAGGCAGCAATTTTTGAGAGGAATATTTCAACATGCACCCCTGAGGTGGACAATCTAGAAATTTCACCAGGGATTCAGGCTCCTGAGTTTTATGGGATGCATTTGCCAAACTTTGGCATGTAGGTGTCTTACCAAAGTCTCTAGAATAGCTGATACATCGTGTTAACTAAATTCAAATCATTACCTTTTATATACAATGGATAAACATGGCATCCTTTTGAATTGACAGGTGTTTTAGGTCACTATAGATTAGACTATGTCAGAAAGCTTAATAGTTGATATGTCCCTGTGCTTGAACAGTACAGATATATTTCTGGCAATGCTTGCTGAAAATAAAGTACTTCCTATATTCTTTTCTCAGAAGCATAGAGAAAGAGCATTTTCCACACCTACTGCTGCCTAAAGTTGCCAGGTGACATGATGATTTGCTCCAGCAATGAAACTGCATCTGGATCAGCATTTATGATTAGATTCTTTGCGTGATTGTGTTTTCGATAATCCAATTTCATAATTATCATTACATCTGTCCTGTGCACAGACAGAATAGGTAAGTTGAATTAACTAGGGTAGGAATTCCTCCCATTCAGCATTGTTCGTCATTCAGAGAACTTTTATTGAGCATCTAATATGTTCAATGGATGGGCTAACCTTAAAACCGAAATTTATTCATAATATCTCTTGGTGGAATATTCCATGACAGCACTGTTACAACACATTTTTTGCTATTTATTTATTTATTTATAATTTTTTTAACTCAGATATAATTGGTATAAAACATTGTATTAGTTTCAGGTGTACAACATAATGTTTTGATATTTGTATATACTGCAAAATGATCACCATAAAACCTATGACCACACATATTTAATATTTTTTCTTGTGATGAGAACTTGAAAGATATAGTCACTTGCCAACTTTCAAAGAAACAATACAGTATCATTAACTATTATTCATCATGCTATGTGATGATAAAATTTTCAGAAATATAAACATTGTAGATAAAGACAAAGTTTTCTTTTATGGTAATACTGGGAGCGTTCAGTTTTCCTAAAGAAACTTGAACAGGAAAATTAATGTCCTGAGAACATCCTTTTCTTGCTCCAAGTTTTCCAGCCCCTTTAGATACCACAAAAGGATTCAGTCGGTTGAGCCACAAAGAAACTTGCTATTTGACTTGGTTCAAATCACTGTGCAATAAGCATGCCGAAACATGATGAGATTAAATGGTAAAAATTATTAAAATACAAAACATAGATCAACCCTGAAAATGCCCCTAGCAGACAAAACAGTGTAATCATACAAACAAACATAATCTAGCTTATTTTGCAAGACTAACTGACCGGAGTCATTTATCGCCATCTAACTCTGAAAATTACAAGCAAAACTTAAACTGTTTCTCAGTATTGATATAAGCCTACCAGTAATGAATTCTCTATCATTTAAGAGACTTATAATACTGTAACCAATCACTATGAATAGTGACTGCTTTCTTCCTTTATAAGCTGCTTTATAGCCACGAGCCTTATTCCATGTTTTGGTTTGAGTGCTTCCAGTTAGCAAACTGTCTTTTTTGATGTGTGCACGATAAACTTTTACTAATTCCTACTTCAATGATTCATTGGTTTTACTTGTATTATTTCTGAACTTTTGACAAAATGTATCTTAAGAAAGAAGACATTAATTTGTATTCACTATAAAATCAGTATAGATAACTGACGACTCTAGACTGAGAGATTTGGAACTAGTTCACAGGGGAGATGGATTGTAAACTTGGCCTTAAAAATTGTTTCATGGTTGCAGACAGCCAGGAAGAACAGAGTAGGGTGAAGGAGCAGACAATGAATATTATAAAAGCATCAAAGTATCCTCTTCGTTGTTGATGTCATGGATCCAAGCTTCCAATTGTTATTTTCTTTTATTTTTATTAGTAAAGACTGAAACTTACTTTAAAGCACACATTATTCAACAACAAAACTATTGTGATAGTGATAACATAGATATTGATATTTTAATTTATGAATTTCACCTTCATTTTAGTTAAAGCCCAGTGAGTATCCTTATGTTGGTTGCTTTAAATTCTCCATCAGCCGTGTTTCTTAAGTCTGTTTTGCTCAGATCTCTGGCGGTGGACTTACTTTTTTCTTTCATTTGGGATGAATTCCTCCACCTTGGCGTTTTGTCTGAGTCTCTGCCATCTTCTTTGGCGGGAAAAGCCCGTTCTGTTTCTTGCTCCAGAGAGTAGTGGCTTTATAAAGAAGCGGTCATGTAGCGTCCAGGGCCTGGAGCTTCAGGAAGCGTCGCTGGCCTGTGCTGCTGTGCTCTGCCGCTGTGTTTGGGCTGCTGTGTCCCCCAGTCGGTCCTCGGTGCAGGGTCTCCTTGCCTGCTGCCGGCGGTGTTCAGTCCCTAGCCTAGTTTTAAGGAGGCGTGATCTGGTGTGCTTGTGAATTGAGACCCGATACTACTTCCACCATATCTGAAGCCCTGCAGCACTGTAGTTCTGATGACACCCACTCGTATTCACTATTGGTTGTTGTTGTTGTTGTTGTTTGTTTAATAAGTATCTATTAGTATTGGTGTGAGAATACAAATGGGGTAAAACTTTTCAAGGACCTATGGAAAAGTAAAATTTTCAAATATTTACTCCAAAAGTTTATAATTTGAAATAAGTGCGCATTCTTATTTTAGGATATTCATTATAAATTATTAGAGGTTTAAACATTTGCTTTACTATAGAAAGATTAATGCTGAAGAAAAATGTATTTTCATTTTCTTCCTTCCATCTTTCCTTCCTTTCTTCCTTCCTTCCTTCCTTCCTTCCTTCCTTCCTTCTTTCTTTTCTCTATAAAGGGAAACACAAAACATGACCCAAAGAATGTAGTTCCCATTTGGGGAGCCATTTTCAACTCTTCTTTAGTTCAGAGCTGAGATTACTTTCCATCATTGCTGATCTTTAACCCTGGAGTTAGCTCCCTTAGTGTTTAGTCACTCTGCTATTTGTCCTTGACTTTCAACTGAAGTGACTCCTCAAATTCTTCCTTCTGCTTTCCTAGTTAGGTTTATGTCATGTACTACCATGTACTAGATATTATTTACCTCCAAAAGATCCTAGAAAAATTCATATTAATGCTTCATGATGATGACATACTTTTTAAAAAAAAAATTTTTTTTGAGGGAGTGAGCAGGAGAGAGGCAGAGAGAGAGGGGGACAGAGGATCCTAAGTGGGCCTGCACTGACAGTAGAGAGCCCTATGCAGGGCCAGAATCCATGAACCCCGTGAGACCATGACCTGAGCTGAAGTCAGACGCTCAATCGACTGAACCACCCAGGTGTCCCAGTGACTCTAATTGTCTGCACTGAATTTAGACTTTTTCTGTTTTATCCAGAAACTTTATTGGAGTATGGAGTTAAGATGGGACAATTTTCACAATCAGTAGGACTACAATAATTAAATGCCTTTAAACAGGATGATGGCCTTTATTCAGAAATCCTTCGATGTCATCATCTAAGAACATTATCCAAGACAGGAAAGAAATAATTAATTAAACGCCATTTATACACTATCACTGAAAAAAAGAACATCTACAGTTTTTAAGTTTTTATGGCAGATATAATCTATAATGACCCATTAAGTTATCAACCACATGTTAACAATATGCAACTTATTTTTTCCTCTAGAGATTTTTGCTTCTTTTTTAGGTTTTCCTGAGGATATCTTTTATATTTTTGTATATGTATTAGGTCATATTCTCCTGTTAAAACACTGAAATGAATTTGCATTAGAATTCTCACATAGAGGGGTACCTGGGTGGCTCAGTTGGCCACACATCTGACTTCGGCTCAGGTCATGATCTCAGAGTTTGTGACTTCAAGCCCTATGTCAGTCTATGTGCTGACAGCTAGGAGCCTGGATCCTACTTCAGACAGATTCTGTGCCTCTCTCTCTCTCTTTGCCCCTTCCCCGACTCATGCTCTGTCTCTCTTTCTCTCTCAAAAAATGAATAAAAAAAATTCTCACATAGAATAAACTTTTAACATGCCTTACAAGGCCCAATCCAACCCAGTTTACTTTTTTCATTTCTTTTCATCTTTTCCCATAGTTATTATTGTTGTTGTTGTTATTATTCCATTTTAAAGATATATTTATCTTCCTTCTGTTGGAATATTCTGCCACCAGACGTCTTTCACTTGTATATCCGCTCAATTTTACCTTTTCAGTGGGTCTTTGTTTAGTTATTTTTGGTGGTAGTGACAACATGAGATCTACTGGCTTAACAAATATTTAAATGTACAATACGGTATTGTAAACTATAGGCACTATGCGGTACAGGAGATCTCTAGAACTTATTCATCTTGTATAACTGAAACTATTAGGGCTTAAAAAGGAAAAACATGCTGTCATACGTGATGACACAGATGAACCTCGAGAGCATTATGGTAAGTGAAGCCAGCCAGCCACAGAAGGACAAATACACTGGTTCCACTTACATAATGTTCTCAAGTAGCCAGATTCATAGAATTAAGGAGTAGAATTGTAGTTGCAGGAAGAAATATGGAACTATGGTTCAACAAGTCCTTCTTGATCACCAAACTCCTGCTCCCTTTTCACTCTCTGAAATATGTTCTATTTCATTTACTTCTTAGCATTTACACCTACCTAAAATAATTCTGTTCATTTTATTTTTGTAGATGTTTTTCATAGCCTATTGTCCATTGGCCACATAATACAAAAGTCAAAAATACTTTTGAATTCTAGATTGTTCAGAATTTGTATTTTTATAATTTTTATTCTAATTAGAATAGGCACTTGGTGTTTTAAAGTCATGCGACAGACATCAATTTACAATGAAGCAACCATTCTCTATGTCACCATTCCCTAGGAGTAGCTCAATTACCTAGAGGCAAATGCTTTCAATAGTGTCTATTTTTATTTCTTTCTTCTTCCAGTGGTTACTTAAATAATGTTCTATATTTTAAAGTGAAAACTTAATAGAACTAAAGTGAACCATGTGATTTTTGAGCAACTTAATGGGGAAGTTAACTAAATTTTTAAATATGTAGGGAAAGGGAAATATTATGTTAGGCACTTTATTATGTGTCTTTCCCTTATCAACCTCAATATAAAATTTATTTATAATGCATTTTTCCAAAGTAATAAAAGAAAATTTAATATCATGTAGCAAATATTTAAGCAGGAGATGAAATATTATCAGACTTTATCTCTAATATCCAGGTAAATCATGTTATGTGTCAAGAAAAGTAGCTCTTAGATAGAGATAAATTGGATTTGAAGAGATAAATCCAATCAACAAAGGATTCTTGTATCAGATTGAAATGTCAAAACTTAAGATGATGCATTAAAGAGACTAGTTTTGCAACTATAACAAAATCATTCTTTTTTTTTCTAATTTTACTTTAGCAGCTAATTTAACACTTTACTTGATGATAGACTAAGACTAAAGAAATGAAAAAATGACACTCCATCTATTTTAAGAATGTTGTAAAACATTGTCTTATTATAAGTATAGCATATTGATGTAAAATGTTTCATACCAGAGCGTTGATAAAATAAAATGTATCTTAAGAGTGTGTATATCATAGCTACTATTTGTTTCTGTTGTTTGTTTTGCTTGGGAAGGACTTTATTTGTTTATTTATGTTACAAATCTGTGAGTAAATTGTGGGATTTTATAGTTGGGATTCAGGTATCCCAATCAATAGTTTATACTGATTCAACATTAGAAGGGAGATTAAGCATTTACAGCATTTTAATCCTTGTCTGCAATCTCAATTCATATAACGTAACATTACATGTGACATATAATGTTGTATTATATGTTTATATAACATACATTACAGCATTTTAATCTCAATTCATATAATGTTACATATAATGAATCTCAATTCATATAATGCTACATTAAGTATGACATATAATATTATTTTATATGTTTATATAACATGCTCACAAAAAAGACATAAAATTAATGAATGTATTATTATTAAGGTCTAATAGTATAAGTGCTTAATTTTACCATCTGTCTTAGTTTTCTTAAGCCCAAAAACCTATTTTGTTTTCTATTAAGTATTAAATAGTTATTTCATGCTAAAGTAATAAATATAAAAAGATAGACAATAGGAATGTGTTAGTAGTTAATCATAATTTTATTTTTTTAATTTTTTTTTATTTTTTAACGTTTATTCATTTTTGAGACAGAGAGAGACAGAGCATGAATGGGGAAAGGTCAGAGAGAGAGGGATACACAGAATCTGAAACAGGCTCCAGGCTCTGAGTTGTCAGCACAGAGCCCGACGTGGGGCTCGAACTCACGGACCTCGAGATCATGACCTGAGCTGAAGTTGGAAGCCCAACCGACTGAGCTACCCAGGCACCCCATAATTTTAAATTAATATATATTTTATTTGATACTGACATAAAGTTGCAATGACTATTATTACTATTATTATTTTATCACTATCAATACCTTTGTGAAATCTTTAATTTGGCAAAAGAAGACTGTTAAAGTTAATAGGTAGGTACTTAGAACAATTTCACTGTTATGGATGAGTAAAAAGACTGTAATCCTTTCCATTTGATTTTTTTTTCCTTAACATCTCTATCACCTTCCTCAAAATAAGACAGCATTTCTTTTTTCCAGTTTCAATATTTAATTATCATCATTAGACTGTGCTTTTTCATTAATGGATGTACTACATAGTAAATTCTCTGCATCTCAGAATTACTTCTAATGGGTTAAGTCAAGTGTTCCAAAAAGAATAAGGATTGGTAAGTTTCATTAACCTACCTCTGTATGATTTATAGTCTTGTCTCTTGAATAATGTAGTTTGAGACAATATGTAAGAACCTTCACAGCGAAGGTGCCTTTCTTCTCTTGCTACATCTAAAGTATCACTTATTCCTTCTATGAATATTAAAATACTGGCTTAAATTATATAATAGCATCTTTCAGGGGTTATCGTTAGTACTTCAAGAACAAATTTGATATCTTTCATGGTAGGTGATCACAATAAATGAGACAGTAACTAAAGAACTCAAATAAGAAATGTCGGTCTTATCCAGTCCATGACTTTTGACCCTAAATCAATTATTTTGCTCAGCAGGGTGAAAACGAATTCATAGATTGATGTTGGAAAGTTGATATGTAAGATCATATTTTAAAATTCACATAATGATTGTGGAGAAAAATTAGCAATAATATTTTCTTATTCCCATAAAATTGAACTCCTGGAAACATAGCCTAAACCACTTCAAGTCTTATTGGTACTTCCGATTAATGATATAATTTTGAATATGACTTTTGACCCCTGTAATCCTGTTTCCTTATTTTACAAAGTTAATAAATATTGTAGTTATTATTAACATTTCTTTGAGATTGATAAAAAATAGAAAAGAAATTAAACGTGGAAAACAGGGGCGCCGGGATGGCTCAGTCAGTTAAGCGTGGAGTTCAGCTCAGGTCATGATCTCACAGTTCATGAGTTCCAGTCCCACGTGGAGCTCTGTGCTAAGACTTTGGAGCCTGCTTTGGATTCTGTATCTCCCTCTCTTTCCCTGCTCCTCCCGCCCCCACTCATGTTCTCTCCCTCTCATTTCTGTCAGCAAAATGTTAACTAAACATTAAAAAAGAAAAGAAAATTAAAAAGAAAACAACATATGTGCCAATTATGGAGATTCTAAAAGGATAGTAGGTACCAATAATAACCCAGTAAGTTCTCATTATGGGGAAAAGTTCCTCTAATGAAGCCTGCCACTTTGTAGAAATACAGATCCATTAGCGAAGTAGTATTAGCCAAAGCATCCCTAATAACTAATTAGACGGCATTTTGCAACCATGTCCACTATGTGCTATTTCAATTTCCATATCAAAGTTTGCTTGTTTGTTTGTAATTTTAATACTCTTTATCAGGCAAAGAAATCTCACAATGGACTAACGCTCTTTGAGAAGATTCTATTAATGACTAATACTCTCAAAACGTGAAAAGAAATGTGTGAAACTATATGCTATGTTGGAACAAACAGGCTGTTTTCCGATAACGAACTTGACTTGCTTTGACTGTGCATTTTTCTTAGAACGTAACTTTGAAATGGCATACGTCAAAATGGCAGACCTAAGTATGTTAACAATAATTACCCAGTTAACAATCGAAAGAGTATTTCCACAAATATACTCGAACACACTTAAGTCTACCCTTCTGCCACCATTTATGTAACAACATTCTCTAAGAGATTACACATGATACTATTTCTACTGTACATTATTACCTTCAAATGCATTATTAATGACAAACTGAACAGTTTTTTAATATCTAATGGTTAGCGACAAGAATAAGAATTTTCTTTTTCTGATAATGAAGAAAGTAAACTATTTCCTCCTTTTGATTATTACATTCCTTAGGGGGGAAAATAAATTTGACTAAAAACAGTTGTTTGAGATACATTTTCCACATATGTGCACATTTGCTTCCTTTTTTAAAATCCAGGGGCAAGATGCATATAGTCAAGGGAATGAAGTGAACTAAGTCTTCAACTACAGCATGAAGATGTTTACGTGTGTCTGTAATCACCATAGAGAACAAGATACGGCACAGTTCTAGCACCCTGGAAGGTACTTTGTTGTCTCTTCTCAGTCTCAATTAGCCCCAAATTAACTGCTATTCTCAACTCTGTAATCATCGGTTACCTGTGACTGCCCTAGAACTTCCCATAAATGGAGTCGTACATTTGATATTATTACTGTCGTGAGCTAATTTCATTCAGTATTATATATGTGGAGTTATTCGTGCTGTATATATTAGAAGTGTATACTTTTGTATTGCTCTGTACCATTTTATTATGAGATTTGCCACAATTTATCTATTCTTTTCTATTTGTTAAGTATATGGACTTTTTTTGTGATTTTGACTATTATTAATAAATCTGTTCTAAACATTATTTTTGTGTGGGCTTATTTCTCTTAAGTATACATTCAGAAATGGGACTAATGAAAATTATATCCCAAAAGTTATATTCCAAAGTGGTTTTATAATTTTTCTCCCCTCTCAGCAATGGATGAGAGTTCAGTTGCTCTTTCCCCTATTCTGTACATGTGGTATTTTCAGTCTTCTTAGTTAATTGTAGTTATTCTAATAAGTGTGTAACAATACTTTGTGTATTTTTAATTTGCAATTCCATGGTGAAGAATGATATTATTTTTTAATATATTTATTAATCATTAAAATACTCCCTATCTGAAATTATTTTCAAAAGATCTTTCTTATTATTTTTATTTTTATTTCTTCCTTATTGATTTTTGGAAGTCCCTTGTATGTTCTGGAAATCATGACTTTAATAACATACATAAAACATATATTTTTCCTTGCACTATTTCTTTGGTGTTTTCACTTTCTTCATGAGCTCTTTTGAGGGCGAGAAAATCTTGGTTATGAAAACCAATCTTTGTTTGTTTGGTTTTTTTCTTTAGTGTTTTTGACTCCTAAATTAAAGATGTTTGCTTATTGCAAGGGCACGTAGGTATCCCTCTGTATTATCTTATAGAGGCTTTAGGTTATTTTTATTTTCTTTTCACCATTATGTCTATGAACTAAGTTGGGTCAATCACACTGAGTTGTGTAAGACAAGTATCAAGTTCATTTTTCTTCCATTATGGACAACAAATTATGTAATTCAATGTCTTTGACTGATATATTTATTCAACATCATTTCCTCTATTTAACCTTTGCTATAAATCCAGCAACCAAATATACAGGTCTATTTTGGTACTATCTATATTGTTCATCTATTCTTTCACCAATACTATAGCTGCTGGTAACTGTGACTTCTTTTACAGCAATTTTTGAAGTCTGTGATATATGTCCCCAAATTTATTCCTCCTTTAGAATTTATTGACTGTTCTAGATTCTTTGAATTTCAAACTAAATTTTAGAACCAGCTCACTTTCTACCAGATCCAAAAAATATTACATTTGTAAAAGTGGAATTTTAGAGACCACATATAGCAATGTGAGAAAAAAAATTGATACTTTGACAATATTATCTAAAAAAATCATATCTCTTTAATTATTTAGGACTTCTTTAATGTTTTTTCTGCAATATTTTATACTTTTTATTGTAGAGGTATTGGAAATCACCTATTAAATGTATTCCTCTGATTTTATATTTTTAATGTCATGATATTTTATATTCAAATTGATAATGCTGTATCAATACATAAAAATTATTCATATATTGACTGTGTATCCAACAAATGTGGTGAACATACTTATTACCTGAAAAACCTTATTTAGCAAAGCAAAACTATGCTTATCTGTTTATAATTCACTGTAATGTTAAGCAAAAAACAACCTATGGAAATTAATTGCACAAAGATTTTTTTTTAATAAAAGGCTCTGACATGGGTTGACTCCCAAGTATTAATAATATAAAAGACACAAGATATATATCAGAAATTAAGAAATTCACTGAAAAAAATAAGTCAGGATAAACAAGATCAATTACTGTATATTACTTAGCCATCAAAAAGAATGAAATCTTGGGGGCACCTCGGTGGCTTCGTCAGTTGAGCGTCGGACTTAGCTCAGATCATGATCTCACGGTTCATGAGTTCGAGCCCTGCGCTGCACTCTGTGCTGACAGCCTGGAGTCTGAAACCTGCTTCAGATTCTGTCTCCCTCTCTCTCTGTCTCTCCCCCATTTGTGCTCTGTCTCTCTCTCTCTCAAGAATAAATAAACATTAAAAACAAATTAAAAAAAATAGATGAACTGTCAAAATTGAGAAGGGCATATACATCCATTCAAACTTTTAAAACAATGAATAGAATCTTGCCATTTGCAATGACATGGATGGAGCTAAGCGTGTGTTATGTTAAGTAAAATATGTCAGTCAGAGAAAGAAAACACCAAATGATTTCATTGATATGTGGAATTTCAGAACCAAAATAGATGTACATATAGGAAAAAAAGAAAAGAGACCGGCAAACCATAAAAGAGACGCTTAACTACAGAGAACAAACTGAGGGTTGCTAGAGGGGAGGTTGGTGGGGAGAAGGGTTAAATGGGTAATGGGTTAGGAGGGGACTTGTGATGAGCACTGGGTGTTATAATTAAATGATGAATCACTAAATTCTACTCCAGAAACTAATATTACACTGTATGTCAACTGACTGGAATTTAATTTTTTTAAATGTTTATTTAGTTTTGAGAGAGAGAGAGAGAGAGAGAGAGAGAGAGAGAGAAAGTGTGAGCCGAGTTGGGGCAGAGAGAGAAGGAGACAACAGAATCTGAAGCAGGCTCCAAGCTCTGAGCTGTCAGCACAGAGCCCCATGCTGGGCTCAAACTCATGCAGTGAGATCATGACTTGACCTAAAGTCAGAAGCTTAACCAACTGAGCCACCCAAATGCCCCTTAGCTAACTGGAATTTAAATAAAAATTTCAAACAAACAAAAACATAAAATAAAAATAAGAAATATAATAAAATAAAATAAAATAAAATAAAATAAAATAAAATAAAGTAAAATAAAGTAAAATAAAATAAAATAAAATAAAATAAAATAAAATAAAATAAAATAGAAATCTACTGGTGTCATTAACATTCCAGAATTTAATTTGGTATAGATACTATTACATCTACATTTTAATAGACAGGTACTGGCTGACATTTGTATATCTATATATTCACCAGTTATGTGTGTGTATACATATAATCAGCATCTAGCAGTGGTGTATAATTTTGTATTCTAATAATTTCTCCTATATAAGGAATTCAGAAGTAGAAAACATTAGGCCAATGGTAGAATGACAGGATAAACTAGGATTTAAGAGGAAAGAAGCAAAATAGACAAATTTTAGGTCTATTTTTGTTTTGTTGATGAAAAATCTACTTATTATTTATAACGCACCTTAAATGTTTCTTCTTTATGAAACAGCTAAAAAATAAATTCCTTTCTTTGCTCAAAATATTAGCATACAGGGGCACCTAGGTGGCTCAGTTGGTTAAACGTCTAACTTCAGCTCAGGTCATGATCTCACGGTTTGTGGGTTTGAGCCCCGCATCAGGTTCTGGGCTGACAGCTTGGAGCTTGGGGCCTAGAGCCTGCTGCAGATTCTGTGTCTCCCTCTCTTTCTGCCCCTCCCCTGCTTATGTTCTCTCTCTCTCTCTCTCTCTCTCTGTCTCTCAAAAATAAACACACGTTAAAAAATTGTTAAAAAATACTAGCATGCATTCTTCTATCATAACACACAAAACTTTTTTTCCTCTAAGAAGTCAAATAATTGTATTTATGTTATTCATTGTGTCACTAAGGGCATGGCAGAAAACAGAATTCACTTAAGATGGTTTGAAGAGCCTTTTAGGCAGGCAACAGAGAGGTGAACATAAGCACACTACCAACAGCTAGTCCCAACTGCCAGATGTCTGAATCAGGCCATCTGAGAGGTTCCAACCCAGTGAAGTCATCAGGTGACTACAGCCATATGACATGATATCAGGCAAGATCAAGAGATGCCCTATCCAGACTGCCAACCCATAGCATGATTAGAAATAATAAATACTTGTTCTAAGTCATTTGGGTCTGGGGTGATTTGTTATGCAACAATATATAAAGAAAACAATGACCATTTTATATAAACTCTAATAACAGCAGATGGAAAATGATTTAGTTTATCTTAATGAAGCCGTATTTATTATAAAACTAACACTAAAAATTATTAAAGTGGAAACTTCTATAAATACAAATGAGGATTTCTTCAGTAAAATTCTAAGTGATATTCAATGAATACTTAAATGTATATCCATGACTACTAAGAAAATAAGGCAATCTAGAAGAAAACCTGATACTTCATGAAGTAAAAAATCATTTTAGAAAAAGACAACTCTTTATTTTAGTATTATATTAGAGGGGGGGGAAGCAGAGAATAAGCTGAGCAAAGGAGTAGAGGGAGAGAGAGAGAGAGAGAGAGAGAGAGAGAGAGAATCTCAAGCAGGTTTCACGCTTAGTACAGAGCATGAAGACATGGGGCCCAATCCCATGACCTGGGATCATGATCTGAGCCAAAGTTACGAGTAAGATGCTCAACCAAGTGAGCTCTCCAGGCCCCCCAAGAAAAAGTCAACTCTTACTTCTGATTTAAAAAGAATGAAAAGCACACAAACAGTATACACACATATATGCAAATACACACACACACACACACACACACACACACACACACCTTGGCACAACAGACAAAATGATAAAGAAACTGTGCAAAATAATATATTCCTACATTCTTATTTATTTTCCCATTCTACATGCATTATCATTGACTAACTTTCCGAGTTCATAACTATCTTTGTTTTATCCGTTTCTTTTTAATGTACTGTTACTGACTGAACTGCATCCTCCCAAAATATATATGTCAAAACCCTCACCCCCAGTACCTCAGAATGTCACTTTATTTGGAGATGGAGTATTTAAAAAGATAATTTTAAAAATTATATTTTAAGTCTTTAAAAGAGGGTATAAGGGTGGGCCCACAATCTGATAGGACTTGATGTCTTTATGAAAGAAGGAAGAGCCCCCACAGGTGCATGCGTGCAAAGAAAAGGCTATGGGAAGACCAAACAAGAAGGTGGTAGTCTTCCAGCCAAGGAGAGAGATCAGAGCTGCTGGTGCCTTGACTCTGGACTTCCAGCCTTCTGAAATGTGAGAAGATAAGTGTCTGTTGCTTGAACCACCCCGTCTGCTATAACAAAATATAGCAGCCCTAACAGATACAGGGGGGGCAGACCTTCCTTCTGCCTTCCTAGGTTCGATAGCTGGGTCTATGAACTAACCTGAAAACAGATTAAGAGGAAAAAAGGTGTACACATTGATTAACTTTAATATATTCACAGGAGCGTGACAGGAAAGAAAATGAATACCCCAAAAGGGCAGAGATTTGAGGGCTTATATACTATCATAATAGAGGAAGAGGGAGGAGTATGCAGAAAATTTAGGAAAAAGTAAATCATTTTTAGAAAAGACAAATAGGATTTTAAAAGAATAGGTGGGAAATAGGATAATTTGTGACAAGGTTTGTCTGAGTATGGTGTCAACTTCCAGTCGCTTCTCTTGAAATAAAAGTCAATCTTTCCAGGTTGATGAAACTCTTGGAGTGGGGAATTATGACAGTAGGGTCCTTTTGGAGCATTTGTTTTTAAGCAGGTAAAGGGAATCCAAAGGAAGTATTCCCTGAATTTGCTGTTTCTTTAAGTGCTTTCACTCAAAATAATCAATACACCAAAACATCATATTTTGGGGTGGCATGTCCATATCCTGAATTCCTTCTCAGACTACACCTTATTACATACATTTTTTTCTATTGCTTATTTCTGAGATTTCTTCTAAAATCATATGCTATTTTTTTCTGTGAAGACTTTGATAAAATCTAGTTTATTTTCTCTGTTAGTGTTAATCTTGTCTCCCAATTTCTTTTACGTGTAATATTTTATTTTTTTTCTTGAAATAATTATTATTGGGTGTGAAAATGTGTCTCACTTCCTCTGACTTGCCACACATACTGAGTCTAAATCATCAGCTACTTCAAGGGAAAAGATTACTGTTATCATAGTTAAATTAAGCCAAAACATAATAATCTGGCCCTCAGTAAATTCATATGCCACCTTTGTGGCATAAGTGTTGTTTTAAAGGTAAATAGAGTTGCATTATAAATATAATCTTGCCATTTTAATGATTACTCTATGCCTTAGGCTTATCATTGCATTTAAAACAAAATTAGAATCTACTTTATCTTATAAATGCAAAACTTAGGATATCAAGCATTTAATATAACTACTGTCAAAATACTACAGATAGAAAAATAAACATGCCATGTGTCTTTTGAAACAACTTTGAAAAATTTCCTTTGACAACTCATACTCAAGAGGCATACCCCAAGGTCAAATTTAACACTTTTATTTCATTGTTTTTAAGACTCTGTTGCTACAAGCACATGCTTTAGTTCATTTTGTGTTACACTGATGTATTATGTCATGAAGGATTATTAGTGATGAGGAACAATAGTGGGTCAACCTAAAGTTGATGTTTAGCATCAGAAGAATGGCATGACAAACCAGAAATACAAGTCTGTCAAAGCTTGCCAGGGATTCTATTTCAAAATGACAAAACTGCCTGGGTTTTGTTGTACAGTTTTCACAGGCATTGAAAATATGATAGGCTACTTCAGAATCCTTAATGCCAGGGCTATTAATTTCTTACATAACCCAAATGTGAGAACAAAGAGAACAAAATGTTACCAGGGCTTCCTAAAATATCATGGGGTAAGTGACATATACCATCCTACTTTCAACATTTTAAAATCAATTCATTGACTTATCCTTGATAAGGTTGAACAGTTATGATGGAGCAAGAGACAGAAAGAGCCCTGAGCTACGGCCCTTCCCAACGGCTGAATTCTACTGAGAGAAAAAGGTCACGTGAGAAAAACTTACTGCTCAGTGCAAGTTTGTATATGGATTTGTTAAGTAGCATGGCTGGACCGGTCAAGATGCAGATTAATGTGCCTGTGTTTGTCAATCCTCAGAAGCTAGAAGGGCCAGAAGAGATTTCTTGACATGACCAGAATGAATCATAGCTGAGAAGGAAAGTCTGAGGTCAGAGCAAATAAGACATCACCAAGAATGATATATAATGAGATATGCAATGAGAAGAAGGAATAACCAAGGAGTTAAGGTGAAAATTCTCTTTCTCTCTCCTCTTTCTCTCAAACACACACACACACACACACACACACACACACACACACAGACAAGCCATACATTAAAACACATTAAAAAGGAGGAACAGGATTTAGAATAAGATAAAGTTCCAGAGAACTGCTTTATGAAGGGGACTGACCATATGACATGAGGATTTGAACAAAATAGACAATTATACAAAACTAAGGGCCATGGACATTTAAAATTCTTTTCTTCTTTTGCTGCCACTGACTTCGTAAAAAAGGAAGCTAACCGAAGTATTTTTCATGTATCTGATACATATACCGAAACACAACCAAGACAAAATGATTAACAAAACTAAAAGCGATGTGCAAAATTGCCCCACAACTAGGACAGTGGAGAAGAGCTACATTGTGCCGATATAACAATCAACCAGAAAAAAAATACAAGTGGTTCACCACAAAAATTTATTCACTGATCCTACATGTCCATTTTGCAATAGCAAATAGGGCTCTATCTCAACACATACTTTTATAATTTTTTAAAGAAGGAAAAGAGAATGTGGCAATCCACTATTTTTTAGCTGCTCAGCATGTAAATAACATGTCATTTCTACTCTTATTCCATTAGATAAAGAATGTCATACGGCCATCTCAAATTTCAACAGAAAAACATTGTATCATACTGCTGTGTGGGCTGATATCCCAGACAGGGTAAGGAAGATGGAAAAGCACTAATATATTCTATGATTCTAGAAGTACAGCAAACTGATGAGCGCCTGTCATTGGGGTTGGAGATTTAGAGGCTGACGTCAGTTGTAAAAGTGAGAAATAACATAACAAATAAATTTGGTAGCCTAAATAAGGTACAATAGCTTATTATTGTATCTTTATTAATAATAACATTATTAACCATATTTCTTATTATGTATTATTCTCTGCCAGTCACCTCTTCAGATGAAAAAAAAGGAAACTTTATTTTAACAACATAAATCCATGTCTAGCCATAATCTTTGAAGTTTATTGGCCACTAGGTCCTAAATGTGTTACCCCTAAGACTTGGAGTAGAATAAAAAATAACCTGAAATCTAGGTCACAGTAAAAACAGAATTTCTCACAGGTAGTAGTCAGATGGTAACACAGCCCTCAAGATGGGACCCCACTCCCTGGTGTGGATATGCCTTTTATAATAATAACTTTGAATGTAGGTGGAATCTATGAAATGATGGATGTAACCCCCATGATAGAATCGTTCTATGGCAAAGGTAAAGGTAATTTTTACAGATGTAATTAAAGCCTCTAGTCTGTCGATTTTAATTAAATCATAATGGACTTTTCCTGGGTGGGCTTTACCTATTCAGACGACTGCTTTACAGATACTAAAAGCAGGGAAGAGATTTGAACAGTAGAAAAGTGATACACAATATTACCTTGATCACAATGATAAAAATCTAAGCATGATGATGGCTTGAATAAAGAACATAGAATGCCCTTGTGGGCGCTTATTTTCACACTTCTATCACTGGGAAAGTGACTAAGAGAGCGGAGACTGAAAAAGGTACCTTATTTCACTACATAAGAAGGCAACATGGAATGCCTCAGGATGAAAAAGGATGTGCCTCAAGGTAAATACTAAAAGCAAACAAAGATACAGCACATATAATATGTCTTATGCCTGATACAATTCCAAAAATTTACATATATTAAATTATTGGATACCCTATCTTAAAGGAAATAAATTAAAGAAAGCAATAGACTTACTGAAGGTATATTTAAACAATAAGTTAATTGGAAACGGTAAGTTTTTCCTAAATGCCTTTCATCAGATTGTGAAAATTCATTTTAAATCTTAGAGAAAAAAAATATTCTCATGGTGGGTGTTAGAGTCTTGCCAAATGTATTTCGTGCATCTTCGGAAGTAATTATATGTTATCATTTATATCATCATTATGGAAAATGATACTGGTTCATTTTGAATGTTGAACTAACTTTGCATTCCTTGGATAAGCCCTAATTGTTCTAGTATGTATTATTTTTTAGAACATACATTTGAATTTTTTAATACTACCATAGCAAGAATTTTTGTATCTAAGCTTCATAAGTAATATCATTCCATAATTTTCTTTTTCTGTAGTATGATTGTCAGGTTTGACACTAGGTACGCGTAGACTCAAATAGAAGCTAAGAAAGTTCTTGTTCTGTCTTTTATGACAACAGTTGGATAATATTTTAATTTTTTCTTTCCTGGTCTTTTAGAGGTGGGGAAATTTGGAATAAGCGACAGATATTTTAAGAGCTGAATGAACTAACTAAATTTGTAACTAAAGTATGACGATTAAAGTTTGCTCAAAGTGTTCATCATTTAAAAAGCTTACAAAATAAAAAAAATATTTCAATTGTTCAGTGCTTTAAGAGTATTGTCTTGAAAAAAAACTGTATTTAAAAGTCATTTTGAATTTTATTATAACAGGAAAGTTGAAACTTTTAATAAAAAGAATTTTATTTTCTATTAATTTTATTTGCTTATAGATTTTAATGTGACAATAATTCAATAACTTCTTGATATATAATAAAGACTCTTACTCCACATTTATATAATTTCTCATTGTATTATATAGGCATACACATCTGTACATACATTTGTGTTTTTGCATACATACATAAACGAACACTGTGTGTTCATAGAATGCCCTTTAATGAGGAACATTGGGAACCCATAACCATAAATCTTGACACTGGAAAAATCTGCAAGGAAAATCTAGAGGCAGCATTCAAGAAATAAATGTCTATTGTTGAGAAAGTATTAATTAAACAATAGAAAATATTTTGTTGATTGTTACTTTCTCTGTGCAGAAACTTTTAATTTTGATTAAGTCCCAACAGTTTATTTTTGCTTTTGTTTCCCTTACCTCAGGAGACACATCTCCAAAGTTGCTACAGACAATGTCAAAGAGGTTACTGCCTGCATTCTTTTCTAGGCTTTTTATGGTTTCAGATCTCACACTTAAGTCTTTCATCCATTTTAAATTTATTTTTGCATATGTTATAGGAAAGCGATCCAGTTTCATTCTTTTGCATATTGCTGTCCAAATCTCCCAGCACCATTGAAGAGATTGTCTTTTTACTGTCGGATGCCCTTTCTTGCTTTGTTGACCATACAGTTTGGGTTCATTTCTGGGATTTCTGTTCCATTCTATTGATATATATGTCTATTTTTGTGCCAGTACCATACTGTTTTGATCTCTCCAGCTTTGTAATATAATCCAAAGTCTGCAATTGTTATACATCCAGCCTTGCTTTTCTTTCTCTTTTTTTTTTCTTTTTTTTAATTTTATTTTTTTTAATTTACATCCAAATTAGTTACCATATAGTGCAACAATGATTTCAGGAGTAGATTCCTTAATGCCCCTTACCAATTTAGCCCATCCTTCCTCCCACAACCCCTCCAGTAACCCTCTGTTTGTTCTCCATATTTAAGAGTCTCTTATGTCTTGCCCCCCTCCCTGTTTTTATATTATTTTTGCTTCCCTTCCATTACGTTCATCTGTTCTATGTCTTAAAGTCCTCATATGAGTGAAGTCATATGATATTTGTCTTTCTCTGACTGACTAATTTCGCTTAGCATAATACCCTCTAGTTCCATCCATGTAGTTGCAAATGGCAAGATTTCATTCTTTTTGATTGCCAAGTAATACTCCATTGTGTATGTGTGTGTGTGTGTGTGTGTGTGTGTGTGTGTGTGTATACCACATCTTCTTTATCCATTCATCCATCAGTGGACATTTAGGCTCTTTCCATACTTTGGCTATTGTTGATAGTGCTGCTACAAACATTGGGGTGCATGTGCCCCTTTGAAACAACACACCTGTATCCCTTAGATAAATGCCTAGTAGTGCAATTGCTGGGTCGTAGGGTAGTTCTATTTTCAGTTTTTTGAGGAACCTCCATACTGTTTTCCAGAGTGGCTGCACCAGCTTGCATTCCCACCAACAATGCAAAAGAGATCCTCTTTCTCTACATCCTAGCCAACATCAGTTGTTGCCTGAGTTGTTAATGTTAGCCATTCTGACAGGTGTGAGGTGATATCTCATTGTGGTTTTGATTTGTATTTCCCTGATGCTGAGTGATGTTGAGCATTTTTTCATGTGTCGGTTGGCCATCCAGATGTCTTCTTTGGAGAAGTGTCTATTCATGTCTTTTGCCCATTTCTTCACTGGATTATTTGTTTTTTTGGGTGTTGAGCTTGGTAAGTTCTTTATTGATTTTGGATATTAACCTTTTATCTGATATGTCGTTTGCAAATATCTTCTTCCATTCTGTCAGTTGCCTTTTAGTTTTGCTGATTGTGCAGAAACTGTTTATTTTGATGAGGTCCTAAAAGTTCATTTTTGCTTTTGTTTCCCTTGCCTCCAGAGATGTTAGGTAAGAAGCTGCTGTGGCCAAGATCAAAGAAGATTTTGCCTGCTTTCTCCTCGATGATTTTGATGGCTTCCTGTCTTACATTTAGGTCTTTCATCCATTTTGAGTTTAGTTTTGTGTGTTGTGTAAGAAAGTGGTCCAAGTTCATTCTTCTGCACGTCGCTGTCCAGTTTTCCCAGCACCACTTGCTGAAGAGACTGCATTTCATTGGATATTCTTTCCTGCTTTGTCAAAGATTAGTTGGCCATATGTTTGTAGGTCCATTTCTGGGTTCTTTATTGATCTGAGTGTCTGTTTTTGTGCCAGCTTTTCTTTTTCAAGGTTGCTTTGGCTCTTTGGGGTCTTCTGTGGTTCCATATAACTTTAGGAATGTTTGTTCTCTCTGTGAAAAATGCTGTTGGTATTTTGATAGGAAAGGAAACAATTAACAAAACTTAAAGGCAACCTATGGAATGGGAGAAGATATTTGCAAATGACATCGCTGATATGTCAGATTTGGTTAATAACCAAAATATATAAAGAATGTATCAAACTAAATACCAAAAAACCAAATAATCCAATTAAAAAATGGGCAGAAGACATGAATATACATTTTTCCAAAGAAAACATACAGATGGCCAAAGACATAAAAAGATGCTCAACATCACTGATAATCAAGTGACTATCAAAACTATGAGACATCATCACAACACCTGCCAAATTGGCTAAAATCAACAACACAAGAAACAGCAGGTGTCACTGAGGATGTGGAGAAAGGGAACTCTGTTGCACTCTTGGTGGGAATGCAAACCGGTGCAGCCACTCTGGAAAACAGTATGGAGTTTCCTCAAAAAGTTAAAACAGAACTACCCTATAATCCACAAGTTGCACCACTAGGTATTTACCCAAAAAAATACAAAAATACTATTTCAAAGAGATACATGCACCTGATATTTATAGCAGCATTATCTACAAAAACCAAATTATGGAAACATCATCCATCAACTGATAAATGGATAAAGAAGTACACACACACACACACACACACACACATGCACCACACAATAGAATATTAATCAGCCATCAAAAAGAATGAAGTCTTGCCATTTGCAATGACGTGGGTAGAACTAGACAGTATTGGGCTAAGCAAAATAAGTCAGTCAGAAAAGGATAAATGCCGTATGATTTCACCAATGCATGTAATTTAAGAAACAAAAGAGCATTAATTGCAGAGAACAGACTGATGGTTACCAGAGGGGTGATGGGTGAAATAGGTGATGGGGATTAAGAAATGAATTGCTGTGATGAACACCAGGTGATGTATGGAAGTGTTGAATCACTACACTGTATGTCTGAAATTTATATTGCACTTTTTGTTAACTAAGTGGAATTTAAATACAACTTAAAAAAATAGAAAATGTTGGTGGGCCTGGGTGGCTCAGGCGGTTGAGCATCCAACTTGGACTCAGGTCATGATCTCGCAGTTTGTGGGTTCCAGCCCCATGTCGGGCTCTGTGCTGACAGCTCAGAGCCTGGAGCCTGCTTCAGACTCCTTGTCTCCCTCTCTCTCTGCCCCTCTACCACTCACCTCTGTCTCTCTTTCAAAAATAAATAAACATTAAAAAATTAGAAACTGTTAAAACTTAGACACCTTTTAATATAAATTAAACAACCTTAAAACATTTTTATATAATTTTCTTGTTAATTATTCTTTATCCAATAAAACAGATACAAAAAGACCATTTTAAAGAGATTAGTTTTATCTGAAGTATTTCAGCTATCGTAACCAATGAATATTAACAATTGCATGAAAGAAAGCAGTGTATACAATATATGTCCTAAATAGGAGAAACCAAGTAATAAAATATGTTTTATCCCCTACTTTTTTTCTTTTCTGATATTATATCTTTGATAGATAGCCAGCAGTTCTTTTTAATAAAAGTTACATAAAATAATTTATATATAATTTTATACTTATTTATAACCATGGGTCATGTGTTTATTCAAAAAATATATATATACATATATATATGGATATATGTGTATATACATATATATATGGATATATGTGTATATCCATGTATATGTATCTATAGATATACATAAATGTATAGATACATATATTTGTATGTGTATATACATATATATGTATATGTATGTGTGTGTGTGTGTGTGTGTATATGTATATATACACACACACACATATATATAGTTTATTCTAAATCTCCAAAAGGGATCATTTGAATATAGTTAAAATGAAATTATATTCTGACTGGTTTTTTTTTCATCTTAAGCATTCTATAAATCATGATTTTTTGCAGTCTGTCTCCTATTTCTGTCAAAGGTTATGTTTTAGATAGGATAATGACAATAGCTGTTGATAAACAAAACAAAACAAAAAAAAAACAGCTTAAATTAAAATACCATGTGACCAAACGAAGCACCACTGTTGAATACAGCAAAGTGAAAAGTCTTGTGACATTTTTTTAGCTTTTGAAATCACATTAATTATTTTAACTATAGTTCTTTCTTTTTTTAAGCTTTTTTAACGTTTATTTTTGAAACAGAGAAAGAGCACGAACGGGGGAGGGTCAGAGAGAGGGAGACACAGAATCCGAAACAGGCTTCAGGCTCTGAGATGTCAGCACAGAGCACCACGCGGGGCTCGAACTCACGGACCGCGAGATCATGACCTGAGCCGAAGTCAGACACCCAACCGACTGAGCCACCCAGGTACCCCTATAGTTCTTTCATCTATCTATCTATCTATCTATCATCTATCTATCATCTATTTTCTATCTATCATCTATCTATTATCTATCTATGATCTATCTATCTATGATCTATCTATCATCTATCATGTATCACTATCAAGTTTTTTTTTTTTTCTCCAAGTACAACACCTATATTTCTATCTTATGGATTGTTAATATTTACCATAAACACAACCTGAAATGTCTGCAAATTCTAAATTAACAGGCTTTACTAATGCTTTTAATTTCTACTTGTCTAAACTGTGAAGTTGGGCAAATTCCAAGGTCTTTCTGAGGATTCAATGGGACGATGCATTAAATCAGGCGGGTGGCACTACAGTGCTGACGCTAGAAAGTGGAAGAGGCTGGTCAGTAACGCAGGTACTCACACAAATGAGGTGATTCAGCACAAGATGATTTTCACTTGTATTCTGAAGTCAAGGATTTTTGAGGGCTCTCTCCACTTTATGTCATTTAGACAAGTATACATATGATATATAAAAATATCAAGTGTCTACCTGTATGAAAGAGTCTGACTCAATTTTTTTTTTTTTTATATATTTGACTGCTGATGGTTTTTAAGCTTCACAATTTCCTCTTCCCTTCCTGTTCCGCATATGAGCAAGCTGATAAGAAATCCCAGGTATTCGTTCCTTCCTTTCTCCCCTGCATAGGGGAATACTCACCCCTGTCCCACTCCCTAACTTTCAGAAAAATCCCAAGCTAATCTTTCTTTACTCTCAACCCATTTTCGGGCCTACTTGGGAGCTATCCTGTGCTCCCCAGAAAGACCACTTATTTAAGTAATAACCCATTTTTAATTTATTTTTTTATGTGGGCTCCATACCCAATATGGGCTTGAACTCATGACTTAAAGATCAATTCACACACTTTGACTGAGCCAGCCAGGCGCCTCAGTAATAACCCTCTCATACCCTCTTGATGTGTATGTGTGGCATCATCAGTTTCAATAATTGAAGCAAATTTTTGGGGGGGACCATCCTTTATCTGCGGATGCCTACGATACTACTTTATGATCCTGTTCTTATCAAGAACTTAATAAAGCAAATAAAGTTTTCTTGTAAGTGTTCATAGACCTTTTTAAGGGAAAAAGTAGTCAAATACCCTAATTCTTATATGTAATGTAAATGAATTTTGCTTAAGCTAATGCATTTTATACAGCTTTAACCATTAGAGGTCCTGAGTCAAAAGTCATATTATGGGGTGTCTTGGGGCTCAGTCAGTTGAGTGTCTTACTCTTGATTTCAGCTCAGGTCATGATCCTGAGGTTGTGGAATTGAGCTTGGCATCGTGCTTCTCACTGAGCATGGAGACTGCCTAGGATTCTCTCTCACTTTCTCTCTTTCTCCCTCTGCCCCTCTCCTCCTCCCCCCAACTGTGTTCTCTCTAAAATTAAAAAAAAAAAAGTCATATTATTTCAACAAGTTGGAGTAACCACTTTTACAATGCTAACTTTTTATGATTCTTTTAAATGCATGTTTATAATTGTCATATTGCATATGTTCTATTAAAGTGCCTTTAATGTATACTGCCTTTAATGATAAAATTTAAAACCACTCATGATTTAGGTAATATATTGCTACGTAACAATATCTTTAAAAATTCTTCTAACAGCTCATTTAAAGAATAAAAACAAATAATTCTTAACAGTTTGGCTCATTTTCATTATAAATATATTATAAATATGTGGTATGCACTTTACTTGTATATTTTTAAACATTGTCATCATAGACAATACAGTTTCTGGGCAGGTACTTAGAGAAGTCATGTGTAGGTTTTTCAACCCTGAACTCTAGTTGAGTTCCCAACAATAGGCAGGATCCACTGGAAGGCATTACATGTGTGAGCCTTTATATGAATCCTGCATCCGGCCATGCTCTATTCTACCCCAGCTGATGCTACTCAGTGAGGAGTTGTCCCCAGCGGCCCTGCCCAAGTTGAAAATTGTAAGCAAAATAATTTCTTTTTGTAAATAAATTATGGTTCTTGGATATATGGTCATTTCCAACCTTGCACCCATATGTATTCACTTATTTATTAAAGTTCGTGGGGCGCCTGGGTGGCTCAGTGGGTTGAGCGTCCGACTTCCGCTCAGGTCATGATCTCGCGGTCTATGAGTTCCAGCCCCGCGTCAGGCTCTGTGCTGACAGTTCAGAGCCTGGAGCCTGCTTTGGATTCTGTGTCTCCCTCTCTCTCTGCCCCTCCCCCTCTCATGCTCTGTCTCTCTCTGTGTCAAAAATAAATAAACATTTAAAAAAATTTAAAGTTCAATATATATTCATTGAAGGGTAATAAGTCTTGGCTCTGAGGACACACTGATTGTGTAGGGGTATGTTCACTAGTACATCTTTATGTCACACACACACTACACATTCCAAACAATACCCTCATAAATACACACAATAAGCTACATGTGCATACACTAGAAGCAGGTATAGCAGAAAGCAAGCAAATGTTAATTGCATAATTGACTAAGAAAAAGACCTTGATGAAGATTTTTCAAAATTATTTGATTCAAGTTGCAATATAATACCTTCCAATGTTCAGTTCCATTATTCTCTTTTAAATTACGATTTTCTTTACTGTTTAGCATCTCCTTTCTTTTTATATGCCTCAAAGACACAACAACCAATTTCCTGTATCCCTGTTTGGCTTTCATTTAGCTGGTTGTGTTAAGACAATCTGTCTTGAAACCGTATTACTGGCTTGAAGGCCCCGGGTAAAATCTTACAAACTCAACAGCGTGATGCACTGAGGTTTCATAACAACAATTTTCACCTTTGTGGAAACACATTCAATGAAATGACAAACTGTGATGTAATATTTCCTTTGGAGAATAAGGCACACATTTCTCAACTCTACACAAATTTGTGTGGTTGGTTTCCGTATAAAACAAAAGTGTTGTTATTGTTATTTCCTTACCGGATTGCTGAAACCACATACGTTCTTTTATTTGTTGTCTAAAAATCTACTGTATTGACTTTCAAAGTATCATATACATGGCAATTAGTACCATTTTTTCAAGTTGATTTGGAAAAAGGGAAAATTTTCACTTTATATTTGTTCCTCCAGTATTCTTTGAATTAAAAAAAAAAAACAGTTACTCATTTACCATGAATGAAAATATCTTAGTCAACTCAAGCAGCTGTAACAAAACGCCATAAGCTGGGTGGCTTCTCAAACACAAGTCTATTCCTCGCGGTTCTGAACGCTAAAAGTCTGCAATCAGGGAGAACCGGTGGCAACTTGGTCAGGTTCTGGTGAAAACCCTCCTCTGGGTTTCAGTTTGTTGACCATCTTCACGTGGTGCCAAGAGAACTGGCGAATCCTCAGGCTTCTATAAAGGCGTTTATCTCATTCACGAAATTTCTGTCCTCGTAACCTAATTACCTCCCAGAGCCTCCCACCTTTAGCTATCATCACATTGGGACTAGGGCTTTAACATATAAATTTGGGGTGACATAAACATTCAGTCTACTGCAGAGAGTATATAGTAAATGATCTCTCTGTCTCAGAACTGATCAAGGGGTTAAAATGTCAAGATAAATGATGTCTGACAAGCATTTGTACGAAGCATATATGTACCATTTGTTGAAAAAAAAAATTATGTATGTGAATTCAATCTAAAGTCCCATGAAACACTAGCTATATTGTGCTCTTTTCTTTTTTTTTTTCTGTTTTTTTAAAGTTTTTTTTTATTTACTTTTGAGAGAGAGACAGAGAGAGTAAATGGGGGAAGGGCAGAGACAGACGAAGAGCGAGAATGCCAAGCAGTCCCTGCACTGTCAGCACGGAGTCTGATGTGGGGCTCTAACTCACAAACCATGAGATCATGACCTGAGCCAAAACCAAGAGTCAGACGCTTAACCAACAGAGATACCCAGGTGCCCCTGTGTTCTTTTCTTTTTCTTGAAAAGAATGAAGATGAGTTAAACAAAGTACATAGTGTATTCTTGGATAGAACATCAAAATTACTCAACAAGGAGCCAAAAAACGTAGATCAGAATTTTAAATCCATCAGCTATTAAATACATAAACTTCGGTCAGGCTGTTACGTAGGCTGATTCTGCCTATGTAAATAAATAAGCAAAAAAATAAATGAGAAGGGGGCTTGTAGAGTGCATCGTAGTCTCAACACAAAGACAGTGAATGTATATCTGCTAACAAAACATTCTATAAAGTAATTACACTTGTAGCTGATGTCAAAAGCCAGAAAGAATTGACAACATCCTTCCTCCCAAAAAGGGAACATTGAACCATCCACTGATTGAAATGAGGAGGCACAGAAACCACCAGGAGCCCTGAACCTGAACATCAGGTCTAGAATGTGAGAACAACATCAAGGGTATATGTCCTGTGCTCACTTCGGCAGCACATATACTAAAATTAGAACGATGCAGAGAAGATTAGCATGGCCCCTGCGCAAGGATGACACGCAAATTTGTGAAGCGTTCCATATTTTTAATAAATTTCATATATTAAAAAAATAAATAAATAAAAAAAATAAAAAAAGGGTATATGTCCTATGTTTGTCAGGCATTCAAGGATGGGAATTCAAAACATTCTTACTGTCAACCCAGATTTGTGGTAGAAAACACAGATCTGAGATGTGCAGACAGAAATGCCATGTGAAAGTCATGAAGCCATCCTTGTAGTATGTGCGTGTAAGAGCCAGACCGCACTATAGAATAAAAAATGGTTGTAAAACAACAACAACAAAAAGGTAAGAAAAGCCTAATGAGAACTTCTAGTTTTAGAAGCGGTGAATGCCTAAACCAAGATCATGGTGATCCAACTGAGAAGACAACTTTTGCTGAAGATAAGCAGACAAAACAATTATAAGATAATTAGAGATAATACATAGATCCAAATAAAAGGAAAAATCACTTAAGGTGTTATAATTATAATACAATCTGAAGGTCTTCCTACTGTATTCCAAGTTATATAAGATAAGAATCTTTAAAAATAACTTCAATATAAATATAGGTGGATTATAAAAATGACCAAGAATTACTAGAAATTAAACAGTATCAACAATGAAATTACACTGGTGAAAAAATACAAAACTTAAGGGATGGGCTAAATTGATATTACAAAGCTGAAAATAGAATTAATATATTTAATTAATAAAGAAAGAATAAAGAATTAGTAAATCTAAAGGAGGAACAAGAGAAATTTTTAAACATTGTTCAAAGCGTTAGAAAATAAGACAAAAAGCCTCACAAATATAACTCAAAATGGATCACAGATCTACATGTAAAACACAAAACCATAAAACTCTTAGAATACAGGAGAAAATGTAAATGATCTAGTTAAAATATAAATGTTATATCTAGATGACTTTTTAGAGATAACACCAAAGGCATGATCCATGACAGAAATAATGAATAAGGTTGGATTTCATTAAACTTTAAAAATCTACTCTTTGAAAGACAATGTCAAGAAAATAAGAAATAAGCCAGACTGAAAGAAAATGTTTGCAAAACGCAAATCTGATAATCAATAGTTACCTAAAATATGCAAATAACTCTTAAACCTCAATAATAAGAAAACAACTCAATAACGGATGAATCAAAGACCTTATTAGACACCACAACAAAACAATATATTCAGATGACAAAGAAGCATATGAAAAGATGCTCACTATATGTAATCAGAGAAATTCATATGAAAATAACAATAAAATTCCACTACACATCTATTAGAATGGCCAAAATCAAGTACGCTAACAACAGCAAAGGCTGACAAGGAGGTAGGGCAATAGGAATTTTCGTTTCTGTTGGGGATACAACTTGGTACAGCCACTTTAGAAGACAATTTGGTATATATATATATATGTTTATACATATATATACACATATATACGTACATATATTTATTTGTTTTTAATTAAACCTATCCATCATGCGATCAAACAGTCACATTCTTTGGCATTTGCTCCAAGAGTTGAAAACTCATGTTCACACAAAAACTTGCACAAATATATTTACTGCAACTCTATTCATAATTGTCAAAATTTGTAAGCAGCCAAGATGACCTTCAGTAAGCAAATGGATAAACTGTGTTGCCTCCAGACAATGGAGTCTTATTCAGTACTGAAAATAAATGAGCTACCACACCATGAAAAGACAAAGAGGAATCGAAAATGCAAATTACCAAGTTAAAGAAGCCAATCTGGAAAGGGTACATGCTGTATGATTCCCACTATATGACATTCTGGTGAAGAAAGAATACAGAGACAGTACAAAAGATCAATGGCTTCTAGGGACTGTGGGGGTGAAGAGGGATGAATAGGTTGTGCACGGAGAATTTTTAGGAGTGAAAATACTTTTTACTTTACCATAATAATGGATACATAGAATTATACATTTATCTAAACTCATAGAACATACACCAAGAGTGAACCATAATGTCAACTATGGACTTTGGGTGATGATGATGTATCAGTGTAGGTTCATCAGTTGAAACAAATTTTGCACTCTGGTGGAGGATGTCAATAATGGGGGAGGCTACGCATGTATGAAGACAGAGGGTATGTGGGAAATCTCTGTACCTTCCTCTCCATATTGCTATAAACCTAAAACTGCTCTAACAAAATAAAGTCTTAATTAAAAAAAGAATATATATCCATTTAGGAGGCTATAAATTAAAAAAAAAATTAAAACATAAGTAAACCCACAGAAAACGAAAGGAAAGAAACAAAATAAATCTGAAAATAATAAAATAGAAAATAAACATATAATAGTGAAAAATTTTCAAAACAAGACAATGAAATTAGTAATGGGAAATGATAGGGTCCTAAGAAGTATGCACATTTAGAAAAAGAAAATAAAATAAGAGAGGTTAAAGGACTTAAGTTGTCAATTTAGTACCAGGAAAATAGAACGGTGATGTAATGGCTAAGAATTTTCCAGGATTAAAGAAAAGTATTTGTTGTTGTTGTTGTTTTTTTTTTAAACTTTTTTAATGTTTATTTATTTTTGAGAGAGACAGAGACAGAATATGAGTGGGTTAGGGGCAGAGAGAGAAGGAGACAGAATCCAAAGCAGGCTCTAGGCTCTAAGCTGTCAGCAAAGAGTCCGACTTGAGCCTAGAACTCTTGAGCTGTGAGATCATGGCTTGGGCTGAAGTTGGACGCTCAACTGAGTGAGCCACCCAGGTGCCCCAGAAAGTATTTGTTGTTATATTGCAAAACATGTTGAATCACCAGCAGGGAAATTAGAAGGAAAAAAAAAAAAACTGAATTATTGGATTCTTTTTCACTGTTGCTTCTTATACCCACATTCCTTCCTTTCAGTTTCTTTTTCTATCATGTTGGATATCTAGAGGGAAGGATTAGTAGTAGTAAACCCTCATTATATCTGAAACGTATTTATCTATCTTCACTATAATTGACAGACTACCGAGGTACAGAATTCCAACTTGAGTTATTTTCTTTAAGTCTTTAAATGGATTATTCCATTGCATTTGGTTTCTATTGTGTGTGAAAAGTTGCTGTCACACGACTATCATTCAACTATATGAAATTTGTCTATTCTCTTTAGTGCCTTCCAAGCTGTTTTTTTATTAATCCATGTAAGAAATTTAAAGATATAATTTAATACAGAGGAAAATGATATCTGAATATATCAGTGGGAAATAAGAAGCAAGAATGAAAAAGCATTCATAAAGTGTTGATAAACCTTTATAATTATCTACAGAAAAGAATATGGCTATGTACATATATGTATATATGAATTAAATGAATATATATATGAATTAAATGAATATATATATGTATATATATGAATTAAATGCCAAAAATAATGCTATAAAACATAGGGAAAGGACAAAAGAAAAATTCAAGTTTCTCAAAATTGTGACATGGCTGAAGAAAAAGATAAAGATATTAATTAGCATTAAACATAAAAAGATATATAAATTAATGCAGGTATTTATTTGTGATTAAAACTTGATAAATTTAGTCTATCTATGCAACTCAAATTCCCCAGTAAAAGTTTATATGAAATTGTCAATCATTTTATAAGAATATCAGATAATATACATATCTTCATATATACAAAGAGATAACTATAGTCATGGGTTTGTTAAAAAATAGTTAAGGGGCGCCTGGGTGGCTCAGTCAGTTAAGCGGCTGACTTCGGCTCGGGTCATGATCTCGCGGTCCATGAATTTGAGCCCCGCGTCGGGCTCTGTGCTGACAGCTCAGAGCCTGAAGCCTGTTTCAGATTCTGTGTCTCCCTCTCTCTGACCCTCCCCCGTTCATGCTCTGTATCTCTCTGTCTCAAAAATAAATAAACATTAAAAAAAATTAAAAAAAAATAGTTAAGTATACTGATGGCTTCTCAACTTTGGCGATACTGACATCTTAGGCTGGGTATTCTTTGATGTGGGGCCTGACCCGCAACTTGTATTATAGGATGGTTGTAAGTATCCCAGAACCCACTTACTGGATGTCAGTAGCACCCTTCTGGTTGGATAATCAAAATCTTCAGATAATGATGGCCATTACTAAAGAAGAAAAGAAGGAGAAGGAGAAAAGAGCATGGAGGAGGAAGGAAGGAGGAGGAGGTGGGGGGAGGAGAAGAGAACATAATAAATGTTAGTGAAAATGTAGCAAAATTAGAATAGTTGTGCACTTATGATGAGATGTGAAATGGTGAAGACACTTTAAAAAAATGTTTATTTTTGAGAGAGAGAAAAAGACAGAGGGTGGGGAAGGGGCAGAGAGAGAGAGAAGGAGACAGAGAATACCAAGCAGGCCCCCTGCCATCAGAGCTGGATTTGGAGCTTGATCTCACAAACCATGAGATCATGAACTGACCTAAAATCAAGACTTGGACACTTAACTAACTGAGCCACCCAGGCATCCCGGTGAAGACAGTTCGATGAACAGTATGGCAGTTCCTGAAAATTAAACATAGATTTACTACGCCTTCTAGCAATTCCACTTTAGAATATATACCAAAAGAATGGCAAGTAGGAACTTGAACCGGTATCTGTACACCCATTAGTAAAAGCATTATTCACAACAGTCAAATTTGGAAATAACACACACGTCCATTGACAGATAAATGGATAAACAAAATGCGGTAGATTCACAGAATACAATATTATTGGGTTTAAGAAAGAAGGAGATTCTGAAGTATGTCACAACATGAAAAAACCTAAGGACGTTATGTTAACCGAAATAAACCAGGAACAAAAGGACAATTACAGTGTGATTCTACTTATAAGAGGTACTTTAAGAAGTCAAATTCATGGAGATAGAAAGTAGAATGGTGGTTGCCAGGGTCTAGGGAGGAGACTGGGGGGCGGGGTTAGTGTTTAATGGGTATAGAGTTTCAATTTAAGAAGATGAACAATTTTGGAGATGGATGGTGATGATGGTTGTACCACAATGTGGATATTCTTAATACCACAGAATTACACGCTTATAAATTATTAAATGGTAAATTTTATATGTTGCAAATTTTCCCTGTCTCTCTCTCTGTCTCTCTCTGTCTCTGTCTCTGTCTCTGTCTCTGTCTCTCTCTCTCTCTCTCTTTCTCACATACACACACACACACACACACACACACACACTCACACACCAATAAAACTTCTAGGGACCACACTAAGGAAACAAACAGACAAACAAACAAAAAAACCCACCAGACTTTGCCAAATACCCTAGGGATAAGAAAATCTTCCATTGAGGACCAGTGAGGTATGATAACATCAAGTATTGTCAAATATGCACAAAAAGGGACACACACAATGTTTTAGTTGCAAATTGTTTCAGATTTTGGACAGAGATTTGGCAATATCTGGTGTATTTAAAAATGCACTTATTCTACAAAATTACAATCGGATTCCCAAGTATACACCTTAGAGAAACTCACATCTGTGCCCAACGACAAAGGGGTCACAGAAATATTCTCACCAGTGCTGTTTGTATGTATATATTTATATATACATGTATACCTTGTGTATGGTAACAACTTAAATGTTAATCAACATAACTGTTTTGAATATATTCTAGTACATTTATGACACGGGACAAACCATATTCCTGGATAGAAATCAGAATGCCACAAATGATAGAAACAATAGGCACCGATAACTTGTAAAATTGCAGAATCATACTGTACGGTTATTTACAAACAAATGTAGCAAGGATCTATAAAAATCTAGGTAGATGACAAATACACATTCTGGACAGCATTTGCCTCAAATGGGGTAGGTTGAAGACAAAAATTAAGGAAAGATCAGAGAGCATTACACAGGAAATTTCAAAACTACTTTTATTATTTTATTATTTAAATTTCAATGGTGGGCATGTTACATCATTCTTTATACATACCTGCACTTCCAAAATAGTTCCTAGATGCATTTTAAAGTGACATAAAATAAAAACTATGTGTAAATAAGGTTATTTCATCATTCCTAAACTTAATGGACTGGTACAATTTTTTCTTTGATATTTATTAAGCTCATTAGAAAATATACAGAATAGTGGGTTCGTTTGGGCAAATGCTATTTTATAGCTCTCATCTCATGTTTCTGACATAATATAAGAACAAAAGATTTCTATATGAAATAACATTTCAATATTTAAAAAAATTCTATAATTATAAATAGCCCTCTCAAGTTGCATTTCTTACACACTCTACTTGCTTAGAAAATAACATGCGGTTCCACTGATTGTTATTAAATTAAAATTAATATAAATAAAAATTAAATAACTTTAGGGGTGACATTTGCCTGGTTTTTCATTCATGCAATACAAATTGCAATATGTACTGTATCTAAAGGCAGCATGATAACGTCTTGTATATTAATGAAGTGGAAAATGTTAAGACTGGGGCAGTCACAGGGAAATGCATTTATGCACTTATGCTTAAGTACTTGTACACTACTTAAAATATTCTGAGGTTTTTTTCTATCCTATGTGTTGTTAAAACTTGGATCTAGAACCTCAGAAAAAATTGATGGTGAGTGAAAATGTTAAAGGAAAAGAGTAAAAAGGACCTTTCCCCAAGTTCAAAGACTATAGAAATCCAGGCAGTGATTGCTTTTGACATGCGTGACAGCTCATTATCCTATAGGTTCACAGAATAGAGTGAATTTAAACTCTGGTATCCTGCCACATTTCCCTCATGTTGATAAATATCAATTTTAAATTTGTCAGATGAGAAGATGTCTTGTGCACTTGCTAGGAAAAGATATCCATTTATTTTTAAATATCTCTTGCTCTAATATTAGATCATAAATTACTTGACAGTTGAAGATGGCAAAGCATTTTGCTGATAGAGTTCCTGGCCAGACAGGGCGGGGGGTGGGGGGGGAGTTATGGAGTTTTACAATTTGAAATACTGAAAAAGAGGTCAAAGTGATTTAAATTCGGAAAGAATGCCACTGTCAGAGTGAAGAGTCTTTCATCACCCTCATATTATCTGCCAAGAATATTTAACTTTCACTCAAATTTCAACTTTTTGAATGATTTTGAAAAGTTAGTTACCTTATTAATACCAACCAGCAAGACTGACAAGATAGCACAACCAAATAATTTACTAGGTGGTGAACTGCTCCACAAACTGAGTGAACAGGTAAAGGAATTTCTTTATGAATATGGAAACCTGTGCCCTTTAAATAAGCACACTTCTCCTCGTTAATTTAATTTTTCATTTGGATGAATAGAAGAAGATAAAGCGACACATTTTTCTCTGTCACAGGTATAAAAATATCTCAGTCTCATGCACAAATGCAGAAAGAATAATCAGAGAGATAATATATACAGGTAATAAAAATGTAATAGGTGAAACTTGTTACTGTAAATGTGTGTACTCATATAAAAATGTAACTACTGTATACTCTTGTGCTGAAAAGATTTTGTAATAGATAAGAACCAAAAAAAATCCACCTGTTCTAGACTTCCCTACTGTCACTCAATCACATCATGTCTGGCTTAAGTTTTAGAGTTTTAGGTCTTCACCCCCTCCCAGCAAATAATATTCTCACCAGTTAATGACTCCACATTTCTTTAAAAAAATCTGACAGCATAAAAGTCACCCTATTACATATCTTCACCTCGTAAGAATCTACACGAAAAGTTTACCTGTTTGCCATTGTTAGCAAGATTATACTTAATGATGAAATAATAACATAGACACTTTTTATTTAAATACCAACTAAGAAAAAAAATCATTAATCCTCCTAGTGGAGAAGATGCCACTCATCAAACTATCAGTAGCTTTCTTACATTAACAGACCTGTCATCTGTTGGTGTAAAACCTTAAGTCTAAAATCAGAGCCCTAAGGTGAACATCAAAATCTACTATAACATTTCTGTGTTTCCAAATACCCGCCAAAGCATAAACAGATACACTAGGTGATGATAACATACGATTCCGCTTGACCTCTTCATGTCATTGACTAGTTTTTATAAAATTTCTCCTAAATAAAAAAAAAAAAAAACACGTGTGAACAAAACAAAAAAAAAGTGCACAAGGGAAAATCTTTTTGCCATATTTACATGCTATTTTCCTTTCTAATGGTTTTTTAAGATTTTTAATTATGTGAAATGCACACAAAATTTACCATCTTAACTATTTTTAAGTGTATGCTTCAATGTGTTAAGCTCATTCACATTGTGGGCAACCCATCTCCAGATCCTTTTTCGTCTTACAAAATTGGAATTCTGTGCCTGTTAAATATCAAGTCCTCATTCTTCTTTCTTTTCAGCCAATGGCAACCATCATACTACTTTCTGTCTCTGTGAACTTGACTCTTTTAAATACCTCATATAAGTGGAGTCAGACAACTGATTGATTGATTAATTATCCTTTTGTACCTGGCTAACTTCACCTGGCCTAATGTCCTTAGGTTCATTAATGTGGTAACACGCATCAGACTCTCCTTTTGAAGGTTGAATATTCCAGTGTGTGTATATATCATATTTTTTTTTTTTTATGAATTCATCCTTGGATGGACACTTGGGTTGTTTCCACTCTTTTGATATGGTGAATAATGTTGCCATGAACACAGCTGTATAAATATCTCCTTGAGACTCTGCTTTTTAATCCTTTTGGATATTCAGAAGAGAATCCTGGTGCTGCACGCACTGTCCGTACCCAGGAGCTGGGGATGTTCAACAAACCCATCGCCCCCACCCCCAGTAGTGCCTCTACTCCGGCACCCTTAGACCTGAGTCTCCAGTCCCTGCAGCTGTAAATGTTCCATCACTGTCAGTCTAAAACTGAACTAAAAGTCAAAGATCTCTTATTTGGAGAAATATCTACTATGAAATAAACATTATAATAACTATATATTTTCATGTACGTATATACTTCTACATTTTTGATAACCATTGCGTATACTTCTGTTAGGGGGATGGGAGATGAAGAGTAAAAGAGGACACATTTTTCATTTTTTTAAAACCTCAATTACTCCACTTCACCCAGAAATAAATACTCCACCCGGAACTCTTCTAGCATGACATTTTCATATGAGCATAGCCCCTTTTTTTTGCACTCTTGCACCTATGTTGAGAGAAATGTAGACAAGTGAAAATTATATTAAAGTAAAAAAAAAAATCCATTTAAATAACAATGAGTGGTATTCTTAATATATTTAATTAGAAATGATTTGTGAGACTTCACGCTGGGACCAAATCTTCCCAAATTTAAGGAAATGATGGAAATACAAACGCAAAAATTTCAATACAATCCAAGTAGGAAAAACCCAAAAAAGAGGGACACAGAGATACATTATGATCAAACTGTTGAAAGGCAGAGATAAAGAGAGAATTCTTAGAAACAGCAAGAGAAAAGTGACTTGTTAAATACAAGGGATCTTTAGTAAGATTATCGATGGGTTTCTTAGCAGAAACTTTGCAGACCAGAAGTCAATGGGGTGATATATTTAAAGCGCTGAAAGGAAAAAAAAAAAAAAAAAAACCTGTCAGTCAGAAATTCTACTTCTGATAAAAATGTCCTTCACAAATGAAGGAGAAACGGGGGTGCCTGGGTGCTCAATTGGTTAAGCGACCAACTTCTGCTCAGGTCATGATCTCACAGTTCATGAATTTGAGCCCCGGGTCCGGCTCTGTGCTGACAGCTCAGAGCCTGGAGCCTACTTCAGGTTCTGTGTCTCCCCTTCTCCTGCTCATGCTCTGTGTCTCTCTATCTCTCAATAATAAATAAACGTTATTTTTTTGAAATGAGGGAAAAATTAAGACAGTTGTTGATAAACAAAAGCCTAGAAAGTTCATTACCACTAGACTTGCCCAGCAAGAAATATTAAAGGCAATCCTTTAAATTGAACTGAGAGAATGCCACATGGTAATTCAAGGCCATTCAAAGATATAAAGTTCTCCAATAAAGGTAAATAGAAGACAAGTAGTAGTATTGTAATTCTGGTTTGTAGCTCCACTTTTTTATTATGCTACAAGATTTAGAGGCAAAGCCATAAAAATAACTATAAATCAATAAAAATACAAGTTGTGACAATAATACCATAAAGGGCGTGAGGAGCTACAAAGAAGCAGAATTTTGTGTGTGATTGGTTGTCATCAGTTTCAAATAGATTTCTGTAACTTTAGAATACTGTATGTAGCCACCAATGGTGACCACAAAGAAAATATCTATAAAACACATACAAAAGAAAATCAGAACAGAATCAGAACCTGTCAGCACATACACACAAAAATCAGACACAAAGCTAGTCAGCATGGGAAGCAAAGAGAAACAAAGCTATGAGACACAGAAAACAAATAAAATGGCAATAATAAGTCCTTACATATCTGTAATCATTTCAAACGAATTAAACTCCTGAGTAATTATTCCTTATTATAAATGGCTTAAACTCCAGAATAAGGAGATACAGATTGGCAGAAAGAATTATAAAAACAGGATCCAATTATTCGATGTCTACAAGAGATTCTACTCCCATCTAAGGATTGCATAGGTTGAAAGGGAAAGGTTGAAAAAAAAATACATCCTGTGTAGATAGGAGATATAGAGGAGTCAGAGAGGGAAGGACTGTAGAAGCTTCTAGGACGGCCCCTGCACACATTACTAGAGAGTAAACTCTGCAAACTCAGAACATTATCTGGAGTGGCCAGGGCTGATGTCTCTGAGTGGTGATTGCTGCTCAAACCCTTCAGGATGTAATGCAACACCCCAGAGATTTGTCACCTCTTTCAAGTCTCTAATATGGTCTCACATCAAAACCCTTGTCTTTAAAAGTAATTACAGATATATCCATCTATTTACTCCCAACAGAGGACCGCACTCCATGTCATTCAGATATTGTCAGTTCCTGTAATAAAAGAACACAATCCATCCTTTATTTCATCAGCAAGTAGTTTCTGTTCTTCCCTCACCTTGCCCGAGGCTGTCTGCAATCCACTAGAGGCCAATTATTAATTCCTCAGAAAAGAAACATCTAAGGCATATAGCCTTTAGAACTTCAAAATAGAGAGTTGTGCCAAGGATTCTAAGAATCAGCATCTCCAGCACTCTATCGTTGCAAAAGCACGAATTCCTGACTGGCAGACCGGACTCAAGAGCAGCAAAACAAGCAGATGATTTTCAGCGTCAGCCTGCTGACCCCAAACTGTCAGACAAGAATTAATGATATAAAATTGAGTGAGAGGTATCAGAAAATATTTACGCTTCAAAAATCTACTCATAGAGAGATGATACCAAACAATACGAATTGTACCAGTTTCAAGCTGTAAAGAACAGAAGATCTTAGCCCAGAAAGTAGTAGACAGTATACAGCATTTATCTGTAACAAAAATAAAATGCAATGAGCTCTTTGGAAAAGCTAGCAAGATTTGGCAAAAATTCAAAAATGATTTACCAAATATCATGGAACCACACCTTGACTAGGCTGGAGAGGAACCAGAGTCCAGTACTGATTACAAAGTCATAAATAAGACCAGCTATATATAGCAAGCATCATTAGCTCTAATATGACCCTCATATATATTACTAATTTTGGACTATCTCAGATATTAGAAGACGAGTGTCACTATATCTTCACAAACCAGCCTTTTTGTCTCATGCCAGTGAAAGGAGCCTCTGATGTATTCTGTTGGGTAAGATCTCCGCTGCCTTCCTGTCTATCAGGGTTTCTGAATAAAGACTCTGAATGTTGCTTTTTTTTTTTAAGTTCTCTTCTTCTGCCTAGTGTTATTGCCATTCGTATTAAAATTTTACTTGCTTTTGCTGAATTGCTATGTGCTTTTATTCAAATTGAAGTGTCAAAAAAACATCAAGTGGTAAAGACTGGCCATACTACAATATATTTTAAGATATGAGATTCTAAGACTTCTCTTAAAAAAAATCATTCTTTAACATTGTGCTTCCGTAAATATCACCAGTTAGTGGATTTATGGTGCCTCCAAGTTTCATGCTTTTATAAAAGATATCCTTCTACAGGAGTTTGATTCTTTTTTTTTTTAATTTTTTTTTAACGTTTATTTATTTTTGAGACAGAGAGAGACAGAGCATGAACGGGGGAGGGGCAGAGAGAGGGAGACACAGAATCTGAAACAGGCTCCAGGCTCTGAGCAGTCAGCACAGAGCCCGACACAGGCTCGAACTCATGGACAGCGAGATCACGACCTGAGCCGAAGTCGGCTGCTTAACCGACTGAGCCACCCAGGTGCCCCAAAACACATGAATTCTTAAAGACAAATGTAATTCGGTAAATCTTTTTGTTAATTTTCATGAGTTCATGATGACTGTTTTTCTTTTTCCAATTTGGTATCAACTAATATATCAACATTTGCTCTTTTATATATGCCTTTAGGAATTATGTATTAAAAATACCCTCCTGAAAAAAAAAAAAAAAAAAAAAGGGGGGCGCCTGGGTGGCTCAGTCGGTTAAGCGGCCGACTTCGGCTCAGGTCATGATCTCACGGTCCGTGAGTTCGAGCCCCGTGTTGGGCTCTGTGCTGACTGCTCAGAGCCTGGAGCCTGTTTCAGATTCTGTGTCTCCCTCTCGCTGACCCTCCCCTGTTCACGCTCTGTCTCTCTCTGTCTCAAAAATAAATGAAACGTTAAAAAAAATTAAAAAAAAAATAAAAATACCCTCCTGTAGAAGATAGGCGGAAAGATTACAATTACATTTTGGTACTTAATGTGATTTACCCCTTTTCTGTCTATACACCTGGACACCTAAAAAAACAAAAAGTAGTCTATATTTAGTTTTGATTTCATACATTCTATAGCTGATTACAGGCACATAATTATGTATTTGTTCTGCATAATTTCCTGTTTGATTGAAGGGTTTTCTTATCACTCTTTTCATAAAACACACATAGGTGATACAGTTTTTGAATAACTTTCTACCTTCGAATAATTTACCTTCTACTGGATAGAAGAATGCTCACTTAGATGAGCGAGGGACTCTTGGTAACTGTGTTTTTTTCTCATACACTATGACCCTTTCTCCTGACCTTCACACAGCAGTTGAGGATATGTTATCCTCTTAAGTTAATTTGCTTTTCATCCTAGAAGCTGATAAAATTTTCCTTAATGCATGGATTGCTTACCTTTTTCTGTCCATTAATCTGGTCCAATTTTCTTTCACTGTGTACATGCATGTCTTAGGTTCATGAAAATCTTTATGGACTTAATTACTGTTTCTTAATTAGCCATTTTTTTTTGTTTCTGAAACATCAATTATTTCTATTTCAAATGTTTAGATATATTCACTAAATCTTCAATAATTCTCCTCATTCTTTCTTTTATTTATGCCATTTTACTGTTTTCTTTCTTTCCTTCTTTCTTTCATTTTTTTTTTTTATGTCAATTTACTGTTTTGAGGTATTCCTTGCCCTGGAAGTTCAAGGCTAATAATTCAGGACTCAAGGGTGATTATTTTACCTATTGAGTAAATTAATTTTAATTAGTGTTTCATTCCAGGAAATTCTTTATGATATGTACTTGCATATCATTAAACTTTTGATTATTTTGTTATTCGTCTGGCCATCTCTCTTCCAGCAGTTTTAATTGGCCATGTTTCTTTTTTTTATTGTTCTTATGCATCTTTTTCTGGATTCTGTATGCATTAGAAGGATGATCATCTTTATGTGTCAACTCATTTTGGCTTAAATATGATTGTTGAAAATCCTACAGAAAAAAAGTAAAAGGAATTGAAAACTTCTAACTCCATGTGCTGATATTAAGAAAGACTGCAAATCTTGTGGTTAAGACATTCAGTATTCTGCAAATCAAAACATAATGTAATTTTATTCATGTTAATACACTTTGAGAGGATGGGCAGATGTTGGAAATTCTGCAACTTTAATTAATATTTTAATTCAAGTATGGCTAATGTAGTGTGATATTAGCTCTGGTAACCATCAGTTATTTGTCTGTAGTTAAGAGTCTGTTTCTTGGTTTGTCTCTTTTTTTTTTCTTTCCTCAATTGTTTTGTTTCTTATTTTCCACATGTGAATCAGATCATATGGTATTTGTCCTTTTCTGATGGACTTATTTCACTTAGTATTATACTCTCTAATTCCATCCAACTTTTTGCATGTATTTGCATTCTATATTATGTTACATTATATTATTTATATTATATTATATTATATTGTATTGTATTATATTATATATATTAGTCTTCTAAATTATCTTAAAGAACATTCATTTGTTTAGTTTATGATTTTATTTTCCTTAAGGAAAAAGCAAAATACACTCAAAGTTAACTTCCACAAACCTAGTTATCACTAAAAAATTCTTATTGAATGAAGAGTGAAGAAAGATAATTCAACCTTATATTGACATCTGTTGTCTTTTGATTAATGGTGTTAATAAAAGACTAGAATATCAACAATATAATGGTAGAGATTTAAATATAATCTTTGCAGACTGATAACTTGACTATATAATGCAAGTTTCCCATATTACTTTGCTTTCTAGAAATTCTTTGGGGACTACCTAAGAAGATTTACAAAGTTCATTAGAACTCATGTTTAATTATTTGTTTTCAAAAGCTACTTTCAAGGCTTCCGGTACTAGAAAATGCGCAACAAAATCACCTTCAGTAACTAGTACTGTTAACATGCCAGTTGAACAGAAAATTTTTTAGACTTGAATTAAGCATTTTCACACACTATAGCCACAATATCAACTAGTTGTGATGAGGTATATGAGGAAAAGTTACCTCATTCTCTGCCTACCAAAAAAGCTTCCAAAATAACAACTCCAAAGAAGTTAAGACTATTATTTTGATCTTTTCCAAATCAAAGCTTGAAAAGAATTTTTTAATTCTGTTGGATAAGAAATAAAAATTACATTCGGAGCTACAGCTTAACAAAGTAGATTATCATTCAATGTTTAGCTATCATACATCTCTTCATCCATTTTGGAAGCAACTTGTATAACGAAATATTTTGTACCACCGTGTTCTGGAAATACCAATTTTTAATAATATATATTTTTTGTTACGATAGGGGAAGAAGATCATCTGCTCTATGTTCCTTCTAGCTGGACTTAGAATTGAATCAACATGAGACAGGTTAACAGGAGAAAATCAAATTTAGTAGGCATGGGTGCAGAGCATACACACAGACCTGAAGTTTCAGGCAACGAAGTAACCGGAAGCTTCTATGAGCTAAGGAGAGAGGCAGGGCCTGGGGTTATTAGCAAGAAGGTGAAAGGTGTTCAGAAAAACAAGGTTGCCCTATTATGCAGATAGGTTCCTTAGGTAAAGTGGAATCTCTGTTAATAGCTCTTTTTCTTTTATAGGCTCCCCTTTCCAAAGTACATTTAGGCATTTGAGGGTAGGAGAGAGGTTGTCCTACATCTGCTGTGTTTTAATTACTTTTAACTCGAAGTAATCTTTAGGCCAATGTGGCCCATCTTGGGGCAGCTTGTCCTGGGTCCCTATACCCGCATACATGATTATTAAAGCATATCAGAAATAGACATTAAAGAAGAATATAAAAAGTAATGTTCCTATTCCTATTTTAAGTCTATGATTTTTTTTTTTTTAATCTGGATTACTGGAAGTTTTGATTCTTAGTCCATAAGTTTAAAGATCTCTTCCTTTCTTTCTTTAAAACAGCATACTTTTCAGGCTTTCACAATCTCTTGATCTGGGGCAGATAAATTAGTTTTAAAAATCCACAATTACATCACTTCTTCAGTAATCAAAGTCCTTTTTAGATATCAAATGGAGGCCTATACTTGACTTTCTCAATACAGACAAAAATTATTGTCTAGATACAATGACAAAGATTGATTGGTCTCAACTGTGAGCCTTAAAATTAGAATGGCTTTGAAACAATTGGAACAAACTATCTGTTACCAGGATTTTGTCAAATTTTGTTTTCAGAGAAGAAATCATTGAGTGGAAGTTAAAACCAGCAACACACATGACATAAGCTGATTTTTTCCACCATGGAACCCAAGAATGTATCCAGAAAGGTGTGAAAGATGATATAGTACAACCAAACAGTGATACAATCAGGCAGGGATAAACACCATTTGTTTTATATTATCGAATGGGTCATGCAAATCCTAATCTTGGTAAATCTCTATAGGATAAAGGAAAAAGGAATTTGAATTTTACAGTTTATAAGGAATAAGAATGCTAATAAAACTGTACCTGAGGCATTTGGGCAAACTAGGTGAGCTGAAGTTGATATATATATCTTACTCTTTGCAATATCATCCCAGATATGGGGAAACAGGTAAACTCATTCTTCTACTTGTATCAGGTCACTCTCCAAGGCCAGATAAGGGAGCTGGGCTGTAGAATGTCCAATATATCTTCTTCTAATGCAGCCGGGTGAGCACAAAGTGGGACCACTTTAGTGGTTCAGTGACACAATCTCTGCCGTTTTCAAGAAAACGTAAGAAGATTAAACTTAACACTTGAAATGTTGAAGGTTATTCTACCTTTACTTCCATTGTCTGGTGAAATTCCCAGAAAGACTAACATATTTGTCTTGGAAGGGAAGGAAATTAAATGCAAATCTTATCGATCCAGTAAAAATCAATTCTCTCTCAGATGAATAGTTTATAAAAAGGGAAAATGACAGCCTCACTAACTGTAATACATGTCTGAAGACAATTTAGAGAATATTACAGTTTTTAATATATAAATGTAATATACATACAATATCTTTGCAACTGAAAACCATATTTTGTTAAAAAAAATCAGTTCCCACAAATTGTCTGGTATAAGGAATTTTTGCAGATCAATTATATCCACTTATAAGTTAAATAAATTCTAAAGCTAAATTATTTAAAAAAAAACCCTCTGAATATTATACAATTTAAACCTATATTAAGTTTATTTCATTGTAATATGTGTGATGTGCTATGGGGTAAGAGCCATGAAAATAAGAGTTTTGTGGGGCCTAAAAGTGACTTCACATACACATGAGATTACTTTGTAATTTGAAGGCTTTGATGGGTTACGTAATTTGGTAATGGATCTAGAAACACTGACCTAGGGAAATTTGACAATCAGTATTATTAATGCCAAGGGTTCCATCTTTCCATTTTCATTCTTCTAACAGAGATTCTGATTTTAACTAGAATCCTCCTACACTCTTAAAGCACTGTTATTCTAAATTTCAGATGTTTTTGCAAATGACACAGGCAGGAAAGAAGGAAAAGTTGATGTTGGGGCTTCTAGGAGAGGGTAATGTTCAAAAATCTTGGAGACAGGTTGGGGAGAGCTACAGTGAGTAGAAAGTGTGAGTAGAAAGGTAATAAGGTAATAAGGATCAAAGGGGTGATATTACAAAGGAGTTGTATATATGTGCGTGTGGACTAAGTTTGAGAAAAACAAAAAAATAAATAAATTTATTTGAATTTATACTTTGCTTCCTATATTATGTTCTTTTAACTTCAAAATAAGCTCAACTTTACACTATAAGTTATATCTCTATCTGTATTTCTTTCTATTTAAATACATTTTTATATAGATATGTGTGGAGAATAAATTAGATCATGTAGTATATGTGAGCATTCAGACTTGGGATTTATTTTTCACGTTTCACATAATATGAAAAGCAATGAAAGGTGAAAATATCAGTTAGCTATTCTTCACTTAATGGAAAACACAGCTTTTAAATGTTATTAAAGTTAATTTAATAAATCTACCCCTAATTTCTTTTAAAACATGTTAAAATTCCCAATCTTGTCCGAGATAGTTTTGTTGAATTTGATTCCAAAGTTTACATAATTCCAAACTATCAGTAAGCAATCTCACATATGTGAAACTAAGAATAATCTTACCCCCTTTGGGTAACCATTTCTAAAATCCCAATGGGTCAGGTGTACTAGGAAGAGACACCTCAAGCACTATTCTGTCTTCAGTGGGGTTATGACTATGGCACTGAACCAGTAACATGGCAAGATACAAGTCCGTGCAGCACATATCATTCTCCTGAGACACACTGTGGCTAACAAAAGATTCTTGTATTGAATGTAGATCCTCTAATATAATTCAGAGACAGTAATAATAGACTAATAAATAGATAAGAACTAAGTCTAGGCTACAACCTAACTTGTAAAATACATTTCTATGTAGAGTCAGAAGACGGAAATTACACCAGTTGGCCTGTGATTCATTTCTCTCCAGATTATTAAAAGAATATTCCAGTAGAAAATAAGCAAGCAGTAGATGTGGTGTAATCTCCTTGTAAAACTACTGGCAATAGATCTTTTAGTAAACGGATTAATGGTATTTGCTAGAAAGAGATTACAAACTATGCACCTCTCTGAGCAGAATGATCCTAGTTTAGTACTGGTTATAGTACACAAACCTAGAATCTAAGGATTTACAAGGTATGGCTCGTTGATCAATGGCATGTAAATTACACAGCTCTCTGGGATGTAAAATAAAGATGTCTCAAAACTGAAGTGTTCTCTGCAGTGTAAGATTATCCACATAGCTCATTTAGAGAATTCCTTTACTCTAAGTCAGAAAGCACGTGCCTGATATGAAACAGAAGTATCTACGTAACTGCCCTGTTTTTTTTTTTAACCAAACCTCTTAATGTTTGACTATGCCCCTTGATTCTTTGCAAGCACGAAATTATTAAAAAGGCTAGATTCTAGGAGTAAGGTCTCTGATTCATGTGAGTCTAATTTGACAATTCAATTATTCATGTTAGCACAGTGATAACTTTTCCAGGTCGCTCAGAGCTTATGAATATAACTTCATGTTTTAAATCATCGAGGTTACTTTACCAACGTCTACCAAAGTGCAATAAATCTCCCCCCTCCCTTGGTTTCTTAGTTAAATTAATTTCTAATCTGGTGAGGCATCATGGCTGAAGATTATATGGTGAAGCATTAACAATAAGATCATGTGCCCTAAAAAAAAAAAAAAAGAAGAGCAATGCCATATCTCTGATGCAGAGTAGGATGTGAGCATGGAGGGATAAAATCCTTTCTCAAAACCATAAGCTATCCCCATTAGAAGAACATAACCCTTATTGATTTTTTAGGCTTGCTCAAAACCATAAATTATCCCCATTAGAAGATTATAACCCATGTTGATTTTCGAAAGCTAAGGGAGATGAAGAAAAAATCCTCGCTGGTCAACAAGATAAAAGATTAAGGGTAGAAATTTGTTGGGGCACCTGGGTGGTTTGTTTAGGTAAGCATCTGAGGCTTGATTTCAGCTCAGGTCATGGTCTCGTGGTAGTGGGATGGAGTCCCACGTCAGGCTCCCTGCTGGATGTGAAGCCTGCTTAGGATTCTTTTCAGATTCTTAGGATTCTCTCTCTCCCTCTCCTTCTGCCTCTCTGTCTCTCATGCTCTCTCTCTCTTTCTCTTAAAAAAAAAAAAATGAGGAAGGGATAGAAACTTGTTGATAGAGTTAGAAAAAAAATTGCATTTTGTCATTTAGAACATGCTCTAAGGTTTTTAACCAATTTGACAGTAAATTTCATATATTAAAAAATAAAAAAAATAATAAATAAAAATAAATAAATAAATAGAACATGCTCTAAGGTTAATGTTCCCCTGTGTTTTCTGTGAGTGTGTGTGCATGTGTGGGTGGATGAGTGTATGGGCTGAAACACATCCTTAAATCAAATCAGTTTACACTTAAAGTTATAACATTTGCTAGGTTTTGAAATGAGAAAGACGTATTAATCTTTCATCATTTTCAAAAGTATTCGTCTGATTAAGAAGTTCTTAGGGCTAATGAACATGTTGTCTTAGAAAATCCGAAGCAGTGGAAGATCACAGAGTATACAGCTATCGTGCCTTGATTTACATTCCGTAAAACTAGGAAGTGAATTGTCAAAAGTAATCGACATCTTCGGTGGAAGGAAGCTTCAAAATTATGAGAGTTTAGCTCTATATGTTTTGCTTTAGACAATGCATGAATAAAATAAAATAAAACTGAGGAGACAACTATTGAATCCATCACGTAAGTAACATGTTTTATTTAAAGAAAAATAGGACTTTTAACTTCTCCTAACATACCTGCAATTGCCAATTATGGTAGATAGATAGGTTTATAAGTACAGTTGTTAAATCAGCAAACTATACCTTTACTCTCAACTACTTTGAAGTATATCTGAAGTTTCTATGAAGTATTTTACAAGGTTCTTCTGTGGGGAAAAAAAAGCACTATAAGCAATGTTTAAGGGATATGCACTACTTAATTATTCCACTGACATTAAAGTTATGTTTAAAAATTATTTCATAAATTATTTGAAACAAAACCTTAGACTGTACATACATATGAATTACATGGACCTTTTCAATGAACCTAACAAAAGACTTAATAAAAATATTTTAAATCTTTCTGCTCTTATTAAGAAACATTAAGTAGCCTGCCATGGAAGGTAACTACACAGATGTTCTGAGGTAATTAAATTTAAGAGGCTATTAACAAATAAAGTGCCTATTCACTTTCAAGTAAATATTAACTACTTAATGGAAGAGTAATAAAATTTAGACGTTAAAATAAATTGTTCTCTCTAAAATTTGACAATTTATTATAATTACCTTTATGTAAGTTTTATGACACCAAAGAATAAATTACATTCTTATAAGCTTTTTTCCACTTGCTCCGATTGAAACATGAAAGTCAAATTGAAAACAAAATAATAATAAAAGAGATAATAGTAATAAAAAAAAGATATTTACTATGATGTCACATGCCTCTAAATATTGCTCATGTATTATCTTTGCAATAATTATTCTATTTCTCTGAAGAACTATTTCCTAACCATAAAGAACACAAGTACATGCATTATATTACTTAGTCTTCAGAACTTTATATAGGCAGTTATTTTGCTTATGTGGTTTATTATTTTTGTGTATTGATAGCATAATTTTATTGAAGAATAATGAACATACTGTTATTTCAGCTTTAGGTGTATAATATAATAATTCAACAATTCTTTTTTTTTTTTTTAGTTGAACAATTCTATACATTACTCAGCGCTCATCACGATAAATGTTCTCTTAATCCCCATTACCTATTTCATCCATCCTCTCACCCACCTGCCCTCTGGCAACTCTTAGTTTATTCTATTCGAGAATCTAGGTTTTTTGTTTGTTTATTTGTTTGTTTCTCTCTCTCTGCTTTTTTTTTTTTTTTTTTTTTTTGTGCTGTTCATTTGTTTTGTTTCTTACATTCCACATACGAATGACATCATGTGGTATTTGTGTTGCTCTGGTTGACTTTTTCACCTAGTATTATACCTTCCAGGTCCATCTATGTTGTTGCAAATGTCAAGATCTCATTTAATTTTATGGCTCTGTAATATTCCATTGTACATATTCACCACATCCTTTTTATCCATCCATCTACTGATGAACATGGCCTCCTTCCATAGCTTGGCTATTATAAATAATGCTCCAGTAAACGTAGGTGCATGTATATCTTTTCAAACTGGTGTTTTCTTTTTCTTTGGATAAATACCCAGTGGTAGAATTACTAGGTAACATGGTAATTCTATCCTCAGGCAAGAAAAGCAAAAGCAAAAATAAACTACTGGGATTAAACAAAAATAAAAAGCTTTTGCACAGTGAAGGAAACCACCAATAAAACAAAAGACAATCTACTGAATGGGAGAAGACATTTGTAAATAATATATTTGATAAGGAGGTAATTCTCCAAAATGTATAAAGAACTTATCCAACTCAACACCAATTAGTCCATTAATTAATTAAAAATAGGGAGAACCCTGAATACACATTTTTCCAAAGAAGACATACAGATGGCCAATAGACACATGAAAAGATGCTCAGCATCACTCATCATCAGGGGAATACAAATCAAAACCACAATGAGATACCATTTTACACTGTCAGAAGAGCTAGAATCAAAAAGACAAGAAATAACAAGTGTCGGCAAGTGTGGAAAAACAGGAACTCTGTTCACTGTTGGTGGGAATGCAAATTGGTATAGACACTGTGAGAAAAAGTATGGAGGTTCCTCCAAAAAATATTTTGCTCCTACATCAGTTAATTTTTCCCGTAAGAAGTTAAGCAAACTGTCCGAGACATACAACTTATGATGGTAGAGTTTCAATATTAACTTGCATTGTCTGAAATAAAGGTGCTTACTCACACAATTATACAGACTTTAAATAATGAAACAATACCTATCTAAAACAAATTAGAGCACTAAAGAACTTTTAATAACTGGAAAGCCAAAGATATAAATTATTCCATCTTTATTTTCCTTTTCTTAAAAAAATAAACGTTTCTTTCAAATATTTAACATATTAAAAAAAACAAAAACAAAAACAAATGATATTCATGTTAGTGATGTAGTTACTGGTCAAGTTGAAAGATATATTGCCAAAAGCATTCTGAAATGTTTTACTTACATATTCATGGGAGAGATTAAAAGGCAACAGGACCAGAATTACCCTTGTTTCAATATTGTAATCAATACTAAAAGGGTCAGGAATGGCTGTTTTTAACCCTGTTGTATTCGTTTCCTACAGCTTCTATAAAATATATATATATATATATATATATATATATATATATATATTATAAACTGGGTGGCTTAGTAGAACATAATTTTTTCTCTAACTGATGGTTAGGTCAGAGACCAAAATCATGATCACATAGGGGTAACATTCTCTGGGGGAGAATCAGCTCCTGACCCCCTCCAGGTTGCTGGCTTTGGATGACCTTATGGTTCTGAGTAACTCCAATCTCTGCCTCCACCTTTCCATGGTCATCTCCTCTGTGTGTCTCTCACAAGGATAATTGTTACTAGGTTTAGGGCCTACCTTAGATCCAGGGTGATGTCATCTTGAGATCTGTAACTTATTTATATCTGGAAAGCCCTTTTTCAAAAAGGATCACACTCACAGGTTCTGGGAGTGAGGATCGGGCAAACCTTTCTGTGGGGGGACACAATCCAACCCACTGTATCTGGTTTCACAAGAAAGACTGCTCTACTAATGGTTGGTTTTCCTTTTACTTACAACCGGAATAAAACATATCCAAATTAAATTCCTTTTCCTTTTCCAAAAATTCCAAAAACTCTAATAAGGCTTTTTCAGTTCTCAGACAAATAGTGCTGAAACTTTTTTTTTCTCCTTTGTGCTTAAATCTCAATTCAGACATATGTCTTTTGCTACTACAGAATATTATTACTGTTTGCAGAGATTATCACTTGTGTAGAAAAGGGCTATGCACCTACTAACTGGGAACTGGTAATATATCTGCCTTGAAGAAGGCATGGAGGGGACACCTTCATAACTAGTTCTGCTGAGGTTTTGTAGAGTACGAACATCTGGCTGAGATTAGGGTTCCAGTTAGGGTATTATAGTTTCTAATGCTGCTCTGCTACTTTCTTGCTGTTGATCTTGGGTAGCTTACTTAAATCAATGTATGTAGGAAACCTTTCCTTATCAGGCAATGGTAGGGCTCCCCGCTGTAAAAGACTGCAATCATTTAGGGCCAGTCGTGTCCTCCTCCCATGATTTTTGTTGGACGACGTTTTGTTTTGGTCCCACTAGAAAACCTAAACTGGCACCAAATTAAGTCAAGAGACACAGGGACTGTATTTCCATACTCAGATCCTCCAAAGCCCCATGTCTCCTCACTACCAACTAGCTCTGTATGTATATAGGAGTATTGAATTGGTGGGTCTCTCCCCTAGTAAGCCATAAAAACTGGTTTCTGGAGCAATGAACTTATCTACTTGCATTTGCATGAACAGGTTACTCAAGTTATTATTTACAGTAAAGAAGGAAAATTTGCTTTAAAGTAATTTCTTCCTGGGGTGCCTGGATGGCTCCATAGGTTAAGTGTCCGACTTCAGCTCAGGTCATGATCACACAGTTGGTGGGTTCCAGTCTCACGTCGGGATCTGTGCTGACAGCTCAGATCCTGGAGCCTCCTTAGGATTCTGTGTCTCCCTCTCTCTCTCTCTGCCCCTCCCCTGCTTGTGTTCTGTCTCTCTGTCTCTCTCTCGAACATAAATCAAAATAAATAAATAAACAAATAGATAGATAGATAAATTAATTAATTAATTAATTTCCTCCTTCCAACAATATACTTAAAACTATTAACACATTTTCAGTGCAGCGTTCTTGAAACTATTGGTAACTTTCTGTTATACACACATACATATTTGAAAAATGAGAAACAAGATGAATGATTAAAAAAATCCTGTAAGTGGCTGGATCCTATTGCATTTTCATCTTGTCTATATCTATATTTTAATCTAGAATGCATTACTGATGTTTAAAAATGTGTAATACATGTACATATGTACACTCTAGGGTATAGATAGAATTTTCTTATAGTTATGAAAGTGAGCAATGAATATTTTATTTGACTATCTATGCTAAGCAAACTAGCATTGGGAATCTTTTCTGCTTTCTTCATTTTTTTACTCCAATTTACTCATTGAGTTGTCATACATTTAAATATATATTTATATTCTATGCTTAAAATTTTTCAGTGGTTCCAAACATTCTTGAAAACTAAAGCTGTCGTCTACATTCTTTAAATTTCAATAATGTAGGGTGCTGTGATGGCTCAGTGGGTTGAGTGTCTGACTCTTGATTCTGGCTCAGGCAATGATCTCATGTTTCATGAGATCAAGCCCAGCCACTGTCAGTGTGGAGAGTGCTTGGGATTCTCTCTCTTCCTCTGTCTGACCCTAGTCTGCTCGCGTGCCTTCTCACTCTCAAAATAAATAAACTTCAAAAATATAATAAAAAAATTCAACAATCTTCCCACTTTGTTTCTTATACAAACAACATACACTGTATATATAAAATATGCATTACACATGCACGTTATGATGTTATATACATTAATAGATATATTATGGACAAAATGTGTATAAAAACTATATAAATTCACATTATATTAACAGATATGTACTCTACTTACTTATTGTCAATTCTTCAAACTTTTAACTAACTCTTCTTTATATTATCAACATTTATTTATTTTTCAGAGTCATCTCACGTCCTTGTTATAATAATCTATTGATTATCGCAACCAGAAATGAATTATCTATTAATTTATATCTAGAATTCTAGATAAGGACAATGTAAACATTTCAATTTGTTATGATAAATATTCTTTAATTATTTTAGTTAATATGTTTTTCAGTATCTTAATCTCCCAAATAAATTGAAAATTTCTTGAGAAAAGCGGCCACATTTTATAACTTTTGTTGTTTCTCCTATGATGCCAAAAACATACTAATATAAACTTGAGAGATAATTAAAACAAATTAAACTACTTAGCTAAACTTATTAAATTTATTAGTCAAATTTTGTAATATATCATTAAAATTCATTAATATGTTAGAGGGAGGGGATATTATACCCTTGGATTAAAGAAATTAATGTTATAAATTAAAAACATTACCATTTCATCTAAAGAATTTCATCTAAATGAAATTACTATTTCATTCTAAGAAATTTCTATTCCTTAGAAAAGCATAACCATCAAAAACCAATGTTTCACTTGGCTGGGTTTAAACTTAGCTTCTTTTGTGAATTTTCAAAGATAAAAAAAAATTAAAAATAATAGAATATGGTTGACAGACTTAAAATATGCTATAAATATATGTGTCTGTGGTGGGAGGGATAAACTAAAATCCACAGCTATGGTTTTTAATAATAGCCTTTGAGTAGTCTGGAAGAATTCTCATGGTAGCCAGGTATAATATATCTCAAAGCCATAGTGTAACCACGAGATAAAACTGCCCTAAAGTGGATGAGGTATGCTAGCAAATGGTTATTTATTAACATATACAGTTCAATAAAAAAATAAGTTGCATTAAAATATACATTATACTTTGATTTTGATAGCAGAAAAGAAATGCAGCTATTTCTAACACTAATCTGAATTTTCCACAGGCTCCCTGTAAATCACTGGTAAAGACTCGAATACTCTGCTCAAGAACCTGCCCATATTTGTGAAACATTTTGTCAAATATCTTTGGGAATCCAATTTAAAATCTAGCTAAATATTTTGATTGGGATTAGCATCGAGTGCAATTAGATATGTAAATGAAGACAGTTCTAAGCTTCAGGAACATATCTGGGTTTTATATTGTTATGTTTATTTCTTCTTTTATTCTTAAATTTGTTTCAGGTAAGTATTTAGCTTGGAAAATATGTTATGATATTTATGCAGTTATATATATTTCCATGAAATCCACTTTTACGTTATATGCTAATAATTTAATGTTTTAATTATCTAATTGAATTAGTATAGTGACTAGTTTCTTTAGGTTTATGCCTTTTCTAATAATAGGCAATTCACACGTGATGTGCCTAGTTAAAGAACTTTCAGAACTGAAGATCGAATTTGGAAGTGAACTCTGAAATTAATTTTAATTCAGAATTCTGCAATTTATTTATTATTAACATACATTAATACACTGAGTAAATAGTCTAATTCCTAAATCAGTGATTCAAAGTGCTTCTGTAGCACTAGAATGATGCAGATAAGTTTTGAATCTTATCTCAACACTCTTTATTTCATGTATGGCTTACATATGTTTTCAGTTTAAAATGTTTAGAAAATCTCTGGGTAATAAATTTACAGATGTATTCTCTGTGAAATGTTGCCAACTCTTTTAATATATATAAAGATATTTAATAATAAATTGATACTTTAGCATTGATCATTTGTAAGTATACTGAAAAATTTAATGTTTAGGATTGAGGTATATTTTGGAAATAGAAAATGAGATAAGAATGAATGTTTAATTGTGAATTTCATTTTTTTTAAGTTTTTATTGTAGTTCCAGTTAGTTAACATAAAGTGTTATATTAGTTTCAGGTACAATATAGAAATTTTATTGCTTGTAAATAAGGTTCATGATTATCCTTCCTCCTCTGTTAGAATTCATTATTACTTGGATTTTCCCCTTAAACCATTTTTTTCTTAACTCCTGAAAAAAGCTTTTCTTTGGGGGAAATGTGACTGTCAATAACTCAGCTTCATGTGATACTATAAAGATAATGGAAGTTGAACATCTTTTTATTTTTTTTTCTTAAACATAACTGTAAATCAAGGAAGAAAGAAACTTTGAAAGTCATCTCAGCAAACCTTTGGCAAAAAAATTAAGCATGTGTTGGTTTATAAACACAATTGTGTGTATGCAATTAATGTTTATCACAAATAAAGTTAGTTTGTTAGGTAAATATAAGGTATGAAATACTTATTTTATGTTCTTTTCTATCCATCTAAGATAAACGTCATTAAACAAACATTCTCATGCCAATTATGTGATTAAGATCTCATTCTTTAGTCCTTCTCTCTAATAGTTTGGAGAAAAATCTGGCAAATTAAAGATAGCCAGATTTTTTGACAATCCTTCCATCAAGAGATTGGGCCTATGTCTTACACAAATTACAACTGTGAGATAATAATATATTCCCAATGCAAGGAAGGTAATGTAATGAAAAATGGCAAATGATTGTCATAGTTTGGACTGCTATAACAAAATACCAAAAATTGGGGGGTATATCAACAACAAAATTTATTTCTCAGAGTTTTGGGGGTCTGAGATCAAGGTGCCAGCATGGTTGGGCACCTGGGAAAAGCCCTTTTCTGGTGATTGCAGGCAGCTGACTTCCTGTTGTATCCTCACAGGTGGAACAGAATTATCTAACTCTCTGGCTTCTTCTTCAAAGGGCATGAATCCATTAATGGAGTTCCACTTTCATGACCTAACTACCTCTCAAAGGCCATATGTCCAGACACTATCACATTTGGTTAATTGATTCAACATTTGAATTTTGGGAATACCCAAATATTCAGTCCATCGCAATGACAGTTAAGTGTTTTCAAGAACGAGGAGCAAGCAGACCAATCATATACTGCTTGGTGGAGATGCTCAAACACACACACTCTGACGCTAACCACTAAAACATAATATACATGTAATTTATGATACAACAATTCCACATCTAGTATATACCCCAAAAGTAGTGCAAACTATGTTTACCAAAATTATGAGTAAGAATGTTAATCACAACATTATTAATTTTTTTTAATGTTTATTTATTTCTGAGAGAGGGAGAGAGACAGAGCATGAGCAGGAGAGGGACAGAGAGAGAGAGGGAGACACAGAATCCAAAGCAGGCTCCAGGCTCCGAGCTGTCGGCACAGAGCCTGATGCGGGGCTCGAACTCACAGACCGTGAGATCATGACCTGAGCCGAAGTCGGACACTTAACTGACTGAGCCACCCAGGTGCCCCATCACAACAGTATTTATAACAGCCAAAAACTGAAAAAAATTCCAGTTAACAATAGAATGGATAAATTATGGTATGATCACAAGTAGAATATTATGCAGCATTGAAAATGAATTATCTGTTAACACAGACAACAAACAGTATGGATAGATCTCACAAATATAAGATAGCAAAATAACTCAAACATGAAAGTGTACAAATTTATATAAAGTTCAAAGTAGGCAAAACAAGTCTATGGTTTAAGAAATCAGAACTGTGGTTACCATTATGGGGGTGTGGTGACTAAAAAGTCACTCAAGGGACTTCTGGATCATTGATAATGTTTATAAATCTAGGTACTATTTACATCAGTAGTTTGAAAATTCAGCAAACTTTACTCACAATATGTGTTTTTTTTAAATATTTACACTATGAATATTATGCTTCTATTTTTTTTTTTGTTTGTTTTACTTTAGGTTATAAGGTCTCCAGGTGTTAGCAAAGTGTCCTTTGTTTCTGTTGGAATAATTCAGGTATAAATCACAGATATTTATTTATGTTAAATTCCAGATGGTAATATCTTTTCAAATATGCCTTATTGACAATGTATTTTACAGCACTGAGTTGCAGAAAAAAAATATTAAAAAGACTAAGTCTATTTCAATACCTATTTTCTATTTTATTTATTTTATTTTATTTTATTTTATTTTATTTTATTTTATTTTATTATTTTTATGTATTTTTAAGTAGGCTCCATGTCTAATGTCAAGCCCTATGTGGAGCTTGAACTCATGACCTGAGATCAAGACATGAACTGAAATCAAGAGTCAGACAACAAGCTGAGGCACCAGGTGCCCCAACAACTATCTTAAAAAGATTTCTTGTATTTCTAAAATAAAGAATATTTATTTAATAACGATAATGATAGCAATGATAATAATAGAAGCAGTAGTAATGGTGAGTATTTATTAAGCACTAATAGTCAGTGGGTATCATATTATGTTCTTTATATCAGCTCATTTAATTCTCCAAAGAACCAAAGAGAGGTGACATTAACAACTTTTGATCAGATAAACAGTATTTGAGGTAACATGCCGCCAAAACATTCTCCTAAGTTTGTTTTGAGTTTTCCATTTGTATCTTCATTTTGATCGAGTATGTTGGTGAGTGGTTCGTGGTATAAATTTATGCTGTATTATGGTTGTTCCTTGGTTGTTTTTAGGGACAAGCTCCAATGTTTCTGAATGCATTAAAGTGACTCAGGATGTGTTTCCCATACATAAAGTACAAGAAGTAAATTAATTAGATGGATGAATTAATTAGCCAACCTCTAAGAACTCCTTACATGATACCCATGTATTAGTATCTTTCTCTTTTGCTTGAGTACGAAGTGAACTTTTTAACTTCCAACAGATAGAATATGGCAGAAAGGATGGAATTAGACTGTAGTTTCCATTTGGGGCACATACTATGTCCTTGGACACTTTCTTTCTTGCTCTTTCTTAGCTTGCTTATGCTAGGGGAAGTCAGACCCCATGTTATGAGGCATATGTTAAAAAGCCCATGTGGCCAGGAAATGAGGCCTCCCGAAATCATACGGACAAACATGGACTCAACCACCACCCACTTCTGCAATTGAATTTCCAAATATAACCACAACTGTAAGCCACAACTTGCCAGTAAGTTGCCAGTAACAACTTGCACATGAAGGCACTGTGGCAAAGGCACCCATCTAAGCTGCCCCTGGATTTTTGACCCTATATCACACAAACCGTGGGATACCAAAGATTTTCTGGTGATTTGTTATGTAATAATAAATAACCAATACAGACTTTGGTACCTGTAAGTAGCAGTAACAAACACCTAAAATACGGAAGTGGCTTTGGGACCGAGCAATACTTTTAGGAAAGTGTTTGCAAAAAAAGTAAAAATGCCTAGAACACACCATGGGATTTTAGAGTTGAAAAAGTTGCTGGTGAGTGCTTAACGGACAATGACACCTCTCTTTAAAAAAAGGTAGAAATGGGTATCCTTGTTACGCAGTAGCATAACATTTAAATGCAGTATGACAAATATGCCTAACGAACAGTATCTATCTAATATTTTAACCAAAGTCTTGAAGATGTCACATGACTTCTTACTTCTTATAGTTAAATGTGAGAGGAACAGAGAAATTGAAGAAAAAACTACTAAATAAAAGGGAGTCAGGCTCAATAATTTTGAAAACTCAGCCCCTTAAGATGATATTTGATACTAAAATAAAGAAGTAACTTCCAACAAATGACATCCAAGCAAAGTTCTGCAATCCAGGGTTCTGCAATAAAAACATTACTTAATTATGAAATAAAAGACATAAACCCTGTAAAGATTTTAAACGTACGCATCATAGGTCCTCTCAATTACACAGTAGGGCTTCTAAGAGAAATAAGAACATTGTCTCTCAGTAGAAGGCCAAGGTAAAAAGTGGTTGATCTTGAAAAGATCTGTAGGGGAGGCTTTTGTCTAATTCAGTAGTCTCCAAGAAGATTCCCAGAAGATCCATACATTTCCTAAATGAGTTACATATGCAGAAGCATCACCAGCACTTACTGAGGGAAGACAGAAACAGTACAAAGTAAATAAAGTTGTTGGACCCTCTCAAACACACTGGCAGGGAGTAGGTTCAAATTGCTGCTCAATAGTACACACAAGCTAAAAGAAGCATTGAAAAGGAAGGATAATTCAGGGGATAGAACTACGATTCCAAAGAGTGACACAAAAAGCATTAGAGAACGATTCCAGGGAGTTGTAACCTACTCAAAATACTTCCAATATTTGCTGCCTGGATAGAACTATATGGGACAGTGACTCCTTTGTTCCTCCAATCGTTCCCATTTTTAAACAAGAATGTCTACCATGGTTATCCTACACCTATCCCATCATTTCCATTGAGTGGGTCAGAAGACAGATAATCTGCCTCCTTAATTTTGTAGGTGGAGTTCAAGTGGAACAGTACTTAAGAAAAAATACTTAAGGAACCAGGGAGCCTCATTCATACCTAGACCTGATACAGAAAATGAGACTCTGGATTTTAAGCAGATGCCTTTTGAAAACCTTCAACAGGGGTGTGTATATTATATTACATATGGGAAGGACTGGGTGCTAGATGGCAGACTGTGGTAGGTACCGTTAAAAAAATGGCCCCCAATTCTCCATCCTCCTGGTATTTACAGCTTTGTGTAATTATATCCATTTATTTGTATTCAGATATTGAATATTAATATGCTATCATTTTAGTAATATATGATGCTGGACTTTGTTGAAAAGATTTGAAAATAAGGAAAACATAAGGAAAGAAAAAAAAGAAATGAAAAGTTTATCCATAAATTTACCATAAGAAAACGTTTTTGCATTTCTTGCCAGTCCTGTGTCATTTTATCTTTTTCAAAATGGTCATACAATGCTCACAAAACGGTGATAAACATTTCATATTTAATCAAATTTGAGGCAATTGTGTGCATTGGTAAGTTTTTTCCTTAGATGCCATAAAAGGGCATAATGGTTTATTTTCTATGGTTAAGATTTTACTTACAGATAGGTATAAGATGTGAACTCAAAGTATTATTTGGTCTAATGCTATTAATACATTGAAGTTCTTGTTTCAAATCAATCCCTTATCAGTAAGTACATAATATGAAATTATTCAATTAGTGAAATTGTTAGAATATAATTATGAAATGTCATGACTGATATTTTTCAAATATATCATGAATGCTGTCTTTTCAAAGTAATTACCTAGTTGTCTGCAAACTTATATTGACGATCCTGCCACTGTTCAAACTATTTGAGGAGTCTTTCTTTTAAATTTGTTTCCAAATTAGAGGCGCCTAGGTGGTTCAATTGGTTAAGTGTCCAACTTCGGCTCAGGTCATGATCTCACAGTTTGTGAGTTTGAGCCCCGCATCAGGCTCTCTGCTGTCAGCACAGAGCCTGCTTCAGATCCTCTGTCTCTCTCTCTCTCTCAAAAATAAATAAATATTAAAAGAATAAATAAATAAAAAGTAAATTTGTCTTTAAATTAGTTATTGAAATACCTTCAATATTTATATAGCTTCCTAATTAGAAGGTAGACTTAATTTCTGAAAATATGCCCAAGGCATTGTGGGGAAAGTCTGGGTAAACAAACTGGGAAATATTTTTATTGAATACAGATATTTTCTATATACCTTGAAAACTTCTATGAGCTAAATTCAAAATGAGAAGAAATGAGGTTTCAACAATCAAAGCCTCATTACAACATGGCTTATTGTTTCAAAGTTAGCACTGTAAAGTTGAATATTCATTTGAGTCTGTAAGCTTAGTATGCTTATAAAAATAATCCGTCACATTATAATCACATCTAATACATTTCACTAATTGTGTCTTTATGGCTTAATAGAGTTATTTTTTTTTTCCCAAAAGCATTCAACTTAGACAACATTAATGAGATCAGACCTAATTTGCAATAGACTCAGTGAAATGAAAAATTAGGTTAGCTTGATTTAACACAATTGGCCAAAAGGCCAAACTAAATCCTTTTTTTAAAAGATAGATTCCGTGTCTCCATCCTGTCCTCTTAAGACTTGATACACTTGTAGTTTGTTCTGACAATGAAGTATTTAGTTATTATAGTTTTGCATGCATCTCTGACGATGTTAACTAACTACGACCTTGGGCAAGTTGTTTTACCTCTCTGTGCCTCAGTTTCTTATTCGGTACAATAGAAATAATATTTACTTTGTGTTACTTTTGAAAGGATTAAAATAAGTGACTCTATCATAATGCTTAGTGGAGTGCTTCCTACATAAGCACTTAATACTATTTAGCTATAATTATAATCATCTTTCTATTTAATTAATTTCTTAATTATCCTACTCCCTCCCCAACTTTCCTCTCACAGCTTCTTAGGCCTAATGTCTTATAAAATACCATTTGTCAATGTTTTCATCCATGGATGTCCACGTCTATTTCCCACTCTTGACCTATTCTTTCTTTAGATATGTTTATGAATTCAATTTATGTACAGCCATACCTCACAGACTGAAAACCAATTTGTCTTTTTCAGATGATTTTTTATATCTAAAGCTGATTTATTGGGTAAACCAGAATAGTAAACTAGCAGAAGTCAACTTTATTTTTTATTGCTCTCACTCTCAGGTTGTTCTTCAAATCATCCTCCCCTGACTCAAACGCTCAGGCATATCTCTTCGCTTTTCTACTTACCTTCATTTACTAACAAGCCGTATGCGGTTCTCAGATATTAAAGACCGTGGTCAAGCCTAATATTAAAACCTCAATTGATCCTTCAGTTTCAGCTTTTATTCCACACTCCTGTTAACTCCACCTGAATTTGGTTTTATGCCTGTAGTAGGACATGACAGGATTATTGTATTTATTCCACTTTCGGGTTTTTGTTTTTTTTTTTTTTTTTTTTTAATTCTATCTCCTCATTTACTTTTAGCCTTCAGATTCTAGAATGGTAACAGGAAGTAAAGGGAAGGAGGGGTAAGGAGACTGGTTAAAATCTGATCCTGGAATCTTCTTCAGTTCTCTGCTTCATGCGAGTTTTTTGTGATTTTTTGAAGGCTTTTTTGAGAACCTTCCACTGCATTTCTTTATGATACAAGCGGTTCAGTTTCTTACTGATCAACTTTTGTAATCATTCCCCAGTTGTCTTTTTTGATGGGTGACTCACACTGGCACTGGGTTCACTTGGGCTAGAATATTTTCAAGGTAGGTCAAACTCAGCTATCGTCCATAAGGCCCACCTGAATCTTGAGGACACCTGACAAAATCTGGAAGGTCAAGTTGCTCTCTCTGCATTCTGTTATCCTACATGGACATAGTAAGTCCCTCAGGTGGAGAATGATCCAGGAACAAGTCTGGCACTAACTAATCTCAGTACACTAAGATCTCTGGGGGGCCCGGGTCATGTTTTCCAATGGCTTCTCATTAAATCACTCCCTTTCTTGGTTGGAGGCAAGGAGGGAGGAGGCATGCACTGACATTCCCCAATAAAAAGGAGGAAATAAAAATGCTTAGCATTCAACTAACTTCCCCCAAATAAGTGTCCACAATTTAAACTTTTTTACTTCATTTTATACACTCTTAAACTGAGTGATAAACTTATGACCATCCCTTAGCCTTGCAACCCCATTACTTTTTCTAATTTCAAGGGTCTCAGCCAAAATTCTGAAAGAACAGATACATTTCACTTAATATCCAGATGCCTCGTCATGCCCTCCTTCATTATATATTCAATTCATAATTTTAACCCGAGCACTAATTCTTATTCCCATTATTTCTAAGTACTTAGGAGAGAACATTTTATTATATACCTCCTGATACTGATAGTAGTTAACAGTGTTTAGTTACAATTTAGTCACTAATTAGCTGAATTATCTAAGGCAAGCTAATAATGGAGCAGTATGAAAGTTTAAAAGTCCAAATCTGGTCAAATTTGTATATGGAGTGGGACTTGCTGAGTTTTCATTCTTGTCGCATGTGTAAGTTGTGTGACTTTAGAGCACTTAAGTCTCTCTAACCTTTAGTTCCTCTTCTGTACAGTACGTATATTAAAGCCACATAACATGTGAAAATCCTCTCAGAGCCTGCATGTTAATCCTTCGGCTCAGTGTGTGCACGATAGAAACACTTAGCATGTCGTGAGCACTCATAGTTTCTCTGAGTATCCCCCTCCCCCCTCCTGTCTCCCTCTTCTTCCTTTTGTGCAACTCCCCACCTTCAGAACCACAGGCGACCGGTTTTTCCAGCTCCCTCCTGGAGCATCGTCTCAGGAAAGGCATGCGTTGTGAACATGGGCCACAAGCCTCTTTTCTGAAACTTTTGAGAAGTGGAGGTGGAAAAACAAAAAGAAAAGTCTTGCAGAGACAGATGGCGTGTGGGCCACACGGGCACTTGTCTTTAGTTTGTATTGTTCTCCGGGCACCTGCTCTCCAATCTCTTGTCCTTCCTCTGAACCTCTGATTGTCTCTATTTCTTAAAATAGGTAGAATCATTTTATGAGGCATGGGATCAAGAGCACTGGCAGATTCAATTCATTATTGTTACTCTTATATCTGTCTTAAGTTACTTCTGAGAAAAAGGTATGCATTAGCCAGGCATTCAAGATGTAATATTTTATGCAGCTGAATCGTTCCTATAACCTTCTTCCATGAGTCTTTGCAGCTCCCTTTCCTCTGTTAGTCTTTTTTTTTTTTTTTTTTACCTCAAGTTAGATAATATACAGTGTAGTCTTGGTTTCGGGAGTAGAACCCAATGACTCATGTCTTGCATATGACACCCAGTGCTCATCCTGAAGAGTGCCCTCCTTAATGTCCATCACCCATTTAACCCACCCCCATCAACTCTCAGTTTGTTCTCTGTATTTAAGAGTATCTTATGGTTTGTCTCCCTCTCTTTTTATCTTATTTTTCCTTCCCTTTCCCGATGCTCACCTGTTAAGTTTCTCAACTTCCACACTAGTGACATCATATGATCTCTATTTTTCCCTGAACTATTTCATTTACATAATACTGTTCGTCTTCATTTAAAAAAAAAATTAATGTTCATTTTTATTTTGAGAGAGAGAGAGAGAGAGAGAGAGAGAGAGAGAGCTTGAGAGGGAGAGGGGCAGAGAAAAAAGGAGACACAGGATCCGAAGCAGCCCCCAGGCTCTGAGCTGTCAGCACAGAGCCCGATGTGGGGGTCAAACTCACAAAGCGTGAGATCATGATCTGAGCCCAAGTCCAACGCTTAACTGACTGAGCCACCCAGGCGCACCTACTATTGAACTTTCTACTGAAGAGTTCCCCAAATTTCAGGCGTTGCTCCTTCTTGGCCACGTGCTCCTCTTTGGCATTGACTTCCAGCAACTATTTTTTCTTCCAGTGGAAGCTCTTTAAATATCTATATTTTTATCCTGAGTCCCATGCCTGCATTTATCTGTCCAGTAATTACAGAATGCCTATTTTTGGATTTTAGCAAATTTCTTGAAAATAAAAATATGTAAGTAATTTTAAAAATTAGGAGAATTTACTGAATTTGATTGTATCTCCTTCTTCCACACGTATTTCCTTTCCAACGTGTTCTCTATATCTTGTTAAACAATGCTGTATTCTATCAGTGAGCCACACAGGAACGTTTAGGTACATTTTCTTCAAATTTCCATAGCCTATTACTTGTAAGTCTGAGTGATATGACTTGGCAAGGTCTTCTCCTTCATCTTTCCCTTTGCAATAATACCGTTGCCTAAATTTGCTGCTCACTATCTCCTTCCTGAGTTGTTGGGTTTGATTTCTTACCACTTTTCAAGCCTCCATTGTCTACTCATTCAAAATACATGAATTAGACATTCTGCTACAAGAATAAGTTCTCCAAGCAGAAACCTAAACTTTGCTTGTTTTCTATTTCCTTCAAACACCTTCAGTGACGTCCGGCTGCACATGTAAGAGCTCCCTCACAACAGTCATGTCTTAAGTGTTTTGAGTAAAATTTGTAGCTGGAAAGAAAATGAATTTTACTGTTATATAATCACAACTATGCACGGAATTCTTTTCCGTGCATCACACACTTTGAAAGTCCCATCATTCCTTTTGGTTGTTTCTCCTTCCTTCTCCTCTCCATTTTACAATCTCCATAGTACATTTTACTTTTATTTTTTTTAACATTTATTTATTTTTGAGAGAGAGAGAGAGACAGAGAGAGACAGAGAGAGACAGAGTGTGAGCGAGGGAAGGACAGAGAGAGAGGGAGACACAGCATCCCAAGCCGGTTCCTGGCTCCAAGCTGTCAGCACACAGCGTGACATGGGGCTAGAACTTAAGAGCCATTAGATCATGACTGAGCTGAAGTCAGACGTTTAACCCAGTGAGCCACCCAGATGCTGCATATATTCTACTTTTAAACCATACTTCCAGCTCCCAAGTTCCATCTTAAACTGGTGGAGTATCTTAGACATCATTTCTTAGCTGCATTTTGGTGGGGCAAAATCAAAATGTTATTGTATATGGATAGAGTGTAGGTTTGTTAGTCTTCAGAATCTGCAATCACATTATTCTCTTGCTAAGTTGTCCTATGAGACAGTTGATATTTCAGGTAACAAAGGTTCTGTATCTCTAATCAAATATCCTTTAATTAGTGGTAAGCAGTATCCTAAAAGGGAATGAAGGCAAAGATCCCATAGTTACAGGTATGGAATAATTTTAAATTTCCTCTGCTGATGTTTAATTTTGGCCCCTGGCATGATTTCTAATTTATTTTTCTACCATAATATCCTCTGGTGAAGACTGCAAGTTACGTGAATATATTTCCTTTATTTAGAGATCTTCTTTGAAGATTTTTATTTAAGGCTATGATTTTCCAGTCTATGAGATTTACTTCAGAGTCTCTCTTACATTTACATATTCAATGTGACTAAGATTTGGACTATGAGATGGAAATAGAGGTGTGGATGGGACTTCAAAAAATTATCTTTATAAGAAATGGTACATGTGTTCTTTTTCCTCTATAAAAAGAAACTTTCCTTATTTTTCCAGCCTACAAAGTAGTCATGATGATAAAACTCAAGTAACTTTCTGGGATCAGGAGATGATGTTTATATTTTGCAGCTGATTTATAAAGACAACAGAGAATAGAGATAAAAGAACCCCGAGTCCTCTAGAAACCACTACATGAGCCCTGAACTGCCATCTCCAGAATATTGTTTACATGATAGAGAAACAGATTTGTATTTTTCCCCAACAGTGTTCTATGTACTTGACCCCAATCCCAAATATTATACCTTCCCATTTCTCCATTTATTTCCTCTCTAACCCTGTTCCATATGCACACACATACCTGAAAACACCTGCTAATCTGGAGCTAATTCATATATAAAGCCAACTGGGTGCATCTCATCCCAACTCTGAATTCAGTGACATCACACTGGGAGCTTGAAATCAGCAATAGTTCTCATTTTTACTAGAGAACTTAGTGAATATGATACATCAGGTGTCATATTTTTTAAATCCTAGACCACAGTTATTAAACCCAGCACACTGCTATACTGCTGTGCACGCTGCACACACACACACACACACACACACACACACACACAAGGAGCAGGCCCAAGCTACAGTACACAGTCTTTCATTCTGGACATGTAGACTGTACTTGCCCATTTCTTTTTCTTTTCTTATTTTTTTTAATGTGTATTTATTTTTGAGAGAGAGAGAGAGTGAACAGGAGAGGGCCAGAGAGAGAGGGAGACACAGAATCTGAAGCAGACTCCAGGCTCTGAGCTGTCAGCACAGAACCCAACTCGGGGCTCGAACTCAGGAACCCCCACGAGATCATGACCTGAGCCGAAGTCGAATGCTTAACTGACTGAGCCACCCAAGTGCCCCACCCATTTCTTTATCTTCATTCTATTCATCTACCCTCAGAAGACTGTGCATCCATAGTCTGTCCATGTCACTATATCAACCTTTGCTTAGTAAATATCAATTTATTTTTCAAAACCCTGTATAAAATAGTCACTTTAAACGCTGTTTCTACACGTAATGGTTCATCTAAGAATTAAATTCACCTTCCCTGTTCTCCTATTGAAATTTATTTGTGCCATTACATTACTCATTAGAGTTTTCTCTGCATTATTATTCACCACCCCCGCCCCCAACCCTCCGCCAGTAAGTTGAGATCTCCTGGAGGGGAGAGAAAGTACATCATTGCTTTTTACTTAAAGTGCCTACCAAAATTTATTTCACTCAGTTGAAACTGAACAAAAGATTTCTGAGCTTAATTGGCTTTATTACTAGTTTGGAAGCATCCGTGGATGAAGGGTATTTTATTTTTCTTACAACTTTCTAGTATAGTGCTGGTTTTACAGAAAAGAAGTACATATTTCTTTTGTTGTTGTTATTTTCATTATTATTTAAATGTTTCAAATGAGTTAATATTATGCAGCATAAATTCTTAATAAAAAAGATCAAACACATTGATCTCTGAAACAAGTTTCTCTGACTTTTGAAATCATAACCTTCTTCATGTTCTGGATCATTTTTATTCCATTTCAGACATATCACTTAAGTTTACATATGCATGGTGTGATGATTAAATAAAAGGTGATGCTATTCAGAAAACGGTTTATTTTCTTTTTTTTTTTAATGAGGGGGAGTGTACATGCGCGAGCATAGCGAATGAGAGATGGCAGAATAAGGAGGCAGAGAGAGAATCCTAAACAGAATCCACCCTTAGTGCCGAGCCTGACAATGAGGGGCTTGATCTCGTGACCAGATCATGACCTGAACCAAAATCAAGAGTCAGAGGCTGAACAGATTAAGACACACAGGTGTCCCCAGAAACCAACAGTAGTTGGTTTCATACTGTATTTACTAGTCAATCCCTTAAAAACTTAAAAGTAATTTCAGTAAACATTAGATAACATAGTCCATTGTGTATTAATTTTGCATTATATTTTTGAGTACATTGTTTATGTTTCCTTTTTTTTTAATCCTTCGAGTCATTCATTTCCAGGTAGAAAATATCTAATTTAGTAAGTGAGACAAGGCAAACTTTTGTTTATTTACTTAAATTACAGGTAATATAATTTGAATATACATATAATATACATACATACATATATATGTGTATAATATATAATTTATTTTTATTTATATAACATATATATAAATGAAACCTAACTATTAAGAAGAATGAAGTGAGATAGTACATCATTTGCATCATGATCTTGCCTGAAATTTTCTAAGAATTATCATGGAGGGCTCTTATGAATACAGACTTTTAAATATTTGCCACTGAAAATGTTTGCATGTGAAAACAATTTTAATAAATGTATTAAAAGAAAATAAGAGATCAATCCCCAATCTACATTTAACTAGTTTTGTGCATAAACTTGCTTGAGATGCATTTTCCTTTAACGAATCATAGTAAGATTGTTTACGGTATGTACACGATGGGAAATGAAACAGTGCTAAGAAATATATTTTTTTAATGTGTTACATTTTTCCTGGGTGCTAAGAATGAACTCTAACCACCTTTACCATTTTTTGTAACCAAAACTGATATAGCTTTTAACATTATTGACTACTTCCTACTTTAAATATTCTCTGTCCATCCTTTCGTCTACATTAGGATTTTCAAAAAAAAGAAAAAAAAAGAATTAATATGCTATATGTAACCAAAAGATAGGTAACTGATGGATGTTACCTAAAAACCTAAAACTAACTTCAGTACATATTAAGTGACACTGTACATTTTATATTAACTTTACACTGTATTTTTGAGTGAAATTTTTTGGTTTGGTTTTGGTTTTGTTTTCTACTTCAAGTCATTTCCTTCCAGGTAGATGGAGAGAGAGAGAGAGAGAGACAGAGAGACAGAGAGACAGAGAGACTGTAAGGAATTGGCTCATGTGAGTGTGGTGGCTGACAAGTGCCCAGATCTGTAGCCGTTAAGCTGGAGACCCAGGAGCACTAATGATATAGTTCTGGTCCAAGTCTAAGGGCCTGACAAACAGAAGAAGAGATGATATAGTTCCAATCTGAAGGCTAGCATACTTGAGGTCCAAGAAGAGCCAATGCTTCAGTTTGAGTCTGAAGGTAAGAAAAAGCTGATACCCCAGTTCAAAGACAGTCAGACAGGAGGCAGTCGTTAGCCACAGGAGGTTCTGCCTTTTCCTTCTGGTCTGGCCTTCAGCTGATTGCACAAGGCCCACCCACATTATGAAAGCAAAGTACTTTACTAAGTATATCGATGTCAATGTTAATCTTGTCCAAAGACATCCTCACAGACATAGCCAGAATAACGTTTAACCAAATGTCTGGGTATTCCGTGGCCCAGTGAAATTGATCATAACAGTTAAACACACTATATGTGATATTCTCTATCTCTGGCCAAGTCTTAAGGGATTCCTCTTTCTACAACTGTCTTCAAGAGTTTTTCTTCCCTAGAGTTTTCTACGAATGCTTTTCAGGGTGATCTCATACACACACATAACAAAAAAGATTTGAACAGTTACATCAGAATAAAATTAATATCTATCACTCAGCACCAATCTTTATAAATTACTGAATGGATACCAACACCGAGCACAAATGAACCGTTATGCAATTGAAGAAATCTGATAACACAGATTGCAACTCTCAAAATTGCCCTTTGCTCCCGTTGTATGAACATGTTTAGTTTCAGATTTAAAAGATAAGGTACTTTCTAAGCAATATATGAAGAAACAATGATTATGCAAAGGAACCCTATTTCCATAAATACAAAAATTCCATTTTTTTTTACAATAAGTAACCTACACAAGGAATATGCTGCAAAAATATTTTATAAGTTGGATTCTTCATTGTCTTTCTGCTGGCAAATAAGGTTAATATATATTCCAGAAAGGTTGATCTGTAGCAGACTCACAAGATTGTACTGAGGTTATTCCTCTTCCCAGAGGGCCCTGATAGATAAGAAATGAGTTAAAAGCTTCTACCTGACCTTAAAATGGGAGGATTATCCTAGATTATCGAAGTGAATCCAAGGTAATTGGATGAGTCCTTAACAGTGGAAGAGTCAGCGAGAGAAGGGGTTGCAGAGAGGTTGTTGAAGATGTCCAGAGGGTGGGAGAGATTCCATCCATCATTACTGGAGGGGCTGACATAAGGGAAGCATGGGAAGAAATGCTCTAGGAGCAAAGACTGACCGCTGGCTGACAAGCACTGAGGTAATGGGGACATCAGTCTTATAACCACAAGGTCCAGAATTGGACCACAACCTGAATGAATTTGGATGCAGATTGTTTTCAAAACCTTACAATAAGCTCTTGGCTGACACCTTGATCATGGCTTTGTGAAATGTCGATCAGAAAAACCATGGAGCCAACCAGGCCTTCTGACCTACAGAACGATGAGATAATAAATAGGTGTTACTTTAAGTCGCTGATGGTAATTTACCATGACAGGAATAAAAAAGTGAATGCAATTTTCAAAATTAAACTTATTTTCTTACAGCTCCTTTTATTCATTTCTCAACTCCTTTTTACTTTTTCAATCTCAGACGGGGTGGGGGCGGGGACTCATTTTAATTTGGTTCAATAGGCTCTTCAATCACCTGTGAAATCCCATTGGCAACAAACCTGAAACTTTTTTTCCCCCCTTCATTGTTGTGGGGGAATCTCTTGTTTTACTCTTTGGCCTCTCCCCTCTCACTTTGAGACAAATTTCTCTGGTCCTCCCTCTTTTAACTCTTTTAATCAGCACTGCACAAGGAATCCCTGCTCCTCTACACGCAAATTGTCCAGCCAACGGGGAAATCCCTCTCCAGGGCAAAGAGAGGTAGGAGTGAGCAAAGGGCACCTGCAAAGGCAGCGTTTTACCCCATACACGGTGGCAGGGAGGCGGTGCTGACAGTGGCTGTGCCCTTCCAGCTCCTTCACCGCTACTCTGCCAGTTCCTTGCTCCCGGGTCCCAAGGTATGCACCAGCTCAGCTGTTAGCTGGTGCCCAGAGCGGGCGCAGTGGCACCTCCTCAGCCCCTCCCCTGGACACCAGAACCCGGAGGGGACAGCACAGCGGGGAGGAGGGACCAGGACTCACATGGTTTTCAGAGTCCAAGAGCTGGTGTTGGGAGGGGCTCGTTCCCAGCACCTACTGTCTTCATCCTCCCACCCAGAGGTGGCGCACCCAAGCTCACCCACAGGCCAACTTGAGTGCTCCTGGGGGAACAAGGCTGAAGAACCCATGCCACCAAATATAGAAATACCCTCGAACCTTCTGAGAACCGTGGCATGCATCTGCTGTGAAACACACACAGCTGGTCATCTCACTACCGCTACGCTACAGGTAGTTAGCTGTTTTCCAGCCCCTTTGGAAATGCAGTGGCGGGTGGCAGCCCTCAATCAGCTTGGTCCTCTCTACCCGCGCCCCTGAGGGACCAATGCAAGGACCCACCTCGGCTTACTTCCCCACCTTTTTTTCCCAACGGAAACAGTTATTGAATTCACCCACTCACCTCTTTCTTCCACCCATTATGCTAGTTTACTCACTCTCTTCCCTCTTCTTAATATCTAAACCAGATTCCATCTTTATTCACTATTTGCTGTCTGACAAATTCTCTGTTCTGAAGAGTAAAAATTGTAAAAGAGAATCCTACATATAGAACCCTCTGACACTCTCTTTTTGACTGAAGGATAAAAATAACTTCAGGGCTCCTGGGTGGCTCGGTTGGTTAAGGGTGAGAGTCTCAATTTCAGCTCAGGTCGTGATCTCATGGTTCCTGAGATCATGCCCTACATCAGGCTCTGCGCTGACAGTGCAGAGCCTGTGTGGGATTCTCTTTCTCCCTCTCTCCCTCTCTCCCTGTCGCTCTCTGCCCCTCTGCAGTTTGGGTTCTCTTTTTATCTTTCTCAAAAATAAACTAAAAAAAAACCTTAAAAAAATAATAAATAACTTCTTAACAGCTTGTCAGCCCCTTCGTTAACAGTTTCGTAAGAAGTAGCAGTAGAAACCCATGAAAATTACCTCACTCCCACATTCGGAGGAGAAAATCAGAGTCAAAACCACATCCAAGGGTTGAGGAGTGGAGCACGAGCTTAGAACCACCAGCAAAGATTTAAATAATGCATTCAGTTTATGTATCTTTTTCCCATCACAAGAAAAAGCAATGACTGCCACAGCAAATATGTCTCTGAAAAACTACCAAGCACTTGAAGTCTTTGCTCTTTAAAGTCACCCAATTGGAAAAGGAACCACACCAATGAATAAGTGTCAACCAACTTACAGTCACACTGAAGTAATCCCACTTCCACAATTAACACCAACCTGCTTTTATCTCTGAAAAACTACTAATCCTTCAAGTCCATACATTCCAAAGCTACATAAGATGGCAATTTGCTCTGCTCAGAAAGACTATCCTTTAATAGGATAGTTTTCTAAAACCACAGGAGGCAACAATTTGTGCGTGTGCGTGTGCGTGTGTGAGTGTGCATGCATGTATTTTGTTTTGGATACCAGCTGGTATTCTCTTCTTTTGACGGGGTACAATGATCTGGGGTCAGTAAATGACTTGGCTGTTAGTATCAAGATCGAAAGATCTAGGACAACAGTTTAAGAGTGATGTGGATGGACACAAGGAGAGAAAACAAAATGTGATGATGATTGTGTCTCCTGTTAATGCTGATCAGAAACGATTCATCCTTAAAGAGGCCTCAACAATCAAAAAGACAGATATGTAATCCTATGACCATGAACATTTGGTCCTAATGGCAGAGATAAAGGATATGTATGGAATCACCAAAATAAATACTCTCTCATAAAGACTAATTCACCTACCCCCACTGGGGATATCCCAACCCAGCATGAATAGAAACCAGCACTGTGCCTTTAATACAGCATTAATTCCAGAGAGTGAAAGATAGATGTCATGAGGCCTCTTCCATTGTGAAAGGGACAGCAATTTGACACCAATTTTTAATATTGGTCTGTTTTCCCTGACTGTATTGCCTCTCAAAACATTAACAATATGAAGACTTAAAAAATGCTTCATCTATTTCTACGATATTTTACATAATTTTGTCTCTAAATAATTAACTATGTTAATATCACAGGAAGTATTATAATGGGGACATGACCTCAGAATCCACTTGAAAGCTAAACTGAAGGCATTATCTCCTAAGTGGCTAGAGACTCATTGAGAATTTTTAAAAGTTTGGAAGTCACATTTTGAAAGCTGTTATTTAGAGAAATTAAACACTCATTTAGGAGGGAATGATGCAGAAAAGATTTGTGTATGGTTGCCAGAAGCAAGGCTATTTCAGTAATCCAGGTGTGAGATGATGAGTTCCAGAACTAAGGTGGTAGGAGTCAGCAAGTAAATAAAACAACACATTTAAAGACATTTAGGGAGAAGAACTGACAAGGTTTGATTGCCTATTGGAAATAAGTAATGAAAGAAGGAAATGTATTAAGAATAACTCAATACTAAACTGTACACAAATGATTTGCTTTCTGAAAATCATCTTTTCTATTTCATAAAGTTAAATGACCATATAGAAGTGGCTATAATGGGGTAGACAAAATGGAGATTTAGAAGGCGATCAAATTATTCAATAAAAGATATTAATTGAGAGTCTGTTTTAGGACAGGCACTAAACAATAGGCCAAAGCTTAGAGTGACTAACGACTAACTATGAATAACACAGACAAAACATACTTGCTTTAATGGGCACTTATTTAGGTGGGGAGCGGGGCAAATCGAGATAGCTAACTCATTTTCATAGCATTTTAGAAGATTATAAGTGCAGTGGAAAAAACAGATCCTGCTGAAAACGATCACAAGTTTTGGGATGTGTAAAATTTTGAGTAGAGAGATTAGAATAAGCCTTGCCGAGCAGGGACATTGGAGCCAAGCCTAGAAGTGAGTGAGTGGGATGTATGGTAAAGAGCAGTCCGAGTAAAATGAACAGCTGATGGGGAGACGCTGACACAGAGTTTCACAAAGGACACAGAAGCCAGCGGCAGATTAAAGAAACTCCCACTAGCGATGTTTGCACAATTTGAGCATCTAATTGTATTTTCTTGGATATGTGTCTACTGGTTTTTGAGCCCATCCTTGATTTCTGATGCACAAAATTATTGGAGGCTTAGTTTGTATGTTTTGATTCTCCGGACCCCAAATCACTTATGGGTTAAAAAAAACTTGCAGATAGTTTTCAAAAACATGACAGGGGTCTAGTCATGTTCACTGTTGGTGCATTATTATTACTTCTAAGCCTTCTTGGTGGCCTATCTTATCTGCTCATCTGTTTTTTGTTTTTTTTATCTATAAGCTTATGTCATGTTTTTCATTCCAAGCCTTCTCACTTTACCCTTATTGGTATCTATAGCTCCCTTTGCCTCCAGAGACTCTGAATTCCCAACTACAAAGGTGTTTTATTTCCTTTTGCAATGTACACAAAATAGAATAGGAATTGCTTCACCAATATCACGACTGATAACATACCACCCAAGTTCAAGATTTCTTTTCTCTTTTTGTCCTTCAGGCTACATCCCGTAGAGGAAGTGCAATCAAAGTATAGTGTTCAAAATTACTTGAAATAATTAGTTCCCTGTGTGTAGGTGGATGCATATATTCTCTGCATATTATAAATTTGATGTAGTTATGTTTTTCTACTTGTATTTAATTTTAGCTTTATCCTCCTGTTTGATACAATTTAGATTTAATTGCATTGTTTGACTTTGGGAGTAATTAACATAATTCAAATATCAAAGTTTCATTCCATTCTCTATCCCTGCTATCTACCATTGCTGTTCTTATTGATAAATGATTTAATTGAATTAGCTTTGTGTTTATGATGTGAATTTCTTTTCTTTTTTTCAAAAATGAGATCACACATACATATTCATGTCTTATTTTTTTGATTTCCTTACAACAAAATGCAGTTTATATATGTATATGGTATCTATCTAATTGCCCATTGCTTTTTTGATAACAAGTAACATTTTGTCCTAAGAATTACACTAGATCAAAAAAGTATTTTCACTCTATTTTACAGCCTTATAGTATTCCATTGATATACAGTTTTGCTATACTCCATAGCTATATGGTCCATAGCTATATAGTTAAAAACCATAGTTTTCAACCAATGTCATGTCAGGTTGTTTCTGATGTTTTACTATTTCAAATAAGGCCACAGTGAATATTTTTACATATGTTTGGATTGTTGGAAGTATATGGAATTCTTATACGTAGAATTGCTAAATGTAAAGTATAACTGTAAATACAGTTGTTGGTTTAAGATGTATGTATTGTACTATATACAAAGGAGTTACACAAGTTAACAAGTGCATTGGTTGTGCTTAAGGGAGCCTGTTACCCTATAGCTTGCACTAAACTATATTATTTAAACTTTGCTGTAATGAGATAAGAAATGGTATCTTGATATAATTTTAATTTTAATTTCTTTAATTATGAGCATTGAGCGTTCTTTCAAATTTTTAAGAGCTACTTTAAATATTTGTGTGTGTGTGTGTGTGGTGTAGTGTATACTACGCATCCTATGTGTGTGTGTCTGTGACTTTTGCACATTTTTCATCAGGTGTTTAGTCTTTTTTTTCCCCTCAATATTCAAGAAAATGTGGCATAGGGGTGGCTCAGTCGGTTAAGGGTCCAACATCAGCTCAGGTTATGATCTCATAGTTCATGGGTTTGAGCCCCAGGTCTACCTCTGTGTTGACAGCTCAGAGTCTGGAGTCTGCTTGGGATTCTGTGTCCCCATCTCTCTCTGTCCCTCCCCCCTTCATGATCTCTCTCTCTCTCTCTCTCTCTCAAAAATAAACATTAAAAAAGTTTTTTTTCAGTAAAAAATAAATCAGCAAACACTAAAAATGTGGAATATACACAATGGAATATTATTCAGCCTTAGAAAAGGAGGACATTCTGTTACTTGTAACAATGTGCATGAAATTAGAGGACATTATGCTGAGTGAATTAAACCAGACATAAAAGGGAAAATCCCGCATGATCTCACTTATATGAATCTGAAATAGTCAAATGCATAGAAGCAGAGAGTACAAGGATGGTTGCCAGGGCCTGGGAGGTATTAGTGAGAGGGTACAAACTCTCAGTTTTGCAAGATGGAGATTTATCTAGCATAGAGATTTATCTAGCATAGAGATTTATATAGCATAGAACCTATAGTTAATACTATATTATATACTTAAAAGTTTGCTAAGAGGATAGATCTTATGTTAAGTGTTAATGTCACACATAAAAAATAATGGCAAATATAGAGGGTAGGAAGAAACCTTTGAAGGTGATGGATGCATTTAGAGCATAAGTTATGGTGATATCAAAGATATATACTTACCTCCAAATACACCGAGTTGTATTCATTAAATATGTGCAGCTTTTTGTAGGTCAGTCATACCTCAACAAGGTGATTTAAACAGTATTTGCATATTTGTGCATTTGGCCTTTTTTCTGTTATATTCACTGAAAAAAATATGTTCCAGTTTGTATTTACTTTTCCATAAGTAATATTTTACTTATTTTTTTCATGCAATTGTTTGACATGGCTGAATGTATTGATCTTTTATTATATCTGCATTTTTTAAATTTTTGGTTAAAAAGTATTCTTTCACATCCAGATTTAAAGGGAATCTACACAGAGTTTCTTCTATTGTTTGTATAATTTCATTTTCTTTTAAACTTAGGTAACATTCACTTGGTATTTATTCCAGCACACGTATGTTTTATGTATTCGATTTTATCAATTTTTCTTTTGCAAAATGACTATCCAGTTTTGCCAACACCGTTTCATAAAAAGTCCACCTTTTCCTCAACTGTTTGAGATTCCACCTTAATTACATATGAAAAATGTCCCCTGTTCTTGGAAGTATTTATGGACTGTCTGTACCATTTCTCGGGTTTATAGTCATTAGAATGGTTTGTCATATATTTTGTTATCTGACAAATCTAAGGTAACTATAATCCTCTATTTTCAGATTTTCCTATTTATTTTATATATATATATAAACGATATATTTCATATTTATTTTTCCATGCGAGCTTTATAACCAACGGGCCTATGTGTGGGGGAAGGGTATGCTATATTTATTGGAATTCGGTGGAACTGACTGACACTCTATTACTCTAGCAGCTGTTTGCAGGTGGATTGGTGGTGAGAATGGTGAGCAATGAAGGAAAGAGGATGAATAGGCGATAACGAAACAATCTTGGTGAAAGATGGCTAAGACTTGGCCAGGTTAGTAACAATGGAGATGGATTAGTGCTAAAAGTTTGAACATATTTAAAAAAAAAAGGGGGGGCACCTGGGTGGCTCAGTTGGTTGAGTGTCCGACTTCGGCTCAGGTCATGATCTCCCGGTCCATGAGTTTGAGCCCCGCGTCGGGCTCTGTGCTGACAGCTCAGAGCCCGGAACCTGTTTCAGATTCTGTGTCTCCCTCTCTCTCTGACCCTCCCCCGTTCATGCTCTGTCTCTCTCTGTCTCAAAAATAAATAAACGTTAAAAAAAATTTAAAAAATAAAATAAAAATTAAAAAAAATAAAAAAAATTTTGAACATATTTTAAATGCCATAGCAATGGGATTTCCTAAACAAACAAACAAACAAAAGGTATGTGAGGTATTAAAACCAATTATATTTCCAAGTACTCTGGCCTGAGCTACCAAATTGGTGAAGCTGTTCTCTACTAAGGAATGGAGAGCTGTAGAGGAAATAGCTTTGGTGAAATTTGTGAGTTACAGATCAATCCCATCTTACTTTTGGTGCGTTAATTTTGACTGAGTTGCTTCCTAGTAGTGGTACATTTTCTTTTTATATTATTATAGAATCAATCATAATATGTCCTTATTTTTTTTATACTTCACTCTCTCTGTGGTTGAGCCCTATTTTTCTGTGTTAGCTTCATTCCGACCCCTACCTTTCTTTTTTACCCTGATCATTCTTCTAAAAGTCTATCTTTATTCTGAGTCATAATTAGAGAGCCAAAATTTCATTCTGTTTACCTCTAATAACATTTGTTCATTTTAATCCCCTTATTTACTTTTCTTTGAGTTTACATTTGATTTTTTTAAGTTACTGATTTGACCACTTCGCTAAATTTGCTTCATTCTAGATAATTTTCTAAAACATTCGATTAGCATTATAAATTTTTCTCCAGTAAAATTTTTGGTTGAATTTGAAAACTTTTGCATGAAGATTTTTAAGTTCTTAAAATTTTATGTATTTTATCATTTCAATTATTACTTGCTTGTGAGATAATATCACATCTCTCTCAAATGTTTGTTCATTTTAACAGAAGATCTGTCTTATCTTCTGTAAGAAATATTTGGAATATATATTTTTTTCTATATAACTCTAAGTACACTTGAAACAAATCAATCATTTTGTATGCAATCAAACCCCTAGATTGTGAAGACTTGTTATTTGGTAATTGAAATATTTATGCCTTAATGAAATACTCAGATAGAACTAAAAGTGTTTGCAGCTGCTTTGTTTCAGAAATGGCTTTAAAATGATTGTAATGCCAATCCTTTGTGACTAGAAAAAAAAAAAAACTTCAAAATAATTAGAAGCCATTTAGTTTTAGAATAACTTCTCAAAGAATTGGGAATTAAAATTAATACCTAGACACTAAAGTCTCTCATTAGTTGAACTGTTCATAATCAATAAATTTATAGTTCTAAAATGCTTAAATTTTTGGAAAGAAGAAGTATGTAGTGGTTTACAGATAAGTGTCATTTGACAAAAATTTTACAAAGACAACTGACATTTTCATTAGTGAGATTAAAACATGGGAGCACAGGGGTGCCTGGGTTGGTTTAGCGTCCAACTTCAGCTCTGGTCATGATCTCATGGTTTGTGAGTTTGAGCCTCACGTCAGGCTCGGTTCTGACAGCTCAGAGCCAGGAGTCTGCTTTGGATTCTGTCTGCTTTGGATGCTTTCTCCTTCTCTTTCTCTGTCCCTTCCCCACTGTGTTCTCTCTCTCTCTCTCTCTCTCTCTCTCTCTCAGAAATAATAAATGAATAAACTTTATGAAAAAGAAAAATATGGGAGCACAAGGGCCACAAAAGGGGCAATGTCCTTGGGGGTCGGTAGGCTTCAGCTTTAGCAGGCAGCCCCTGGTGGTGGTATGGCATGACTGGCTAGAGATTTCTAGCACCATGGCCAGCTTCTTAGCTGTCATGGACAGAACTGATGAAATGCAGAAGGATCTCCTTAGTAAAGACAAAGACATGCAGTTATCCACGAACTGAGAAGAGTGAAGCTAAACACGTTGAGAAAAATGATGCTGACCCTATCTTTGTGATGAACAAAACCATTTCAACTCATTACAATTTGCCAGGCATCTGAGTGGGTGGTAATCCTGGAAGTCCATTCCAGCTCTTGTGGACAAACAGCCTTGGAACATGTACACCCTGGTGACCAAGTCCCGAGGAATTTAGTTTCTTACTTTCAAAGGTCATGAGCAAGGAGAAGTGAATACGTCTTATGGGCATTCTTGTGCCATGATGATGGACTGTATGACAGAGAGGGCATTGGAAAGTGAATATGTGGTCAGTTTGTTCAGAGCTCCAGAGGTTCCTGCAATCTTTGGAGCCTTCTGTTATGATACAGTTTTAGATAAGGGACTTGATGAGTAGATGCCAACAAAAGAGAATCTACATTCCTTCACCAAAGATGCTTGCCCTTTGACTTATAAAGATCTTCCATTTGAAACGCTGGAAGTTGAAACAAATTGGCATTAGAAAGACTTTAAAACAACAAGCAAAATAGATCTCGTAGAAGAGAAGGCATCTGGGAACGCTGAGGATATCATCCAGCTACACAGATTTGATGACTTAATTGATGTGAGGAAGGGTTCTCTTAGTCCAAGAACAAATATTTGTTCCTGTTATGTAGCATCAGCAGACCACTTTCTAAAATTAAAAAAGAATATTAAATTAAAATAAAAGTCTTCTATGAAACAAAACAAAATAAAACATGGGAGCACAGGCTTCTCAGCAGGCCAGGAGTTACAGTGGTTGTGTGATGCTGGCCTTGTTAGCTCTGATGCCTTTCCTCGGTTTTTTGTTTTTCCTCCTACTATCCTCTGGAACTCTCTCTCATCACCTCTCCATTTCCATCATCTCACCTTTTCAGAGAAATATTCCTGTGGTTTAGCTCTTTGTAGGCTATGTTCTCCGGTTTCATTTTAAAACAGTGTTTGGGGTGCCTGGGTGGCTCAGTCAGTTAAGCGTCCGACCTCAGCTCAGGTCATGATCTTGCAGTTTGTCAGTTCAAACCCTGCGACGGGCTCTGTGCTGATAGCTCAAGGGCTGGAGCCTGCTTCAGATTCTGTGTCTCCTTCCCTCTCTGCCCCTCCCCCGTTCTCACTCTGTCTCTCAAAAATAAATAAACATTAACAACAACAACAAAAACAACAACAAAACTGTTCCTGGGGCGCCTGAGTGGCTCAGTTGGTTAAGCCTCAGTCCTGATCTCCTGGATCATAGATTCCAGCATTAGGCTTTGAGCTGTCAGCGCAGAGCCTGGAGCCTGCCTAAGGTTCTATGTTCTCCCTGTCTCTCTCAAAAATAAATAAACTTTTAAAATCATTAGTAAGTTAAGAATAATAATAAAATAATAGTTTAAAGAAAGTGTTACGCTGGGCCACCTGGGTGGCTCAGTGGGTGGTTAAACATCTGACTTCTGCTCAGGTCATGATCTCACAGTTGCTGAGTTCAAGCCCTGCATTGGGCTCCCTGCTGCTGTCAGGAGGGACCCTGCTTCAGATCCTCTGTCTTCCTCTCTCTCTGCCCCTCCCCCACTTCTCTCTCTCTCTCTCTCTCTTTCAAAATAAAAGTTAAGTAAAACATGTCCTATAACCTAAACTTGACAATTAACTAGCTTTAAACACAGAACTGAAAAAATTTTATATAAAACTATATTTTCATTCTGGTTCATTTCCATGTGTTAAGCCTAGAGCCCTAGTTAAGGGCCTCCATTCACTGTAGCTAAAGACAGTCCTACAAGACTGGGATTGTTACTTGATTTTTACTATATTCAGTACCATTTTTTGCACTTACTGCATTTGCAACTAATTGACTTAGACAAAATGACCCCAAAATACACTTTGTGCATATGTCAAATAGAAAATGAAAAATAAACACTTTATGTTTTAGAACAACTGATATCAGAAAACCCGGTGACTTAAGGTTGCAAAGGACACCTTGAGAAAAACACAATAAAGCACAAGAGTAGTGGGCAGATTGTAATACTGATAGGCTCCAAAGGATTTAAAGAAAATCTTTCCATGGAAAGACACCAAAAACAAAGGTTTAAAAAAAAAAGTCTATGAATAAAATATAACCAATGCATATACGTGATTTGCAGGATGATATTTATTCTCTATTTCTTATATTTGTATCAGGTTTAGGAAATTTCCACCATTCTCCCCAAGAGGAAAGTAGTTGGTGGATGCATTTGGCTCAACTCCATACACAATAAGGAAACGTGGGAATTTATAGCCAAGGAGCAGAGTGGAGAATTACCAAGAGGAAACATCAGAGGTGACAATGGGGCCGGATTCTGGCTAAACTCACCTACGGGCTTCTTGCTGAAGGCGGGCCAGAGTGCTAGGACATCACCTGGGGAATGGTAGAGGTTGAGGACCCATATTAGATATCAAGGATTCTGACTAAACTGATAGCAGGATTCTCAATGAAATTGGGTAATGCAGAGATGACCATGGAAGCCGAGAAACCATACTTGCCCAGAGTTCAGAGTAGAGCTTAGTAGGCTGAGTAGAGCTTAGTCAAGGAGGAAATCTTTGCCACAACTTCTCCCCAAACCTACTGCCAGCTCTATGTTTCTCTATACCCCTTATCATCTTCTAATACAGTATGCAGTTGATTTATTCATTTTGATACATTTCCCCATGCTAGCATGCAAATTACAAGAGACCATGGATTTTTGTATCTAATTTGTTCCTTGCAATTGATCCATCAGCTACAACATTGATTGCCCAGAGTAGATACTCAGTAAACATTTGCTGATTTATGATCTATTGCCTAATTTTTGTTGGGCTTTTGCTATAAAATAATTCATGAGAATTCCTTCTAATAACACCTAGAACAAAACCTTTAGTGAATGAAAGCAGTGATCATTTTGTCATATTTTAAGAAGTTAGATCTGTAAAGGGTTAATATAATGCTGTAGAAAGTGAAAGCTGACCCTTTTAGCTGACAATCCTGAATAAAAGGTGTAATTAGCATACTGTTTTGCCTCTTAGATACAATTGATTTTACTGTTGCTAGAAATAGTAAATGGAAGAATTCACTGATTTTATTCTTGTGGATGTTTCTCCTCTTCCATTTAAAGCACCTGAAGTGTTGCTGATAAGCAGGCTTGAAATTTGACAAATATTCTCTAATTTCCTCCTGGTTTTCAAGTGTGCAAAACACAGGCAAAAAAAAAAAAAAAAAAAAAAAAAAAAAAACAGAAAGCCAGAAACCTTGTCATAATGTCAAAATGAGAATAAAAGGAGGTCTAACCTCAAAAAGAATATTTTTAGTTGAAATATACATTTGTATGTGAATATTCTAAATATTATCGTTCTGAGTAACAAATCCCATGGATTTCAGGTACTCTGGGAAGAATAGTTACAATGCATTTGTCAATGATTTGCCTAAATTTCACCTACAGACTTTTAAGTGCTGAGGGGATTTTAGTGACCAAGAGAACAAGCTGAGTGCCATTCACGCCCTCACTGAAGTTACTTATGAGAAGACATGGATTCAATCATGCATATACACGAATTTTAAAACAGTGTGCAGGGGCACCCAGGTGGCTCAGCTGGTTGAGCAGACTTGGGCTCAGGTCACCGTCTCGCTGTCTGTGAGTTCCAGCCCTGCATCCGGCTCTGCGTCCACAGCTCGGAGCCGGGAGCCTGCTTCAGATTCTGTGTCGCCCTCTCTCTGCTCCTCCCCACTCACGCTCTGTCTCTCTTTCTCTCAAAAAGAAAGAAACAGGAAAAAATAAAAATAAAATAAAACAGTGTACAATACACAGGGCGTGTTAGCAATGTACAAATTGTGCAATTTAAACCGCTTTGAGGTCTATGAAGGGACCCTTGAAAATTTGATGTGAAAGCTGAGACTGTAGAAAGAAGTAAGTAAATGCTAACCTAAGTAGAGAGGACATACAAGAGGAGGGGTAGTCTATGGAGAGGGTGTGAGGTGAGTATTTCTCTGAGCAATGCAGGACATTGAAGGACGCTCCCGCAAAAGCATAGAACTTCATCGAAGAGAGGTGGGCTATGGGGCTCAGAAGATGAATGGCCTGATCACATATATGAAAAAGGTTAAAATTTATCTTCAAGATAAATGAAGCCATTTGAAGATAAGTATGGCATCACTGAAGAGAATGAAACGGAAGACCACGAGAGACCCTTGGAAGACTAGTGCGGGCATCCAGACCGTGGTAACGTGGACTAGGTGGGTGGCAGTGAAAATGCAGAGAGATGGATAGATTCCAGAGTTATGAGAAGTAAATGATTGGATCTGTGCGATGTACGAGGAGGAGTGAGCAAGTCTCCCGTCGCCGTATGTGGCCTGAGAAACTAGGTGAATGCGCTTCCTAATTTGCATGTTTCTTTTCTAATATTGAAATAATAGAGGAAGAGTATGTGTGGAAGGAAAATTCAATGATGAGTTCAATTCTAGGGAGAAATATTAAACACAGTGGAGGCTGACTCAGATAAGTCGGAGCTGAAGAAAGAGATTGGTCATCAGCGGCACATGCATGGTGTTCTGTTTCAACCCTAACTGGTCCTAGTTCAGTGTAGTTCTGACATGAACACCCAGATTTAGCATCACACTCCATAAGTCTATGGACATGGTTTCCAGAAAGAATTAAAATCACCTTTATTCAGAATCAGAAAAATATGAATCAAAATAGTAATTATACCCTCAGATGAGGATGTAGCAATCCCATTCTAAGCTTTCAGTTATGTGAATATAGTTTTATTTTTCAGTTGCTCTCTTGAACTTGAATGTACATATAGTAATATAATTCATTGTCTTCAGCGATCCATAGTTTGCTCCTTTCAATACAAGACCCTTGTATTGGGGGGTGCCTGGGTGGCTCAGTTGGTTAAGTGTCCAACTTCGGCTCAGGTCATAGTCTTGCGGTTCACAAGTTGGAGCCCCGTGTCAGGCTCTGTGCTGACAGCTCGGAGCCTGGAGCCTGCTTCGGATTCTGTGTGTCTCTCTCTGCCCCTCCCGACTTATGCTCTGTCTCTGTCTCTCTCTAAAAAATAAACATTAAAAAAATAAATAAAAAAAAAACAAGACCTTTGCTTTCTTTGTTTCTGTTTCCCTTTTATTTTTCTCACAAAATCCAATTTTCACTTGTAGAAGTAGCTCAATCATCTGCACTTGCAAACCTATTCCCAAACCTGCAATTCCGTGTCACTGGCTGATTCCATGGGGCTCTTGCATTTTTGCATTTCTTGTGAACCAAGGCAATAACAGCTGCATTTTTAGAGAAGCCTGAATCAAGCTTCGCAGTCTCTGCATTCCTGTTACAAAACCCACTCAATGTGTTCATGTCACCTGTCACCTGTCTCTCTTCACATCTTCCTGTGGGAGTTGGGCTTGGGAACTGGCATGAGAAAATACTGGTACTGTCACTACTGCTCTTGCCATAAATAATAAAGTCTTTTGGCTCTGACCCGGGAGTATTATGACTTCTGCCAGCATCCATGAATGAGAGACAGAATAATGAGCTAGCTTGCAAGTAAAGTAACATCAGAGCCTTCACAGCTCTCCATTAATATGAAAAATAAAAACAAAAACAAAAACATCAACTACTCTTTGTATGAACTAATAGCGTAATAGAGTATCCTGATATGCAATAGACAAAATGAGAGGCAAATTTATCGTGATCACACAATGATATAGGGGCTAGTCAACTTGTTTACATGATAAAAATGAGGCTTCAAGAGGTAATGCCAACAGGAAAAACTCATACTAGATACAATATTATGCAAGGAGAAAATTCTGTCAATCCAGGGAGCCAAAAAATTACAGGTGCAATTTTATTGGTGAAGACATAAGCTATTAATTAGGATTCAAACTCTGATATTATCTATCCTAAAAAGATAAGGTTCTGTTGCAGCCGAAAATATAATTAAATGGGGTGGGGGGAGATGAGATGAGGGCATGGTGGCATTTCTCATTTCCCAATACATGTAAGCACTTCAGAATATAGCTGATTGGTTATAGCATGTGTAACACCCATATACACACATACACTCCTGGGATTCAGTGTTTGTGCTAATAGTGTGATCCTCAAGTTTCAGGAGAAGATATGCCCTGGAAAGAGTTCTCATTTTGGAAATGGTTAGGAGAAATAAACCACCACAGTATTCACCATGTGTATCCCAGGAGCTCTTCCAGCAGCACTAAACGGCAAGAACTGCTGAAGCTGGAGAATTCATGGGAAGGACAAGAGCCGATTTATCATAGCATGGCAGGCCCCTGAATTGCTAAAGGGTCAGGTGCATTCTGCCCCAAATCTTTCATCTTTCTAAAAGGTAATCTCTCAAACAGCACTTGCGAAGAGCTCCTCAGCTACACAGTACCTGGATTTATGACCTACAGAGACACTTGGCATGGTGGTGGACTGAGATTTTGCTGTCTCACATGTTTTTGGAGCGGAGGTAAGTGCTACGTTCATCTAAATCGCAGCTTCCAATGGCCTCCCTCTATCAGGGAGTGTGTGTCAGGGAGGCAGAGCCTGCATATAGCAAGGATTCCAAGATGTAGGAACATACGTTTGCAGGTGTATGTTTGGACACAGGCATGCACATACGGGGACTTACGCATTAAGCCCTCATGATTGCTCACAAGGCTATGGGTGAGTTGGGTCGGTCTCCTGATCCTAACTGGGCACGTTCACATGTTTCCACTTAACCCCAAGTCAGACAGGTGGTTCACCTGATGTAGACTGGACTTTCTTATGTACCTGTAGGTCAGCTGGTTGTCAGTTAATCTGGGATGACCTTGTCTGGGTCCACTAGGGCTACTTGCCTCGTCCATGTTGCTTCTTATCTTCCAACAGGCTCTCCCATACTTCTCATTTGTGTCTCGGAGGCAGAATTCCCAGAGAGAGTGGAAGGAACACAAGGGTCTTGAGCAAAGGCCCAGAACTTCCACACTATTGGATCCATTACTTTCCATTGGTTGAAACAAGTCACAGTCCAGCTCAGATTTAAGAATCCCCACCTCTAGGGGTGCCTGGGTGGCTAAGTCAGTTAAGTGTCTGACTTGATTTCAGTTCAGGTCATGATCTCACAATTTCTGAGTTCCAGCCCTGCACTAGGCTCTGTGTTGACAGTGTAGAGTCTCCCTGGGATTCTCTCCCTCTCTCTGTCCTTCTCTTGTTTGAGCTCTTTCTCTCAAAATAAATAAACAAATGCTAAAAAAAAAAAAATAGCAATCAATCAATCAATCAATAAAAAGAATCCCCAGCTCTAAATAGCCTTTTCTTAGAAAGGACTGTTGCACATTTACTATCCCATCATTTTGTTTAATTCTCTGATCAACACATATAACTATCAGAAGCTTGAGTGATTATTTACATTTTTATGTTTTAGTTGTGCTTATCTATCTTCACAGATGAGAATGTAAATTTGGATTCTTGTCCACTGCCAAAACCTCAGCAAATAAAATAGTTCATGGCACATAGTAGGTACCTGATTAACATTTTCTGATGGTTCAGTGAAGATTCCCTAACTGCACAGGAATTCTTTCTTTTTAAGGGCACTGAAAACATTTATCCTTATACTCTAGTAAGAGATACTGCAAAAATAGATTGAAAAGGAAGCAGGTGAAGTAAATAAAGCAAAACTGATTTTATTATATTTATAAATATATGTGAAAGAATCCACAATGAAAGAATATCCATCTGAACATATCAGTTGTTCACTGGTTTATTCATTACTAACAAAAAATTTGTACAAAAAATCATTAAATCTGAACATTCTTTCAATTAGCAAATTATTCATTGAAACATAGATCATCAAAGTTTCTATTTTTAAACATTTAGGAAATAAAGCTAGATTTGTTAACTGTTAGTTTTATTTGAACGCCTGTGCTTTATCCAGGGAGGATGAAATAAATTATTCACTTTAAATGGAGAAATACATTAATAAATTCTGATCACCTCTATTCTGTGAATCATCTCTTTTGCATTGCAAAAAAAAATTAATGTCTCTTCCCACCCTGAATAATTTATGTACTCTCCTCGGTCTTTGCAGCAACATAATAAATGTACTGAGTTCCTGGCAAGTTGAAGATTCTGTTCACAAAGTGTGGTAGATTTTTTAACACACTTTCCATGTGCCTCTCAGTCATCTGCCTACTAATTATCAACGAGGCTGTCATTCAAGCAATACAATCTAAACCTTTTGCGGATTTCTGACCGAACTACGTGTCCTACATTCTCTATCAAAGTTAGTCAGGCAAATATAATGTTTAATATTTTTTTGCCTTTTTATGTCCCTAAGCAAGAGAACTTATGTTTAATACAGACTTAAAACTGAGTGTCCTGGAGATGGGGTCTTGGAGTTCTCTTCCTTGCTTGACCTTTAATAGTGAGAGGACCTTGGGCAGGTAGTTTTTCTCCCGTCTAAGTCACCGATATTTGTTTTGTTTTGTTTTGTTTTGTTTTTTAAAATCTGTATGACGGTGATAGTAAAACTTTTTAAACTTTTAGGTAAAATACCATGATTATGTGATACAACATCACAAATTTATTAGAACAGTGCCCCGCACAAAGAAATCCCTTTATACATTTAGTTATTACTAATAAATAGAATTTATACTTTCATCAATTCAAAACTAAATATCATTCTCTTATTAATGTCAGAATATGTCCATTAAAATGTTAGTTCATAGAACTGATGATTTTAATGAGAGAAATATCATTACTTTATTTGATTATAATAGAAAAATGAAGGAATGGAAAAATATATATAATATGGTGTGTGTTACCCTTACCCAACACAGATAAAATTGGTCATGCATGTATTTTCACTTCATTTCTTTAAGAACTCAACTTGAAAAACTCAACGGGAATCCGGGATTACTTTCACTAGATGAACTACTGTAAGTTTCAAACTGCTGAGATGTCCAGGATTTACTTTGATGGTACCATTTAAGTGAACAAATTGAGAAAACCAAAGAGAAGTGCTATTTGGTTGTATTGGGTGGATGTCTTCCCTGGAAAATAACCAATTTCCCATGTAAGTCACAGGTTTTTTTCGTTCGTACTTTAAAAATACCCCAAACTTCAGACAAAAGTACCATAGCAAAGAGCATGGAAAAAAAAAGTGTTTTTTGTGTTTTTGTTTTTGTTTTCAGAGGGAGGCCAGAAACTATGGGGAAAGCTTAAAACAACAGAGCACAAAAGAGAGAAGCACACAATTAAGAACTGTAGCAGCATAGTTTAGCACATTCAAGGAACGTGCCAAGGACAGGAAAAAGTAAGACTTGTGTAAAGAACCACAAAAGCATGACTTTAACAGCAATATCATAGAAGGAGAAATGAAGAAGAGAGAAAAGAAAAAAATATGAATATTTACAGTATGGTGGAGAAGAGTGAAAAACTCTAGTAATAACACTGGTAATCTGGGCCCTGATTTACTAAAGTGGACAACATTGAAACATAAATATATGAGGAAAACTATTCTGGTAATTCTCCCACTTGAATCCGCAACATCAACAGAAGACTGTGTAGGTAGGTCACTTTAAAAAATGGCAGGTGTTAGCATGCACCCCGATATTTATAGCAGCATTATCTACAGTAACCAAATTATGGAAACAACTCAGGTGTCCATCACCTGATGAAGGAATAAAGAAGATGTGATATATATATATGGAATATTACTCTGCCATCAAAAAGAATAGAATCTTGCCATTTGCAATGACATAGATGGAGATAGAGAGCATAATGCTCAGAGCAATAAGTCACTCAGAGAAAGACAAATACCATATGATTTCACTCATATGAAGAATTTAAGAAACAAAACAAATGAGCAAAGTGGGGAGTGGGCAGGTGGAGAGAGAGGCAAATCAAGAAATAGATTCTTAGCTACATATAGAACAAACTGATGTTTAACATAGGGGCAGTGGGTAGGGGGTTGGGTGAAATAGGTCATAGGGATTAAGGAGTGGACTTGTGATGAACACTGAGTGTTGTATGGAACAGGTGAATCACTATATTGTACACCTGAAACTTACTATTACACTAAATGTTAACTAACTGGAATTTAAATAAAAAAATTAAAAAAAATAGCAGGTGTTAACTCAGCATTGGGTAATGAATTAAGACTACTTAATAAAGTGGGAATGATACTCAAAACAATCCCATCATCCATCTGTGCATGCATCCATACACGCGTCAGTGTACCTTTGTATCCATCCATTGTCAGTTAGTGGATCAGTCCGTCTAACAATTGTTAATTAACTATTTTACATTGCACTGAATATTCAGGGTACACAGGTGACAAGCATTTTATTTCCTTTAATATATAGTAATGCATATTTATTTAAAATATGTGTTTACATTAAAAAAAATTAAATATGTAAAAGATCTGTATGCTGAAAGCTGTAGAAAGCTTATGAAGGATATTGAATAAGATACAAAGAAATGGAAAAACATTCCATGCTCATGGATTGGAAGAATAAATATTGTTAAAATGTCAATACTACCCAAAGCAATCTACACATTCAATGTAATCCCAATCAAAATTGCACCAGCATTCTTCTCGAAGCCAGAACAAGCAATCTTCAAATTTGTATGGAACCACAAAAGAACCTGAATAGCCAAAGTAATATTGAAAAAGAAGACCAAAGCAGGAGGCATCACAATCCCAGACTTTAGCCTCTACTACAAAGCTATAATCATCAAGACAGCATGGTATTGGCACAAAAACAGACACATAGACCAATGGAATAGAATAGAAACTCCAGAATTGGACCCACAAAAGTATGGCCAACTCATCTTGGACAAAGCAGGAAAGAATAGCCAATGGAAAAAAGACAGTCTCTTTAACAAATGGTGCTGGGAGAACTGGACAGCAACATGCAGAAGGATGAAACTAGACCACTTTCTTCCACCATTCACAAAAACAAACTCAAAATGGATAAAGGACCTGAATGTGAGACAGGAAACCATCAAAACCCTAGAGGAGAAAGCAGAATAAAACCTCTCTGATCTCAGCCACAGCAATTTCTTACTTGACACATCCCCAAAGGCAAGGGAATTAAAAGCAAAAATGAACTATTGGGACCTCATGAAGATAAAAAGCTTCTGCACAGCAAAGGAAACAACCAACAAAACTAAAAGACAACTAACGGAATGGGAAAAGATATTTGCAAATGACATATCGGACAAAGGGCTAGTATCCAAAATCTATAAAGAGCTCACCAAACTCCACACCCGAAAAACAAATAATCCAAGGAAGAAATGGGCAGAAGACATGAATAGACACTTTTCTAAAGAAGACATCCTGATGGCCAACAAGCACATGAAAAGATGCTCAATGTCACTTCTCATCAGGGAAATACAAATCAAAACCACACTCAGATATCACCTCACGCCAGTCAGAGTGGCTAAAATGAACCAATCAGGAGACTATAGACACTGGAGAGGATATGGAGAAATGGAAACCTTCTTGCACTGTTGGTGGGAATGCAAACTGGTGCAGCCACTCTGGAAAACAGTGTGGAGGTTCCTCAAAAAATTAAAAATAGATCTACCCTCTGACCCAGCAATAGCACTGCTAGGAATTTACCCAAGGGATATAGGAGTACTGATACATAGGGGCACTTGTACCCCAATGTTTATAGCGGCACTTTCAACAATAGCCAAAATATGGAAAGAGCCTAAATGTCCATCAACTGATGGATGGATAAAGAAGATGTGATTTATATATACAATGAAGTACTACTTGGCAATGAGAAAGAAAGAAATCTGGCCATTTGTAGCAACATGGATGGAACTGGAGGGTGTGATGCTAAGTGAAATAAGTCATACAGAGAAAGACAGATACCATATGTTTTTACTCATATGTGGATCCTGAGAAACTTAACAGAAGACCATGGCGGAGGGGAAGGGGGGAAATAAAGTTACACAGAGAGAAGGAAGCAAACCATAAGAGACTCTTAAAATACTGAGAACAAACTGAGGGTTGATGGGGGTGAGGGAGAGGGGAAAGTGGGTGATGGGCATTGAGGAGGGCATCTGTTGGGATAAGCACTGGGTGTTGTATGGAAACCAATTTGACAATAAACTATATTTAATTAAAAAAATAAAAATAAACTATAATGTATCTGTAAAAAATAAAAATAAAAATAAAATATGTGTTTAGGTTGTATACATGTATTCATAAAGTTAAAGTCAGATTTTACATCAGTCATCTGTGAACTGAAGTTCAATTATGAACTTGCTTTTAGCAAAATACTTCACATGTGTAGATCCACTCATATGGAGGTCAACCTATCAGTGCCTATTCAGCATTAGTAAACTTTTCATTATTGAGTTGTGTTGTGGAGAGGCTGGTTTGAATAAGAACATTCCATTGAGAATGCTTGTTTACAAAACCCCCATTTCCAGCTGATGTGCCAGCATTTATCCTACTGCTACTGACTACTTCTTCACTGATGATGGAGTACAAGTAATACTTCATTGCTTTCAGTCCTGACATGGAACATTTCTTACATCAAGTACATATTCAGATAATCATTCTACCAAAATTTTAGGTGCTAATTCATTACTAAAACTCTCTTTCCTTAGTTTAAAGGAACACTTTTTAAAATATTTGTCCTCTGTAAAATAAAACTACTTGTAAGATTATTTATCTTTATAAGTCATTATTATCTTTTTCTGTATATATGTTAATTACATATATGTGTTATATATATGTTATATATATAGAGAGAGATATTAGATACATATTAACCTAAGTTTTCACCACAACCAAGAAATCTAACATATTATAATTATTGTTCTGAGTCAAGTAATTACGAAGGAATCAAGATCAGAAATACTTTTAATAGTAGTTTATGATAAACTCTCAGATCTTCTATAAATCTTCTAAATATTTTATTTCACATCATGTATTTGCCATAGAAAAAAAGAAAACAATGGTGCAACCTGAATGACTTGCACTTGGTGTTGACAACTGAAGTGCTATGTGGTGCTCTCCCTCCAAATTGAGTCTACAAATATTCTTGCTGGTTCCCATTGTCTAGATGGATGTTTCTCTTTTCTTCTCTAAGATGAATTTGTTGACATTTGTTCAAAATACCATCACTTTCAGTATCCTCTGGGAACTTGCCCCATCCATCATCCTGTGTTTCATGTGTCTTCATTTGTCTCATTTCTACTGGCCACCTCAGAGGAGTAGCACATATACACCAAACTCCTGCCAAGGCAGCGTTCACTTGGACCTTGTTCTTCTCTCAATCTTATGGTACATGCCTCTTTCTAGGCCATAAAAATTTGCTAGAAAGAATGGCCTGTAGCTGCTACTTCTACTTCTTAACCTTATAGTTTTTTGTTTCCAAAATTGTATCCTGGCTTTTACGTTTTCCATGTCAATGAAGTGCTTTTCTTAAGTCATTAATGCATCATCATATCTAAATACACCAGGATTTTTTTTTGTTTTCATCCTTTTGGCTCATTAATCTACATGTTAGTCTCTTGTATTAGTTCACTTCCTTAGAATATGTATCCCAGCAACCTTGGTTCCAACTTATAGCATTGCGGCTGAATTCTGATAAATAGAACGTAGGAACATATGATGTGTGTGACTTTCAGGACTACCTCTTTCACACTGCTCTGAGCTTTCTGTATTTGTTTACCAGTGTATCAACCATAGAGTTTCCATACGAAGACTCACAAATAGGAACAACAACAACAACAAAATGGTGGATTCGAAGAAAGAAACCCTAGTTTCAGAATACTCAAGCAGAATAAGGGTGACCACAAGTTGTCCCAGTTTGTCTATGACCTTCCCGGTTTTAGAAATGAAACTCTTGAATTCTGGGAATCTTTTCAGTTCTGCACAAATCAGGAAGGTTGGTCATCTTTAGGTAGAATGGTACCCACTGAACACTGTACTGTTATTGAACTAGGAATAACTATTCTACTCTATTAAGACATAAAGATTTCAATTTTTTTTTATACCAGTCAACTTGAATAAACATTCAACTTGAATAAAAAAGAATCAATTATCTTCCTTCATATTGCTTCAACTTCCTGTTGTACTTATTACATTTGTAATTATTACTACTTAGTCCAGAACCTGATAATTATCTGATGTTCAATTATTTTTCATCATCATAGATCCAATCAAACCCTAAATATAAGGACCTAATCCTCTACAATCTCTAAATGTTTTCCTTCCCAGACGTGAGCTCATGTTCTCCTATTTCCTCACTTAGAACACTGATAATCATACTTAGGGTCATAATATAATTAATTATTCAGTGATTTGTTAAAGGTTCCCTGAACACATCTGAAAGATTCTGATCATAGGTCTGAGATGGGGGGGGGGGGGGGAATTTATTTTTTATTTATTTATTATTATTTTTTTAAATTTTTTTTAATGTTTATTTATTTTTGAGACAGAGACAGAGCAAGAATGGGGGAGGGTCAGAGAGAGAGAGGGAGACACAGAATCCGAAGCAGGCTCCAGGCTCCGAGCTGTCAGCACAGAGCCCCACGCGGGGCTTGAACTCACAGACCGCGAGATCATGACCTGAGCCGTCAGCACAGAGCCCCACGCGGGGCTTGAACTCACGGACCGCGAGATCATGACCTGAGCCGAAGTCGGACGCTTAACCGACTGAGCCACCCAGGCACCCCGGGAATCTACTATTTAAATCACCCTTATGATACTGATAATAAATGTGACAGTTTAGAAACACCAATGTGGATTGTTGCTAAAGCCTTATTATGGATGGCTTGTGCATTAATAAAAATCCCCTTCGTAGTAGGAGTTTGATAATAATAATTTTCTAAAGGAAAAAATAAGTTTGCATGTCTGTGGTAGAGTAAATAAGTTAAAATAATCCTTCTCCAACTTGTCCCTTGATTAGCACTTGATTTTAAATGTGCATGATCTCTACAGGTTATATTTAAAATTTAAATCTAAACAACAAAGACTGGGGAGCCTGGGTGGCTCAGTCAGTTAAGCGTCCAATTTCAGCTCAGGTGTTAAGTCAACATTTGTGAGTTAGAGCCCCACATCCGGCTCTATGCTGACAGCACAGAGCCTGGAGCCTGCCTCAGATTCTGTGTCTCCCTCTCTCAAAAATAAATACGTATTAAAAAAAATTAAACAACAATAACCAAAAAAAAAGCAGTACAACAGTAACAGGTAACTCAGCTGAACCTCTTCAAGAAATTGTCAGATTTTGATGATGATCCTAACCCCCCTTAAACATGCCAGCTTTCACATAGGAAATTAATCTGGTTTGACTCATGTGAAACTTTTTTGAATATGTTGTCTTAAGTATTTTTAGGGTGATCACAAGGTGTCACTTGAGATAATGTAAGGCAGACAGAAGATGTGCCATTTTGGGTGGGGCTGTTCAAGTGGCTTTTTCATTTCCTTTTCAAACACTGAGTACATTTGTTTCACTGAATGTAAAATACGATATCCTTGCAATCAGGTGCAGAGCCAGACATGGCCCTGTTTTACCTCATTTACTTTATTCTGTAATCTCCTTCCTTCTCTCTCCACCCCCAGATCGCCTGTTTCCCTTGTGTCCCTGCCAGTGCATTCTCAAGAGCAGTGATAATGTTCCTAAGGAGGCATAAGTTGGTTCTTGATGTGGGGTGTGTTGACAAAAATAATACTTTTTAAAAATATAAATCACAGATTTACAGATGGTACATAAACAGACTTATGGTGCATATGTGGCTTGAAAATTTCCTTGGGGTGGTTATTAGGAAAAAAAAAATAATTAAAAGGGCCCCATAGCAGGGTGCTCATGAAAATAAATAAATAAATAAATAAATGGCTAAGAAACACTGTTAGACAATCAAGAAACAGTTGCCATCGCTCTTCCAACTGGTTGTTTCCACTGCCTAGAAAATTCTTTCCTGGATATGTGCACAGCCCAGTCTGCCCAAAGTATTTTAAATTGCATCTCACTCTGATATTTTCCTTTCCTGGTTATTTTTCTCCTTACCCCTTAGCACTAACAGTTGTACTTTAAGTTTCTTTCTCATTGACTAAAATAAGACTTCTAACACCAAGGATTTTGCCTTTTTCAGTTTGTTCTCCGAACCTCGAACATCGTACGCCTCAAAACGAGAATGCTGTCCATGAGGAAGGAAGAGAAGCCCAGGCCTTTACCTTGTTTACATACTTATAGTATAGAAATGTACTTAGAGTATTATTTGTCACTTGAACTTAGCAAAGCTACGTTCATCTCTGGATCCAGGGCACTGGGGTGTCTGGGATATCCTACCAATCTGAGGAAAGGCCAAGTGAATTGGCTCAAACTGTAGCTGGGATAAAGTGGTGTCGTAGACATAGGCATGAATGGACACATCCGTAGCAGCCCTGTCTCTTGGATCTATGAATTGGATACTTTCATGAGCAGCTGATACTCTGCGTCAGATTTTGCAAAACTACATAGGGCCTGGGGCTTTTTAGGAGCACCCAGGCAATGGATCACGTGCATTGCTTGCCTTATGAAAACACTCCACATGTGCACAGAAGGGAAAAACATCTATCTCCTCTCCGTTTCTGATGTTTCCTTAATAGTGTAGGGAATTCTCTTTTTTCTCTTTTTTCTCGGTATCACTCAGACTCCTTGCTCCTCCAGATCTTGGAAAGATGGAATGATTTATGGGAATCGTAAACTGGGAAAACATTACTGTGCTTACCTAAGTCAGCTGCCCTTTCCTCGTCTTGGAATCAGGCCTGCTCATGGCTGTGTTACTTCACGACACAGAATTTACCTTGTCTGTGTCTATGCTGTCTGGGCTGATTGGCTAAATTTGCTGAAATTTACTTGACATAAACCCATCTTAGCTTCTGTCATAAACATGACCTTTTGGCCTGTACATAGCTGTGTTTTTCTTCTAAATTTGTTCAGAAATCGGGCACAGAAAATACATATTTGTAACCTTGTTGGATACCCCAAATTGTATAGCTCATCAATTCCTCTTTTATTCACTCATTTATTCAAATATGCATTTTAAGCAACAATGTTCATTGAGGCTACTGCTTTTTATGGACTGTGCTGGTACTAAGAGAACTTACAATTTAGTCTCTGAAGTACAGGGAAGTCTTTTTTGGTTAAGAAAACAGAAAAAGTTGCTTCTACATTAACATTTCAGCTGTACAAAAGACGGTGTATAGAGAAAACAGAAGTCTCCCAAATGAGTGTTCTGCCCGATAAGCCAAATGCTGAGCCTTCTGTGAACGTATAGATACTACCGTGTGGCAAGGATTCATTAGAATCCTCAAATCACTTAGTAAATTGTCAATATTCATAATTAGAAAGAAGACAGGTTGCTGGTGTGCCGTGATTGCAACACATAAATTATAAGGAACAGAAACTAACTCAAGGTGCGGAATTTATTTTGTCCAATTCCAAGATTGGGGATGATGCTGTTCTTCAGGTAGAGACCCTGCATAAAGATTTAAAATGTTGTCAGAGCTCCTACCTTTGGTAGGAGAGGATCATCTTACCCTTCCCACAGCTTCAGTCATATGCGTATACTCTTTCTGCGTCCTATTTCTAAATTCCAGAGACAGAGTATCTGATAAGCCCAGTTTGGAGCAATCATCTTTCTTTTTTCATCAATTACAGCCAGAAGGTTGGGTAACATAGTGGAAAGATAGAATGCCTCGTATGTAAGGTAAGCGTTTCTAAGAGAGGTGTTGCTGGTCAGACCTACTGTAAGTCTCCTTTACCCAGAGAATGAAATCGATTTTAGTAATCACTCATGTCAATGTTTATTCATGATCTTTTGAACCAGCTTATAAGTATTTTGAGCTTTATGAAATTTGAAATTTTTGTCTACATTAACTTACCTGTAAGAATAAGAGGAAAGCAGCCTGCAAGGAATATTTGGGGGCAATTTGGCTTTAGTATATGTGCCTAGTGGGGTGCCTGACTTCAGCTCAGGTCACGACCTCACGGTTCATGGGTTCGAGCCCCTCGTCGGGATGTGTGGAGCCTGCTTCAGATTCTGTACCTTCCTCTCTCTCTCTCTCTCTGCCCCAGCCCACTCACACTCTCTCTCTCTTTTTCAAAAAATGAATAAACATTAAAAAAAAGGAATGGTTTAGTATGTGTGCCTATTTATTTTCAACTATTATTTTGTGATTTTTTTTTTTTTATCTGCCATAAAACAGTAACTTTCCAATGCGGTTAGACCAGAATTAATGTGTATTGGGAATAATTTATTGTCCATAAACTAAAATGTGACAAATTTACAATGTTAAAATAAAATAGAGAACATTTGTGTTACTGTCACTCTCTTCCTTTCTTTATGGGATCTTAAAGAAGGAGAGGAAACGATGGGGTTATTGTCAGCTGGCAATTAGATACATGAGAGAAATCACATGATATATACCAATGAGTTAGTGATCCTAGCCTTTGCTGCAACCTCTAATTTATTAAAAATGATTTCGTATTTGGCCCCTGGCCCCAGGGTATTGCTGGGTTGAGTGATATAAATGATTCATTGCAAAGTTATAAGAATCTGAGCTAAACTAAATTGATTTACTATACAAATGATACAGCACCACTGCGGGATGAAAATCAAAACAAAATAAAACAAAACAAAACAAAACAAAAAAACAATAATGCATTTAAAAGTCTGCACCAGTCAGCCTAGATATAGGCAAAAGGATAGGGTAACAGGAAGCCAGGCTAGAAGAGTCTGCAGGAGAAAAGGCAGATTGGGACAATAGAGCAGTTAACTGCTACTGTGTAGGAGGTGAGGTAATCATTTACCAAAGAGCGCTCAGAAAAGTTTTGCTTTCTGTGATAGCTGAGATAATAACATACTAAGACTGCTCCTCTAGAGAGTTTATTTTTATTCACTTTTGACTCACGTCTTGAGAATTCCATAGAATGTGAATGCCATCTATAATGCCGCTGTAGTTCACAGACCAAACGACATAATTATTCTGAATCTAAGCATTCCAAGAGATGATTCATTACCTGCAGTAACTCAAATGGGTCAGCATCAAATATTTTATTTTTGAGGGCCACATGTGCAGATTTTGGGCCAAGTTAGAGTTAATACAATTGATTGCTTTCTTGGAGCAGAAAACCATTAAATGTTATCAAAGATAATCAGATATTCCTAAATTTACCAATTTCAAATATGGCTAATATCCCAATTTTCTAATTTATCCATTTCCCTAAGTTGAATGGATTTCCCTATAATTGGCATTGTTTCACCTGGACCGTCCAAAAGTATAATAAGAAATAGCTTCCTTATCTATTTTGAAGCAATCCTCTCTAAAAGCTAAAAGGTTTTAGTCTGGTATACAATCAAAGAGGATTGATAGGTAGGCAACTTCAGTGCATTTTTCTCAAAAAAAAAAAAATGTGACCCCTAAGAGTGATATTTAATTTTAGAAAACTACCTTTAATACATGCGAGATGTTTTGAAGAAGGCTGATAGCGAATAATTCAAAGTAAAAGCTAAGCTTCATTCCGATAAAGTCAGAGCTCCTGTGGCTGCAATTAACATACACTATAATCGATACAGTTTATCCTTAGTCCTCAGAAGCTGAAGCATAAGGAGCTGGACAGAGCCCATAATGTAACCGACTGACTGTTCCTAATATATCCAGTAGTGAACAAAAACAAGCAAAGAAAAGCAACAATAACAGCAAACAGATAGTGGAGATTCGTTTTTCAATCTAAAGAATCCAGAGCCACCGATCATATAGCATATGTGAAGAAGATCCACCTTGCCCTAGTAAAGCCCCCGTGGTAAGCAGAATAATGGTCCCTGAAAATGTCCACATCCTAATCCACCAAAGGGCACATTACAGATATAATTATGGTTGGAAATATCAGCATGTAGAGATTATCCTAGATTCTCTAGGTGGGTCCAATCTAACCACATGAATCCAACAACCGTAAATCCTTTGCCAACTACAGTTACAGAAATAAGTGATATGGAAGGAGGGTCAGAGAAGTCCAATGTTGCTTTCTGGCTTTGAAAAGGGAAGAAAGCGGCCACGAGTTCAGTCATGTGGGTAATCTCTAGATGTTGTCAAAGGCAAAACAAAAAAATAAACACACAAACTCATTTTTCCCTAAGCCTGCAGAAAGGAACATAGTCCTATTGATACCTTGACTTTAGCCCAGGGAAACCCATGTCTGACTTCCAAACCACACAACTGTAAGATGATATATTTTTGTTGTTTGCAAGTCATTAAGTTTGTGGTAATATTTGAAGGCTGCAAGAGGAAATTAATACACCACCACCTAAAATGTTGTTAGTTAAACTTACCAGGAATATGAATTGCCTGAAGAACTTGAAAATGCAGTTCTTGGGCCAGTAGATCTTAGTTTGTACCCAGGATTCTGAACTCCTAATAAGGCCCCAGGTTATGCCAATACTGCTGATCCATGGATCATATTTTTGTTAGCAAGGACTCAAAACGTGCTTAGCTCTCTGGCTTGATGTCAGTCTGAACCATCCATGGAACTCATGAGAGAAAAACTGCATGCCAAGCATTCTAATTTTGCTTAAGAAAGTTATCTTGCACTATTTATTGTTGTTTTCTATTTCTATTTTGAGTCACCCTGTGTTCAGTTTGTGACCCTACATCTTTACTGATTCATGAGCAATGCCGATTATAAAAAAATGTTTTTTTTCTATTTCAGCCCCCTGACTTGTCACGAAGTTCTTTCTCTCTCTCTTCTTCTTCTTCTTCTTCTTCTTCTTCTTCTTCTTCTTCTTCTTCTTCTTTTTCCTCTGTCTCTCTCATAATTCAACTATTCTTAACTGCTTTGCATATTAACACTATCATGACTGGTCCCGGCATGTTTGACTCAACAACAATCACCTTGATGACCAACCTTTTAAGAAGATATTTGCCACCTGTTCAATGTTCAGGAGATAGAAAACATAGCTTACTATTTAGAGTAAAAAATATGCTATTTAAAAACATGCCCCATTTGAGCAAAGACATGTCATATAAACAAATCTAGACAAGTGAAAATTACAGAGTTTCAGAATGCAAGGATCATTAGATGTGATCTTTTAATTAGTGTAGTCTTTTGTGTGTGTGTGTTATTCTATTGCTTCTGGTTATGAATAGTCCATTGTGACAACATTCTATTTTTGGATACATTAGAATCTGAATAGATCCTTTCTGTTAATCATCCATATCTCAACATTCAACTTTACATTAGAATTCTCTTGGAAGTTCAATATAGATAGATAGATAAATAGATAAACTAGCTCCTTCTCCACTCTCCAGATATCTCTAGAAAAGGGAAGAGATGTTAACTTTAAAATTTGCCTGGATGACTCAAATCAGTGACCAAGTTTGAGTACTACTCACACAAGGTAATACTTCTGAGAAGCTTGCATTCTTCTTAAAGTACATAAAATTTACTTTCTAAGATAATTTGAATTAAATATTATGCCGAAAGTCAATTTTCTACTCCAAAGATAATGACATAGTCAAAACTATTTGCACGGAGAATTAGTTATTTATTGCTATATAAACAACCTTTCTAAAATTTAGTGAATGAAAACATCAATTTATTTTGTTTATGCTTCTACAGTTTAGCCTGAGTTCAATTAACGGTTCTGTCAGGCTTACCTGAGAGCCCGCATGTGGCTGCAGCCTTCTGGCAGATCAAGTGGGGCTGAGGTGGGGCAAGATGATGGAGAAGCGGGCCAGGGCTGTTGGCTGGGGTACCTTGGTTCTTGTCCCTGTGGCCTCACCAGCTCATCAGTCTAGATATCTTTCTTTCTTTTTTTCTTTTTTAAATGTTTGTTTATTTTTGAGAGAGAAGGAGAGAGAGAGAGCAATAGGGGGAAGGGTAGACAGAGAGGGAAGCGCAATATACAAAGCAGGCCCTGCTCTGAGAGTGGAGAGCGTGACACGAGGCTCGAACTCACAAGCCGTGAAATCATGACCTGAGCCAAAGTCTGACACTCAACCGACTGAGCCAACCAGGGGCCCCTCAGTCGAGATTTTGTATATAGCAGTGTCCGTATTTGAAGAAGTCAAAAGGCCATGTACAAGTGTTTCTCAAGCCCCTTTTTCTGTGACACGTACTGATATACCATTTGTCGAAACACGTAACATGGCCAGGTCCAGAATCAATGTAGGAAGTGATTAAACAAAAGCACAAATTCTGAGAAGTATGACCATTTGGGGACCATGAAGGTATATCACGATCAATATGTGTCTGCACCAATAAACTTTGGACAGGACTAATTATGCAATATATATTCTGATTTCAGCTTTTTCAAAATGGCTTTCCTTCTGAAATAGAGCTTATTTACAAAAGTATGTGGAACATGACTGTCAAGCTTAATAAATGAGAAATGATTGCAAATACACACTGTGGTGACCAAAATTCAGCGCAAGAAGGGGAATTTTTTCAACATTCCCCTGGATACCCCTTTTGAATCACAAACGTTCATTTACCACAAGTTATCTGCTTCCCTGACACTGTGAGAAACACTTGCTTCTCTTGGGAACCACTTTCAACAATTTTTATCCCGTTTTTGAACTTTGTAAGAATATAATATAGTACTTATTATTTTCTATTCCAGTCATACAGGGTGTTGCATGGAGCTACACATCATTGATTTAATGGCTATATGCTATTAATTTTATAAATTTTATAAATACACCATATTTTCTTTGTTCACTCTACTGCTGTTGGACATTTCAGTTTCTAGCTTACATTTATTATATTTATTATATTTGTTATGAATAATATTGTCATAAACTTTGTTATAAATATACACACATTAAAATTATGTATATTTTTCTAGGTTCCAGTGCATGCAAATATATATATATATATA